>NC_139219.1:185401251-185772687 GCF_055691185.1 Crinia signifera
CCCTCCCCACCCCATTTCCAACCCCCCTACACCTCTCCACCACCCACCCCCAAACCTCTCCACTCCCCACTCACACCCACTACCTCGGTCCAAACTCCAGGACCATCCCCCTTGCTCCTGACCCCCCCAACCACTGCACAGCCAACCAGCGGCGACCAGGATGGCTCAAGTAGCCGTAAGTAAATAATGTGTCTAATGTTGACCTACACATTTCTACACATAAACAATCACAACAACCACATATGTGTATCCAACATCAACATTAGTTGCAACATATCACTGCAGGCTGACCATGAGGTGTGTCCTGTCCTTCTCCAGGAACAAGGCTCCCCTTGGTGGTTTTTTTGAGTGTGGCCATGCCTCACCCCTTGAATAATTGACATAACAGTACATCCAATGAGATATCCGACATTAGTGGTGTGGTAGTTATGTGGCTCCAGGTGTTGGGTAACTCCAGTTCCCAGCATGATGTGCAACACAGGGCCGGATTATAATGGAGGCGCAAGGGGTCAGTGCCCCTGGGCCCCCCTCTAGCTAGGGGCCCCCTGTGGTTGTCATGTATTTTTTATAAATAAAATGTTTAAGTTATGTTTTTTTTTTTAGCATAATGTTTTGTGCATGGGTGGGGTAGTGCTGCAGCTTCACCTATCTGCCAATGTGACAATGATTTATGGTGCTGAGCATCGGGAGCCAAGGCACACTGATTGCACAAGTGTGCAGTGCATTTCTGGGAGTTGACTAAGTCCCATGACACTTTGCACCAGAGGACAGAGGCTGAGAAGTTTGTGCTGAGCTCTGATTGGTGGAGCTCATTACATGCTTCTCAGGTCCATGGAGAACAGCAGCAGCAGCTTAGTCATAGGAGGGTTTTTAATCAGAGGCAGCACTAGGACTGTCAGGTCTCCTCCAGAGTAAGGGGCAGAGGGACAAACACAGGCTTTTCATGTGGTGTGTGTATATATATATATATATATATATATATATATATATATATATATATATATATATCCCCTGCAGGTAACCATTGACCAAGTTTATTCTGCCTTTACTCTGTGTTTTGACAGTATAATATTCGCCCATGCAGTGTGCGGCCAGTAATGACAAGTGCAAGGGGGCCCCCCGCTCTAAAGTACCCCGGGCCCCCCAAAGGCTTAATCTGCCACTGGTGCAACTTAAATGTAGAGATTGTTTTGGTAATAGTGTGTGAGGCCATGCGGATGCATGCTTTACAAACATAGCTGTAGGCCTATAATTTGTACAGCAATGTCCTAAATTTAAAATACTAAGGAGTGCTTAAGCCACAACAATGTCATAACCCTTAAATAGCACAGGCTAATTGTGAGGTTAGAGGACAGTCCCCCAAAACCAAAGTACCAATTGGGATACAGCATACATTCATTGATGAAGGAGTAATTGAATTAATGTTATTTACTATGTACAGTATGTGTGTGTTAACATATTATTTTTTAGTACTGTGTTTACAGCAGACCCATCTTCAATGTAGTTTACAAATGTATGTGGCCTTCACACATAACTCTGAACTTTTTATTATGTACAAATACAACAAACTTTTGTGTATGTTATATATTAATTTTTTTTTTTTTATCCCTTCACTACAGACACTGAACAGCAGCAGGAGGAGGTGGCACGGATCCGGAGGGAAATATTCCTTACCCTGCTATATTTGTTTATTCTTTTTGCCCAACTGGACGACCTCATTTAATTTTTTTTTATCCCCCCCCCCCTTATTATTTTTGACCAAAATAAACGTTTATGTACAGTTCGAAATTGCCTGTGTTTTTACTAATAAATATGTTAGAGGGCTTGTAAGGGTAGGTACATACAGATGTGTACTGTACGTTATACTTGTAATTTGAGGTGAGGGGTAATGATTGATGTGTGAATGTGTGTGCTTTTGAGTAAAATAACACATAGTGAAAATGCATGCATGTTTAATGTTGTTAGATTAAAACATCACACATAACATCAGGGTAGGTATACATGTTACACATTGTGGACAAAGTAATTATGGACATAATTTAGTACATATACAGAAACACCAACATAACTTGATGTAAAAGTAACAGCAATATGGGGACACATAGATAGTGATTAAAATGCCACATTAGAACATAACAAATATACATGTAATGAGGGTTCAAATGTAGTTTTATTAGGTCTTTATTAAGGTAGACAATTGAGTTAATAGAAAACAATAATTGAATAACAAATAGATTAATTAATCAATTGTCAGATTAGTAGTTGAGAGGCAAGATTTGCAGGTCCATATATGTGAAGGGTATGCCAGCGTGCACGGACGTACGCTCACTCTCACGAGCGGTGACATAAGCTGAGTTTTCCATTGAAAACAATAGGGACCCGTCCGTGCAAGCTGGCGTACGCTCAGATCTCCGCAAGAAGTCGGTGGGAAGACGGACGAAAGACGTCCGTAAACGGCGCCGTACGCTCAGTTGTACGCCAGTTGTCGGAGTGCAAGGGCTGGGCCGTCCGCGTACGTTGCCGTACGCTCATTTGAACGCCACTCCCCTTCTACGGTATTTCTGCCCGTACGTAAGCGGCTGATTTGTGGGTGGACTGAACCCTAATGGCCGCGTACGGCTAGCGTACGTTAATAGCGAACGTACGCACGTTTGGCCGCTCCGATCAGAATAAGGCCCTGTGTGTGTATGTGTTAGAAATTTATGTGCGCATTGCGCTGTCTAAATATGTGTTCTCTGCCTATTGCATGTTTTGTATCTTATTTTTATATGTATATATAAAATGAATTCATCGATGTTGAAATATCGACTACAGAAGTATTCATTATTCTGCCATTCTTTTGTATGATTTCTTTGAATGTATATTTTTATTAGAATTTTTATTGAATGTATGAGGATTTTTTTTCTTTTTTCTTTCTTTTTTCTTGTATTTTTAAATATATTTTATTGTATTGTATATGCATACATTTGTATTTTAGGCCAGTAGTGGCAAACATTATTGATGGTAGATTACTTTGTTACAAAAATCTATGTAGCCCGAAATCTATGTTGCTGTCAAACTTGCAAAGTGCTATTGAGCTGGTTAAATTGATTAATATCGTACAGCAGTGCACTAGAGACGGGCTTTAAGAGAGGTATCTGACCAACACCAGGCCAGCCCTCTGACGAAGTACGTGACTACGAAACGCGTTGGACGTGGCCTGGCGTTGGAGTCCTGTCCATCTGATGCGACTGAAGCACCCACGAGTGTAACCCAGTGGCGTAAGTTCACCCCAGTCGCCCGGAGGCAAGATATATATTGGTGCCCCCCCCCCCCCCCCATACACACACACTCTTACACACACACAACCCATTTATATAACCTTATATAAATAACCTTATATAAAATATATTTCTGTTCAGAAATATAGATAGATAGAGAACACATATATATTTCAGAACTCGGCCACAGAAGCAATATCATTGGCTTTTAAATAACTGATTTAAACTTCCAGGGGGAGGAGAGGTGCCCCCTTGGGAGCAGGAGCCCGGCGGCAGATGACTCCATTGCCTCCCAGAGTTCTGCCTCTGGTGTAACCACTTGAACCTTCAGTGTGTCTGAGATAACACTGTGTATGCTGTTGTCCAGCGGTTGTTGAACCGCTTGCTGTGGTATGTTATAAATGTCTGATTTTATTGAAGACAAAGTTGTTTTAAAGAAATAAATGTCTGTTTTATACTGCACTATGGAGTGCTCTTATTTGTCCTTTTAGAATATATATAGTAGACGGTATGGACGGCACTCTGCAATAAAGTGTTATATCTGCTGCCTGTGAGTCAGATTTATTGCCGAGTGCCATGCATACCGTCTACTATAATTTGGTCTCCCAGCAAGGAGAATCCAAGGAAGGGCACCACACCAGTTGATGCAAGATAGGTGTGCTCTCCTACTCCAAGTCGCATATATATATATATATATATATATATATATATATATGCACACACACACACACACACACACATCTATAATGCAGAGATGTGTATATATATATATATATATATATAAATATATATAATATAATAGGTACTTGTTTCCTAGCACGGCGCCCACGATATTCAGTCGTATGGCATTGTCTTCAATTTAAAATTGTATACCATTGTATATGGCATATAATGGCATACAATGCAATGCAATGCGATTTTTTATTGTATAAGCACCCTAATGTTTTTTTTCAATGTTAAATGGTCCCCCTATACGATTTTTAATTGTAAAAGCACCTTAATAGGTGCTTACAATGTTAAATGCACCCCCACGCCACCGCCACTATCAATGCCAACCCGAAGCCTGGCAAGTGCAGCGAGCCCATGAGGAGCGGCGGTACGCGTCCTCCGATCTTTTCATACCCCCACTATCCACGTCGGCGTGGAGTTAATTTTATATAGTGTGGCTAGCGCAGCGAGCCACCGAGCCTGAAGCATAGCGAGCGGCCGCGAATTACTTCATATGTATTCCACGTCCGCTCGACACGCTTCGGGCTCGGTGGCTCGCTGTGCTCGCCACACTATATAAAATCAACTCCACGCCGACATGGATAGTGGGGGTATGAAAAGGTCGGAGGACTCGTACCACCGCCCCGCGCGGGCTTGCTGCGCTCGCCACGCTTCGGGTTGGCGTTGATAGTATGGGTGGCGTGGGGGTGCTTTTAACATTGTAAGCACCTATTACGGTGCTTATACAATAATTTATCTTATAGGGGGCACATTTAACATTGAAAACACCCATTAGGGTGCTTATACAATTTAAAATCGTATACCATTGTTTTTTTTCAAAACAAACAATATACAGAGTGATCATAACAGAGAATGTAAGCCGGCATAGGCCTTTGCATTTGGCCTTTGTTTGCTGTATGGTCATATGTACCACATATGGCTTCTATGTGGGATCCGGTATATTGTGCTTTTGCCGGGGTAGGGACATAGCCCTGCAATTAATCTGTCGGTTATAACAGTATCCCTTTCGAGACAGTGGTCATTTAAACAGAATGTAGCTGACCTTATCAACTCTGAGTATAAAAATAACACTGTCACGAACCTGACTTGTTTCACATTTATTTCCTGATGCTGGTCTGGTTCCTAGCTGCTGCTGTTGCAGCTGCTTTCCATTCCTCAGTGATTAACTCCAATGAAGCTTCCTGAGTTCTGCACTAGTCACATGTTCCAGGTACTCAAGGTATAATTCTTAGTTCTGGCTGCTGCTGCAGCTGCAGACAATTAGCAATCACCTGGAGGAATATAAGCCAGCTTCCCAGAGTCCTCCTTGCCTTGAACAACTGTTCATTCTGCTTCCTGAGTGGTTACCCCAGAGACAGAGAGTTCCAAGGCTCCTGGTTATCCAGTCTCCAGTGATCCCATCTCCAAGTGTCCTGCTGCTTCTGCTGCTACTTACCTGGTTCCGGTCATCTCCAGAGACTCCTGCTATTCCATCCTGCGGTTGAGTGAGCAAGCCATTCCCTGCAGAGGATACCACTGGCACTGGCTAGCAATCTCCACTAGCTCTCAGGCTAGACCCCTTGGCTTCCAGGCCAAACTACCTTCAAACCTATCAGTGACTTTCTTCCATCTCGGTCCTGATCTGCCGACAGGCACTGTCTACCTCACAGTCGACACTCAGCTTCTGCCGTCTATCCCTGACTAACAACATCTGCGTCATCCCTGGCATCCATCAGTTGCTACATCTGAGTATTGTCACGTTATCATCTATTGTCGACATTGTGTCAACTGTTTCCCAAAGGGCCTCCAGAGACTCTGTGCTTCCGTCATCTCCTGGTGACTAACAACATCCGTGTCATCTCCGACGTCCATCAGTTGCCGCATTCAAGCATTGTCACATCTTCATCTGTTGTCGACATCCTGTGTCAACGGTTTTCACAAGTGTCTCCAGAGGTTCTGTCACTCTCTCCAGGTTATCTACCTCATGTACTGACGACTCCCAGGTCATCACCACCGGCTCCCAGGCCATCCCGCAGCTCCCAGGCTGCCAACTGTCATCACCGGCTCCCAGGCCGTCTCGCAGCTCCCAGGCTGCCAACTCCGGTTTCCAGGCCATCCCGCAGCTCCCAGGCTGCCAACTGTCATCTCCGGCTCCCAGGCCGTCTCGCAGCTCCCAGGCTGCCAACTACAACTCCGGCTCCCAGGCCGTCCCACAGCTCCCAGGCTGTCTACTATCTTCCCCGGCTCTCAGGCCGTCTCCAAAGACATTTCCTCATTTCTCCAGTGTCCTCACTCCCAGCCCGCGTCCAGAGGACCAGGACAGGGGGCCGCGACCTGCTTGCCAGACGCAGCCAAGCCCATAGTTCCTTGCGGGACTTCCTGGTGAACACCGCTGGCAAGTTAGACTCCGCGCCCCTGCTTCTGGTCTCCGCCAACCCTCTGGTTCGCTCTGCTCGGCTTCCCAGTCTCATCAGAGGATCCATCCTGTTGCTATACCGGTGCCTCCAGTCGCCTCACATCTGACTGCCGACATCCTACGTCGACAACTCCCGCAGCTTCCAGACTGTTCACTGTCAACCTCGGCTTCCAAGCCGTCTCAAGGCACAACTCCAGCCTCAGTCCCAGCCTGTACCCAGAGGGCCAGAGCAGGAGGCTGCGCCCCTGTTCCTGGTCGTTGCCAACACTGAGTTACTGTGCCCTGGTTTCCCTGTGTAGGTCACATACCTTCTATATCCTGCTACCCAGCGCCCTCCACTGGCCCACCACGGTCACAGCTGAGTACACAAGAACCCTCGCTGCTGACAGATTGTTCAAGGCCGATGTACTTGGCTCACGACCCAAGTGTGGGACCAGCGGCTCTTCCAGGTGTCTCCGGCCATATGAAGATCCAAGAAGCCACTCAGCAAGGGATAATGAAGAGTCTCCAGGGAGTATCCACCCGATTGGATACTATACAGCAGTCGTTGACACCTCTTGCGTCGACTGTCAAAAAATTTTTTGCGTCACCTGTTGCCACTTCCAGTTTGGATGATCTCCATCAATTTCTGGGTACTTCTAGTCCACGTTCCAATTCAACACCGGTTGTTCCAGTAACCTGTCCCCGGTCCCCCATGGATTGTCCGCAGATTTCCCACTTCCCTTATCAAAGGGATTTTGAGCCTCTGAGTGTTCTTCATAAATTGTTGGAACAGCTGCAAAGCCTTCTGTCCACTATAATTCTGCTAATACCAGAGATTCTTCAGAGTACACAAGTTACCGCAAGAAGTTCCGTGCGAACCACTGCAACGAAACAATCTCCTGTTACAAACTCTCTTAGAAATAATCTATTCTCTTCCATGCAGTGTGAAGACAAAGTCAGGAGGTTCTCGCATCCCAAATGCTCGGAAGCTGAACGTCAGCGTCGCAGACAGCTCCACCTATGCTTCTACTGTGGTAGTGCTAGTCACCTTATTAGAGACTGTAACCTCTGTACATCCAGGAGGGGTGACAAGCCCCAATACCGCACTGCTCTTTTGCATAATTCTTCTGAAACATCTGCTCCCGCCATCTCTGCTTCAGTCACGCATATTCCTAGTTCCAAGTCTGAGAACCAGAGGAGGATGTACAAGTCTTGCGTCACTAAAAGGGTCTCAGATTCCTTAGTCCCAAATAAAACATCTGTGTCCGTAGCCTCGGATGAGGTACCTGATCCTGTAGCTTGTGTTGGGACATCTGTAGCTACAATCCAAGGAAGTGTTTTGAAAATATCAGCCTCCAGCGAGGCATCTGATGCTTTGACCCCAGAAGAGGTTTCTGTTTCTCCAGTTCCAGAAATGGCACCCAAGCCATTTACTCCAGGTCAGCCTTCTTCCTGTGCCATTATGTCTACACCCTGTGTAGTCCAGGTCCAAGACGGACCATCTGTATACCCGGATTCTGTCCGTTCCGGTTCCAGCCCGGACTCCGCCTGTTCCAGTGTCGAACTTCAGTCTAATCCTCTTAGTAATGGTCTTCCCATTATGAACCTAAAAGGAGGTTCAGGTTCAAATTCTTCAATGGACCGTCTACTCCCAACGGATGAAGTTGTTACCATAATCCCAGAGACTTCCTCCATCAGCCTAAATACTGAAGATTTTACTGTAAGTAGTTCACCATTGTACTTTGAGGGTGATTTTGCCCAGTTTCGCTGTATTCTCCAAAAAATCCTCGCACAGATGGATTCTGATCCATCAGTAGTCATAACTCCTGCTAACGCAGTTAGACTTTTACTACTCTCCTTCAAAGGTAAAGCCTTGGAATGGGCTAATTCCCTCATCGAATCTAAGGATCCCATACTTAGTGACCTCCCGGCATTTCTAAAAGCAGTTCAAAGAGAATTCCCTCCAAAACCAGCTCCTTTGGGACCTTTGAAAGGTTCCGCCAGGGTCACTGAGAGCTTATCCACTACTGCACCATCATTTTCCGAACAAGATCAAGTTATATTGAATCAAGGCATATCTCAATTAAAAGATTGCAATTCCTCCACGGTATATCAGCAGTCTCAAATTTCTGGAGTATCCAAACTTGAACAAGACCAGAGACTACAGGATCCGTATATTAACAGTCATCATATCTCCAGAGATAAAGATGTTTCTATACCCCATTCTCCTGACTTAAGGTTGGGTGTAGTTTCACTCTGTTCTTCTGCAGGTTATTTTAGGAATTCTAGCCTCATGGATGTACCAGCTAACATCACTTCGGTCCCTAAAGAGAGGAATACTGATCATTCAGAGTCTGCAATCTGTATTGGTTCTTCTACTTTACATTATTCACATGACTCTCTAACTGATATCTCCAAGAGAAAGGATCATATATGTCCACTAGAATTGGACTCAGATTCCGATTATGACCCAGTTTATGATGAAACTCCCTATCCAGGAGGTTTTATCCTTCCCGACCATGTTTTTCTCCAAGACGATACTCCAATAAATTCAGTTTTTTTTGATGATGGATGGTCCACCTGTTCCGAAGATGAAAACTAAGAGGATCTGTGAAAAACTCAGTTGTGAGTTCTTTAGTTCCCCTGCCAAGTTCATTGGGGTGTCCGGAGTCCACCCTAAAAAGGGGGGGTACTGTCACGAACCTGACTTGTTTCACATTTATTTCCTGATGCTGGTCTGGTTCCTAGCTGCTGCTGTTGCAGCTGCTTTCCATTCCTCAGTGATTAACTCCAATGAAGCTTCCTGAGTTCTGCACTAGTCACATGTTCCAGGTACTCAAGGTATAATTCTTAGTTCTGGCTGCTGCTGCAGCTGCAGACAATTAGCAATCACCTGGAGGAATATAAGCCAGCTTCCCAGAGTCCTCCTTGCCTTGAACAACTGTTCATTCTGCTTCCTGAGTGGTTACCCCAGAGACAGAGAGTTCCAAGGCTCCTGGTTATCCAGTCTCCAGTGATCCCATCTCCAAGTGTCCTGCTGCTTCTGCTGCTACTTACCTGGTTCCGGTCATCTCCAGAGACTCCTGCTATTCCATCCTGCGGTTGAGTGAGCAAGCCATTCCCTGCAGAGGATACCACTGGCACTGGCTAGCAATCTCCACTAGCTCTCAGGCTAGACCCCTTGGCTTCCAGGCCAAACTACCTTCAAACCTATCAGTGACTTTCTTCCATCTCGGTCCTGATCTGCCGACAGGCACTGTCTACCTCACAGTCGACACTCAGCTTCTGCCGTCTATCCCTGACTAACAACATCTGCGTCATCCCTGGCATCCATCAGTTGCTACATCTGAGTATTGTCACGTTATCATCTATTGTCGACATTGTGTCAACTGTTTCCCAAAGGGCCTCCAGAGACTCTGTGCTTCCGTCATCTCCTGGTGACTAACAACATCCGTGTCATCTCCGACGTCCATCAGTTGCCGCATTCAAGCATTGTCACATCTTCATCTGTTGTCGACATCCTGTGTCAACGGTTTTCACAAGTGTCTCCAGAGGTTCTGTCACTCTCTCCAGGTTATCTACCTCATGTACTGACGACTCCCAGGTCATCACCACCGGCTCCCAGGCCATCCCGCAGCTCCCAGGCTGCCAACTGTCATCACCGGCTCCCAGGCCGTCTCGCAGCTCCCAGGCTGCCAACTCCGGTTTCCAGGCCATCCCGCAGCTCCCAGGCTGCCAACTGTCATCTCCGGCTCCCAGGCCGTCTCGCAGCTCCCAGGCTGCCAACTACAACTCCGGCTCCCAGGCCGTCCCACAGCTCCCAGGCTGTCTACTATCTTCCCCGGCTCTCAGGCCGTCTCCAAAGACATTTCCTCATTTCTCCAGTGTCCTCACTCCCAGCCCGCGTCCAGAGGACCAGGACAGGGGGCCGCGACCTGCTTGCCAGACGCAGCCAAGCCCATAGTTCCTTGCGGGACTTCCTGGTGAACACCGCTGGCAAGTTAGACTCCGCGCCCCTGCTTCTGGTCTCCGCCAACCCTCTGGTTCGCTCTGCTCGGCTTCCCAGTCTCATCAGAGGATCCATCCTGTTGCTATACCGGTGCCTCCAGTCGCCTCACATCTGACTGCCGACATCCTACGTCGACAACTCCCGCAGCTTCCAGACTGTTCACTGTCAACCTCGGCTTCCAAGCCGTCTCAAGGCACAACTCCAGCCTCAGTCCCAGCCTGTACCCAGAGGGCCAGAGCAGGAGGCTGCGCCCCTGTTCCTGGTCGTTGCCAACACTGAGTTACTGTGCCCTGGTTTCCCTGTGTAGGTCACATACCTTCTATATCCTGCTACCCAGCGCCCTCCACTGGCCCACCACGGTCACAGCTGAGTACACAAGAACCCTCGCTGCTGACAAACACTAAGTACTTTCTTCAAAAACACACCATTTAAGGCACTTAAAAGAGAGATGAAAATAGTAGGAAAAGTGGAATAGAAGAGGGGAGAGGAGGGAAGGGGGGGGGGGGTAACTTGGAGTAGCGCACACTTTGTCTGTTTGTTATTACAGTGAGTACCACTTCAAGAGTCAAAACCTTTTGTAAAAATCAGTAGAAGTGCATCTGGTCAGGTAGCCTGCGTTTCTGAGATTCTCTCATAATGTTCCCATCTTCTGATAAATCCTGTACTGGTGGACTTCGGTAAAGAGGAGTCATACTTATCGAAATACATAATTTTGGATATCATGAGAAGTAGATTTTGTAAAGAGGGGGTGTGAGGGGAGATCCATTGTTTGAGGATCAGTTTCTTTGCTGCCGTTACCAATATAGTAAGGAAGGGTATGTGTCGAGCCTGTGAGGCAGTTAGTTGGCATAGATCAAAGTTGGCAAACAGCATAGGTATAGGGTAAAGAGGGGGGGGGGGAGATGTCAAAATGAGTCTTAATGTAATTAATGATTTTGTTCCAATATTTTTTGATGTGTCCGCAGGTCCACAGATTATGAAATATCGTCGCGGAGCTGCCTCTGCATTTTGGGCATTGACCTGTCTCCCCATCTACATAATGACTCCTTTGAGTTTGAGATATGTATGCTCTGTTGAGTGTCTTGATGTGTGTTTCCTGCAATAAAGAGGATCTCAATGTGCTCATTATGTCTTTGTGATATTTAAACAGAGTATCCTGGGATAGCATGTCTGGGAGATCTTGGGCCCATGATTGCGTGATGCGGGACCAGAGGGGTTCGGTGTGGGGAGCTAGTAATTCCGCGTAAATCAATCTCGAATTTTTTGGATTGAAATTTAGAGGTGATCCTGTAAAATGGGTCTAGAGAGTTTTGGGTGAATGTGTCAGTTGGGAGGGATTTAATGTAGTGTGTGAGTTGCTCGTATACCATTGTATATGCAATACAATGGCATACAATTCGATGGTATACAATTTAAAATTGTATAACATTGGCTAACATCGCATCGCATAACATCGTATGCCTTATGGTATGCGATGCGATGGGCGCAGTGCTAGGAAACAAGTACCATATAATATAATATAATTTTATTTTATATTCTTGTGGCCTGGCACTCTCCCTGTCTTGAGAAAAAAAGAGAAAAGAGTGGAGCGCTATAAAATTGGATCAATATGGTATTCAAAGAGTATATAAGTGGTTTTATTGCTTATTAGTATGTGGATTTAAGGCCACTTAACTTTATAGGCATAAAATGTTTTACACAATAATATTACATAAAGACATATTTGAACAAAATACAAAAAGATTTTTTAAAAAAATGCAATTAATTGTAAAAAATAGTATAAGTGTACATATAATAAAATACAAAATTGTGGGTAATACTTATGGCATGGATTCCCTTGGTAGTGTCCTTCTTAGGAGGTGCTTATGGATGCTGGATTTAAACGTCCTGAGGCTAAATAGTGGGGTCCATAAACCTTGCCGGATGAAGGGGCGCTGGAGGAAGATGATAAACCCGATGGATTGTGGGTGTCCTCAACGATATAAAATGCGCCTTTATAATCCTTAATGTGCAGGTGGTGGTGTCCCAGGTTAAGAATATACAAGAATTTGTGCCCAGTGGACAATCCAGATGTAAGCAGGTTGGTACTCCAAGGCAGGGAATCCGATTGCAGCCAGTAAACCCAATTAAAATCAGCAGGTGCTCCCTGACATGTTTCGCTGTCCTCTGACAGCTTTTTCAAAGGTAAAAAAGTTTAAAAAAATCTTTTTGTATTTTGTTCAAATATGTCTTTATGTAATATTATTGTGTAAAACATTTTATACCTATCAAGTTAAGTGGCCTTAAATCCACATACTAATAAGCAATAAAACCACTTATATACTCTTTGAATACCATATTGATCCAATTTTATAGCGCTCCACTCTTTTCTCTTTTTTTCTCTATACTTATATAGGGGTGTGACACCCCCTAGCAGGAGCTGCTTGGCAAAACACCCTATCAGGCGCTTGTATACTCTTAGCCGTAAGGCTATTAGTTCACCTTGTACTCTCCCTGTCTTGTCTCCAACCCCGGTGCCCACATATAACCTGTTAAAATCCTTCATTCAATACTATATAATATATATATAATCCAAGGCTATGGCACTCACTGCTTAATAAATATCTGTCCCTGTTGCCTTCCGCAGTTACAACTGTGTATTGTGTAAGATATTTTGTGTGTGGCCCTCGAATATTTACTGGGAGAGTGTTAAGCGGCCCCCCAGCTAAAATAGTTGCCCACCCTTGGTCTAATGTGTACACACCTTAAGGGGCATGTGGAGTGGTCTGAATGGCATGTACTGTAACTGTAACTCAAAATCATCAAGGAAATTATATCATTA
Organism: Crinia signifera; assembly: GCF_055691185.1. NCBI lineage: Eukaryota > Metazoa > Chordata > Amphibia > Anura > Myobatrachidae > Crinia > Crinia signifera. Next base: position 185,414,448 of record NC_139219.1, read on the forward strand.
ACATCACATTACTGTTTAAAAATATAATGCGTCTTTCGGTGAGATCAAGGATTTCCCAGAAAAAAAAAAAATATATATATATTTTACATCCAAGTCCAGGACACAATCCCCACATAATTGCAGGAAAGATACACGGAAGGGTACCCATGTACAAGCCAATAGTATACATTTATGTAATGGAACCTTTCCAAAATCAAAAATGGATGCAAAGCCATTTCCGGTCCCGCCCCCGGAGGAATACTTAACCCGCCAATTACAGCAGCAGGAGAGCCATTGTACAGGGCCCTGCCCACCAACTCTGCCTGAGCTGCCTCACACAGTCACAGACGACGAGACAACTATTGCTTAACGTTAGCTGCGCTAGTATTTGCACCCGTCGAGCGCTAGGAAGCTGCTGCCCGACTCCTAGTTGACCCTGTCGGTGTGTGACGCCGGTGAGCGCCTCAGTCCCGGCCACAGCAGCCGCCATGTCCCGCTACTCCAGGCCGCCCAACACCTCCCTCTTCGTCCGGAACGTGGCAGATGGCACCAGGTATGGAGCAGCCGCCATTGTAGACACTCCGCCATTATGTCGGTGCTACTGGCTGGGCGGGAGCTAGCATTACAGGGCGAGAGCGGGGGCAGTATAACAATGCGGGGTGGGTCAGCAGCACGCAGGGCCGCAGCCGGCACCCAGGGCCACAGCCAGCCACGTACGCCCAGGCAGGGCCCGCCGCAGCCATGCTAGCAGTGCATGATGTGCGGGTCGGGACATGCTGCTTTATTTAAGGTGACTATTGGGCCGATCACATGCTGTCGCGATATACATGGATTATATATTGCGGCTTGTGGTGAGAAGTACAGTTTGTATATTACTCTTATCTGCATAGAAATGTCCTTATTAACACAACCAAGTGCATTGCATCTCTTTCTTTTTCACAGACTTTCTGATGATCACATTGACCCAGACCTACAACTAAGGTGTTTATATTTCCTATTGTACAGTTGTCTTGGAAGCAGCGTGTTAATGAATATAGTGATTCGTGCTTCTTAAAATTAATCATAGGCCTTGTCTTTCATTTTGCCTTATGTCTTATCAGTTATGTATTTTTATTTTTGAATGTCTTTTGTTGTCCAACTAGATAAGCAAGTCATTGCTACTAAGTTTATGTAGTCTCAAAAGTCTCACTTGGGAGTGTTTTATATATATATATATATATATATATATATATATCTTCTGTGTTCTCTATAAACTTGTATGTTAAGCTGGCCCTGTAATGGTGTGTATGCGGGTACAATCACCCTGTGATTCTGACTATATAGTCAGAATCGCATCGGTCTCGCACGCAGATCTCAAGGGTTTTCACACTTGCGATCCCGGTGCGCGCTCGTCAGAAAGTCTTGGCTGCCTTGACTATATAGTGCAGTTCTGCACTATATAGTCAAAATTGCATTGCACATCTCATTGTGTGTACACACCATAAGATGGCTGCAATGTTTAATCTCCACAGACAATATTTTGGGGCCATTAATTTGAACTTAGCTAGTAAATTCCCATGATTGGCACAGAAGCTAAATCCAAACACACTTAAGGTGCCCATAGACGGTGGGATGTATGCATGCGTTTTGGTCCCCATAGCATGCGATCGGGACCTAGTTGAAGAAGTATGTGCAGCACATACTTTTTGAGATGTGTGCATCTCATTGCACCCCCCCCCCCCCCCCCCCCACAATGCACTGTGTATGTGCACTTTTGGGGGTCAATCCTATTATTTGAGGAGGGTGTGAGGTGGCGTTTAAACTCCAGCAACCAAATTAACCTGCTCGCTCTAAGGGGCAGCAAGCACTTCAGTGTGAATTCTGTCTGTAAAGTGTGTCCGGTGACGGGGTGGTTTGCACTCGTGAATCATCCCCGGCTAATAGGATCAACCCTTTAGATTGCCCTCTAATCTGCTCTGGGAGTTGGAGGCTTCCTCTGCTATTGCTGCATTTTAAAGACTTGCACAATGTTCCTATTACCTATTTTACACCAGCGCCTCGTCCAGTTTCATTGCTGCTACACTCTGGGCCAGAGCTTGGTGTAAATGAGATTAAAAAAAAAAACCTGGGTCCTGTTCCCCGGGTGTCCAACTCTGCAAATGCTCAGGGTCGAACACTGTGCCTACCCAGAGTCAGTCCGAATGTTGGACAGGGGCAGCTTACAGCCTTCTCTGCTGTACTATGCAGACAGCAGCGGATGCTGGGAGGTTTTGAATGGATGCCTGCATGCAGCATCCATTCACCTCACAGAATGGAGCTGGGGGCAGCCCAGCAGCCTTCCTGGGTGCTGGGCTTGTCGGTCGGCGGCGCGGGATTCCCGGCGCTTGGAGATATCCTCTCCAAACACTGGCTCAGATCCCGTCTTCATCTACGTCACCTGGCATAATGCCGGGTGAGGTAGTGTAAAAGGGGACAACTGCTGGGTTGGAGCAGAGCCCAAAAACCCGGGAGCGACACGGCAGTTTTGGTGCAAAAGTGGTATATCGGAGGTTTTCACAGCAAATGAACACGGGGGGCTACTGCACGATCACACATTATGTGCTGCTAATACCCCATGTATGCATGAGAACATGTGTGCTTTGTTCCTGCCAGTGTATGAACAATCAGTGGCACTGACCATTCTACACCTGTAGCTATCGGTTTCCACAGCTGCAGGTGTTCTGTGCCGCAGATAGTTGGTCAGGTCACAGACCCTGGGAAAGTAGGGGAATGAGGCAATAAGTACTGCCATAAAATATGGTTTCAAGCATTTTCACATTTAAAATATAAAGTATTGCAGCTCATACAACAAGACATTGCTATTCCATATTTTGTTACCCTAACATCTGCTGTCAATTTACACACTATTTTTATACATTTAAATGGATATTTGGATATATATATATATATATATTTCGTCATCACAATGCAGTCTAATGGGCAAGGGTCATATTGGGTTTATCAATGTATTTTTCACATTCAGGAGGTGTCCTTACACCTGATAAAGCATTGCAGTGTGTTTTAGCCCACTACAGCACAGTTTTTGCTGGCTAATTGGATAGCTCCCAGCATGCTAATTACCCACAGTCATCGATTGTAGGTAACTGGATACTAGTGTCCATATTTCATTTACATTTGGTGAACTGTGACAATCTGTCCTTTTCTGAGAAAAGGTTATCCAATACATTTTATGCATACTAATAAATTTGGGCTTACCTTTGGCACAAGGCGGGAACATCTGCAAAAGACCTATCAAAATCTCAGATGTCACATAGCCGAAGACGGGTGATGTCAGGCAGTGTCAGAGCGGGTGCTCAGACGCTGCCTGGCATTAGACTGCGCATGTGCAATCTAATCCTGGGGTCTCCAATCCTTGGATTCAAATCCCAGTAATTCTAGGGCCAAATCCTTGGATCCCACCGTTCCTGATATTGGCCACTCTAATTGGTGAGACTGACTACACGATGATACAGGCACTAAAAATCTTATACTAAATTGTAAAATTTAAACAAAATTCTGTATAATTATCTAGGTAAATTATTTGTACTACTACCACCTTGGTTCCAATTATGTTGGATAATCGGTGTTCTACTGTGCAGAACAAGTGGCTTTACAAAAAAAAAGCACTATGTATTTGAAAGCACATTCTTGATTTATTTCAGATCCCTTTATGTTACCCTGGGCTTTCCATATAATTATATATTCACATAAGAAAATGTTATGGTCTCAACCACTACAAATTGTCACGCTTCTTTAACTCGCCACTATGTTATGTGAGCAGGTCGTACAATATTTGTGGCCTCTTGAGCAAATGCTATATTAGACATAGTATAGCGATTGGCTTAATCATGAATGTTCTGCTACTACATTTCTTTTTTTTATTTTCTTTTTTTTTTTTTTTTACGCTTGCCAACACTGCTGTAGATGCAGCTGTGGAATGGATCCTTATATTTGAACAGCTATTTGCATCTAGATTAGGGGGGGGTGGTATAGTTAAACTGTAAATTTGTCCGGTTATTATAAAAAAATTGCCAATTTATTTCCGACTAAGAAATATCTGCACAATAGTGTGTGTGCATTCCACTAGCAAAATTAATCTATAGTAATCTTACCAGCCAAACATTTAAATATATATATTTATTTTTTCCATGAAATAAAAAAATATATTTTAAATACTTTCATTTTAAAGCAGAAACTTTATTTCAAGCATTCCAAATTTTACATAGGTGCTTTAATCCATTTCCTGTTACTCTTTAGACAGAGCTTTATTCTCTGTGCTAGGCCTGGCCCAACTGTGGATCTTAAGCTGTTGTGAAACGGAGTCTGAGAATTCCATGTCACATTTTTGCAGTTAGGGAATGCTAAAACTGGGACATTCTGGGATTTTCACAACTGCTGGAGAACCACAGTTTCGCCAGGCCTACTCTAGGAACACTGAGGGGGCTATTCAATGTTGGGTCATGGCTGTCGGGCTGGCCTGACAGCTGTGACCCTGTCCCGTTCTCAGTCTGAATCCCGCCTGCAAATTGTGTCGTGCAATTTCCCGCCTGCAGTGGGACGAGAAGGGGGCGTGGCCGGGAATCAGCGAGCTGCATCCAGGAGATTCCGGCTGCTCTGGGCAGATGAGCCCGACTGCTTGTGAAGTCGGGCTGCTTCTGCCAAGATCCCCTGTTCAGTGCTGTCTGGAGATGGCTGCGGGAGATTGAATATCCCCCTAAATCCGCTCTTAAGTAATGACTTTACCATCCAAGTCTTGCAGTGAATAACCATTCCTTTGAGCCCATTGATAGCATGCCAGTATAAAATGTTCTGTTCATCTTATTTGTGTCTTCTTGAGGAACTCTGTTTAAATAACCAGTGTGGCAATATGCACTGCTGCCCTAAAAGGATAATCTAATGATTACAGCAGTACCAGCAGATGCTTTGCTTTTTTGTTTTTGTATAGTTTTTAAAAACTACTGTTGTGGCTGAATGAGGTTCTAAGAGAATTGTACAGTATTTGGGAAACAGCCTAGAGCTGAATGTTCCTGGATGTAAGTTTTCAATCTAAACATGTGACTTGTGTTTGTCCATACATTCCTTTCTGATGCATATCAGAATACAAAGTAGTAGAAATGTTGATCTGCCAAAGCAATTAAACTGCACCGTCAACCTTGTCTCTCTGCCTTACACACTTCAGGCCGGAGGATTTGCGGCGTGAGTTTGGTCGGTACGGCCCAATAGTAGACGTTTACATTCCTCTTGACTACTACAATCGTCGCCCCAGAGGATTTGCATATATTCAATATCCTTTATTTGCTTGTGTTCAGGTAGCATGGATGTGCCTGCATCCTAATTGTATGTGTGTTTATTTCTCTGTCTCAGAAAAGGTAAAGCTGTCCACAGTAGCTGGCAAGCACCCCAAGGTTTGAATGAGCCTGGTTAGATAGACCAAGCATAAAGCCCACAGACACCTTTGAAGTTGCAGCTTCAAGGAATAAAGAGGGAGGGTGGACACAGATAAGAAAGCTTGAAGAGGGAAAGTTCTTGCCAAGCCCTAAAGACACAGCCTGCACCAAGCTGAGGGTTCAAATTTCCTACCTTTTAAATCCAAAGCCAAGTTCGATTTGGTTGCTCCTTGGCAAAGTTCACCTTGCAAGGCCCAAAGAGTAAAGGTCAAGGTTCAAGATCAAGTCATATGAGGTAATCAAAGAATTTTCTTTCGTGTATCCTACTTCTCAGATATGTCTGATCACTAAAGGGCTGTTTAAACGTGACCTCTTCTAGTTCTAGTAAAAGCAGCAGTCATACAGGGGTTTTAGGGATTGCAATAAAAATTTAAAGTCCTGGTCACTCAGTGTTCAGCATATGTTTTGTATTAGAACCGCTGTCTTAAGTGGTTTCTAAAGTGCATAATTTTTGAAGGAATCTGCCTTAGTACTCCTCTTCAGCTGACATTATTATTGGTACTATCATGAAAGCAGTATAGCAGAGATTGGCAGGCAGTTCTAGTCATGTCACATGACTGTACAATAGAACTTTTGGAACACCACTCCTGAGTAAAGGTGTCCCAAAGAACTGTCCATCGTTTGTTTCAGACTAGGAAATGGAAGTTAATGTGACTCCTAGAACTCTCCTTCAAGCTTCTCCAAAGTAATTGCTGATGTAAGAAGCAACCCTGAATGATACAATTACACAGCTGCTGAGGAGGACTGCTAAGTACAGTAAGAGTAGTTTAAAATAGGAAATCTTCTTTAATTGCTTTCTGCCTAATTTTCCTACAGTAACTTGTTTTGCAGTTTAGCTTTAAGTGGTAATACATAATTTATTTGATAAGTATAGGTAACATTAAAGCATAAGTGCTTTTTAATGTTAGTAAATTGGTATACATTTATTCCAAACTGGTCATTTGGCCAGAGTACAGAGAAAAAGGTGTGTACACATTAGACTATAAAACAAACTGTGTGTGGTAACAACAATATTCTGGTGCCTATCTGCACTATATTGACGTTGAGTGCTGATGTGGGTGGTTAGCAAACCCCCTTTGTACATGTATTGATTACCAGTTGTTTATATAGTGCACATATATTCTGCGGCACTTTACAGAGTAAATTTTAAACATTCACTTCAGTCCCTGCCCCAGTGGAGCTTACACCCCATATTCCCTACCACATGCACAGATAGTCTAAGGTTAATTTTGTTGCGAGCCAAGTAACAGATCTGCAATCTTTTTAGATTGTGGGAGGAAACGGGAGTACCTGGAGGTAACCCACACAAACATGGGAGGTATATACCAACTCTGCACAGTTCAGGTGCCCACACACGGTACACTTTGTCATCACATCAATTTTCAAATCTCATGCACTATGCGGACAGTGTACAATTTGAAGTAGATGTGATCTAGTACAAAAAGTACTTGTTTCTTTTGGAGCGCATATCGCACCAAAAGAATCACTGTGCGATGTGAACCGCGTGCAATGCGTTTTGAACTAAAGTTCAAACCGCATCTGACCATCTAAATCTTGACTGTTGTCAATGACGGCTATACTCCTGGGTGTGACAACTGAACATCTTCTGTAATATTGTTTATGGTATATGCACTATATAGTTTGTCGGGTAGTGCAAGGAAAATTGTGGTGATATTGCATTGTTTGTATACCCATCTTAAAGTAGACAGAGCTAACCATTCCAAACATGGACTTGCATTGTAGCCAGATGACATGGGGGATTATCTATTTCAGACAACACCACACAGGGAGAATGCAGTCTCCTGTTAACTTGAGTTGAATGTCTGATGTGATATGTCCTGATTGGGCTGGTTACCACTAAAGCGGATGACTTTTTAGGAGCACACATGAGAAGATTTGGATGATAACCTTGTGTGCAGTCAGCATCGTTTATCAATATTTAATTGCAGTTGGTTTTTTCATTTGTTTCTGATACTATGGCATGGACATAATGAGCAACAGTTGAACAACATGAACCTAAAGCCCCATACACACGGAGTGACCGTGTGTTAAGCATGATTGCTCAGCGCACACATTGTGCGGGAATGGGAGCAACTGACTATTTTATTAAAAAAAAAAAAAAAAAAAAAAGAAAGATCAGCTCACTTGTGGCTTCTACCAGATTTGGGTTAATTACTGCCTTTTTTGTATTTTTTTACATTTTTACAGAAAATGTTTAGTTGTGTATCAAAATGTAGCTAACACAATATCTAAAGGGCTTAATAGACATGTATTATGAGTTGTCCTTTTTAACTTCAGTGTTTCAAAATGTCCATGTGGCTTGTGGTCACTGCAGCTTTAAATAAGCTTTTGTAATTGGTAATAAGTAATCTTTGTCCGGGGTTTTTTCTGAAAAAAAGTTCTGGTGTTTATAGTACCATATACAGTATAGCACAAAGTCTCCTTAACTGGCGGTCAGGTTTGAAGATGTCAGAGATGCTGAAGACGCCCTTTATAATCTCAACAGAAAATGGGTTTGTGGACGTCAAATTGAGATTCAGTTTGCTCAAGGTGATCGGAAAAGTAAGTACTTAGGTTTTCTAAGTAAGTCACAATATTTACTGCAGTGTTTAAGGTGCATATTCTTATTTTATAGAATATTAAATCTTATGGTGTGTCCTTATGCATATACCAAAGTATGTGTGTAGGTCCATACTATTTACAGTGGTGGCTATTAGTCTGGTGTCATTAGTGCAGCATGCTTTTTCTGTACTGTTAGAGCATCAAGACAGCTTATGTTTTCAGGATTTCTCGAACAGGTTGGGTAATTATTGGCTAAGTGGCTCCAGCTGATATTGTAAAGTAGCTTCTTGTATTAATTACAAAACTGCCATTATTTAGTTTTAAAATTAAACACCTATAGGCGTGGTAGTTTGTTGGTACCCCACTACTGAACAGGGGAAGTGTTTTAGGGTGGAAACGGCCAAGCACTCTGCAGAACCCCTCCCAAGGAATAATAATGAGGGACCTAAATAGTGTAATGGGCCCTATACATCTACAGATTGATTGTCAGATTGTGCTGGTTGGAACAAAAACCTGGTAATGGATGAGAGCAAATGGCAGTTGACCATTTGCTTTGAAATGCTGGAAAACTGCCAAAAACGGTCGTTCAGATATTTCCAGGTTTTTGCACCAGCCAAATCTGACAATCTGTAGATGTATGGCTACCTATACTTGGTTAAAAGCTTCCAACAAAAGAGGCTGACGTGCATCCCCCAGACCTTTTTATCAGATACTGCCTTTATGGTGTCCGCCTTATAGTGGCTCCAATTACCTGCGGTCACTGACCATTCGTTTTTGGTGATACATGGTGCACTTGCCAGGTGACCTGGAAAATGTAACCTGTGGACCAAGTTTGAGGCTTGCTGACGCTATCTTGATTAGTATAATATAAGAAATCCACTGTTTTGTCAACCTATTGACTGTCTATCTAGACAGGCATGTCCAAACTGTGTCCCTCCAGCTGTTGTGAAACTACACATCCCAGCATGCCTTGCAATCATTTTAGTATTCTTAATAGCAAAACTGTGGCAAGGCATGATGGGACTTGTACTTCACAACATCTGGAGGGCCATAGTTTAAACATGCCTGATCTAGACATTAGTTCTATCAACTGTAACCACCCAGTGTAATGTAGTGTACACACCAGGAAAACCATGATTTGTGAGACTATTTCCTTAATAATCAAAAAAAGTTGCACGATTGATTGGAGCACACAATCTGTATCCAACCGTAGATGACGAATCTTTAGTGCAGCAGCTAAAATCTCCACTCTAAATACCGAAATTGTTTGCCGGATCTCACTAGTGAGACCGGTCCGGGGGCTGCCCTGGTATGGGTGGTCTTGACCAGCTGCTGCTTTGGAACAGGATGGTCAGTCTTGAAAAATATACAAAACAAGATAAGCAGTGCTAAAACAAAATCAAGATTGGTTGATCTATCACAAGTACATTTTATTCACAATTAACTGGGTAAAAAAGCCATAATAAATGAATGAATTGTTAAAATAAGAATTTCATAATAACCATGTTCATGTTTTGGGGTGTCCTGGAGAGTCCGTTCCTATATGCCCATACAAAGAATATACAATCCCAATTGGGCCATCTGGAGGGATAAATAGTCCAATTCGTGCAAATGGTACAAGGAGTGGCGCAAATGACCTAATCCTTAAACAATTATGTTTTCGGCTTGATTGTTTCTCATACCTCCAGTGGAATGTCTTATTTGAGAGTTCAATAGGATCCTGGTGGATTTTGTTATAAAATCTGGGGCTGGTTCGGTCTGCAATCCAGGAACAGCATGGAAGGTGGGGCAACAGTCTCCTCCTTAAGCGTTTCCCTACTCCTAGTAGCTTTTTCAAAATGTCCTTGTACTATGCACGAATTGGACTATTTATCCCTCCAGATGGCCCAATTGGCACTGTATATTCTGTGTATGGGCATCTAGGAATGGACTCTCCAGGACACCCCAAAACACATGGTTGGTGATTATTATGAAAATCTTATTTTAACCATTCATTTATTATGGCTTTTTTTACCCAGTCAATTGTGAATACATTTTACTTGTGATAGATCAACCAATCTTTATTTTTTGTTTTAGCACTGTTTATCTTGTTTTGTATGAAAATCTCCATTCAAAGACTGGCGGGGGCGTGCATCTGTTCGGAATCGTACTGAAAACTGGTACGATTCTGCACTTTTTACATCCATTCGGTCGTACGACGTGTTGAAATCGCGGTAATTGAGACAAAATTGTTCTAGGGTTTATCCAGCATTAGGCACTAACCTTTTAAGTTGAAAAATGCATAAAGATTGGTTTGCTTTCAACCTGAAATTCTCTTTCTGTTAAGGTAGCTGCATACACAAATATTATATACAGATATATATTTCAGAGAGCACTGAACTTGGTACCACCTAGTCAATTATACAGTAATAATCGTAACTGAATAATACATCAATCACACTTGATATGACAATTCCTTGTTGTCTTCCAAAATGACACATGAGATTTGTTCAGGATAAAAGTTCTTTATTGAAACCCAACGCGTTTCGTCAGAACGACTTCATCAGGGGTGTGACAAAAGTTTTAGGCCTGTGTGGCAACTAGTGTTTCTTTCGTACAAGACAAAATAAAAATAAAAAATGGTGGACTTAATAGAAATCAGACAGTGAAGGAGCTTGGGAACTTGCTATACTGAGGCCCGGTGAGCCAAAATATCTAAGGACTCCATTTTTACAGAAAGCTCTGGCCTGTTAATAGAAATCAATCCAGCTTAAGTCCACCCTTTTTTATTTTATCTTGTATGAAAGAAACACTAGTTGCCACACATGCCTAATAATCTTTTTTTGTCATACCCCTGATGAAGACGTTCTGCCGAAAAATGTGGCACGAAGTTCAGCACTCTCCGATAAATCTTTTTGCATCTTTACTGTCAGACTCTCACTAACCGTCTTATCGAAGAAGCAGCTTACAAAAAATCCTTAGCACAAGACTAAGGCCATATTGATAGATAGATAGATTTTTTTTTTTCTCATTGCCTTTCTCATTTCTAGCACCTGGACAAATGAAGTCCAAGGAGAGGCATGCAAGTTCCCCAAGTGATCGCAGAGGGTCTAGAAGCCACAGCAGAAGACGAACACGCAGTCGAAGCTCCTCATGGGACCGTGGCAGAAGGAGGTCAGACAGCAATAAAGTGTAAGGCCACTTAGACATGTGCGAATGTTTATGATCATCTGCTCCTTCTGTGCATGAAAACAGCCGTATATGTTGCATTAGCCAGATAGGCTATTGCAAACTAATTTTATATTTGTTTCCTCTTTTTTTTTTTTTTTTTTTTCAGCCACCTTCTATTTCAAAAGCGTGATATACATTTATTGATAAAATTTTGTTTAGGGTATTTATGTAACATTTCTCAATGACAAAATGGCGTGAGTGATGTGCCATTTAGCCCGTTTGGTTTACTTCACAACACATTACAGATGTATAAGGAAGCTGAAGGCTGCATAAAGTCTGCACAAGAGATCACTGATAATGCAAATAAAAGCCATTGCATAGTCATTTATTTGAAGAAAAAAAAATCTAATTTCTTTTTTTACATTTAATCTTCCAGATCAAAACACAGAAGGCATTCTTATAGCCATTCAAAATCTCAGTCACCGCAACATCAGTCTTTCGCAAGAGGACGATCTAGATCAATGGAAAAATCACCATCTGGTTCACCACCTCCAAGGCATTCTGGATCAAAGTCACGATCTGGTCAGAGGCGTTCTGGATCTGCTAGATCACATTCAAAGTCTCCCCATCATAGACACACCAACTCTACTTCTCAAAAGGATATAGCCTGGCACACTAGTTCCCGATCCAGGTCTAGATCACGGGGCTACAGGGGTAAAAACAGCCGACAGTCTGGTTCTGATGAAGACTAGAGTCTTCTCGTAACCAATTACAGGCCATCAGAACATACTCATATAATCACAATGCTTGGCAAGTTCATCTGTTTTGAGAAGTAGCTTATATTGCTTAGGCTTCCTAGGGAGATAAAACAAAGCTATACCATAGATTTAAAAGAGTGGTGATATGCTCCTTCTCTCCTCCTCCTCCCCCCCCCCCCTCCTCCTGCCACAAATAATAAAACTGTATTCCAAAGGTCCCCCCAATTATGGAGCTTTGAAAGGCTTGTGATGGGGGCAAAAAGATCAAGATCATGAACTTTGTGTGAAATGCAATGTTTTTGATTAAGCCAACTTATCTATGGTTAGTTATGCTATCTTCATTTTTTTTTTTTTTTTTGGAGTACGATTTTGATAAACTAAGAACTATAAAGGTAACACTTTAAAAATGTTTTTTTTTTTTTTTTTTTTTTTAATGTCCTAAATCATTTGTTTCCAAATTTAAGTTCCTAGTTTGAGGCTAATGTGCATGACTTTCAATTTGTTTTTATGCTTGCTGTGTAGGAGAAACAGTTTATATTATGATTTCTCTCTTTGTATTTTAAAAGCAGTAGTTTGGTTCGCATAGTACTATATTTTTTTTTTTTTTTTTTTGTCCTCTGGAACAGTGTTTTGAAATGGTATTGTTAGACATATTTGCATATTTTTGTCTAGCAGTTTTAATAAATGAAAAGTGCACAACTGTTTTCTATCGTATTGTTTCTGCTTTGTTTAGTTGTTAGAATCCTAATGGTGTGTACACACTTGTACAATGTGCATGAGATTTTGACTATATAGTCAAAATCTCATCTGGATCACATGCAGATCGCACAAGTTTTAACCCTTGCCATCCCGATGCGCGCTCCCCCGTATTGCAGCCAGACAGTCTTGTCTGTATAGTGTAGATCTGCACTATATAGTCTAAATTGTACAAGTGTGTACACACCTTACGATTTAAACACCTGAAATTACCATAATTTGGGATTTAGATACTATAATTAGGTCCTAATGTTGTACACATGGAATATTAGTAATTGTAGACAATCTTGTTTTTCCTCATATTGTAATTACAGTAATTGGCTCGTTCAACCGCTATTGATCAACAGGCACCTGATCGACACCTGAAAAGTGTTTTTGCAATATTTGAAAAAAACCTTTGACTCTATCATGCTTTGATCCACATGCACTACAATTTGGAACAGTAAAATGCCAGGCACAATGTCCAAAGTATGGTGCGACACCAAATAAATGTGAAGCTCATGCCTACATTTTGCCAACCAGGTGCATGTTCAAGTTTTTCAAATGTTGCTGTAGAGACTGTCTCCCTTTGATCCACACCAGATTTTGCTTTTGTTTTACATTTGCAAGCAATGTACAGGAGTTTTAAACCACTGCAATAACCCCCTGCAATAACCCCCAACAGAACAGCTAAATAGTTATGTAAACAGATATCAATGTACATGTGCTTTGATACGCAGGTTTTTGAGTAGTATTTTGGCAAGTGAGAAAATGACCACATCCATGGGAGTTGGGTGTCTTTTTAATAAAAGCATTTTTATTTTACAAAACTTTTTTAACCACCAATTTGCAATACTGCCCCCTTTTTTTTTTTTTTTTTTTTTTTTTTAGTAAATAAAATAGTATTTCCCATAGATGTATGGTAATTGGCAGTACTCTGAAAATAGAAGCAGTAACTGTTGCCAGTTCCCTCTCTGTGTGTATGTTTTTGTTTTTTTTAAGGCCCTCCAAAATTACTACTTCTGCAAAGTACTTTCACTTAGAGCTGTGACAGTTTTTAGTCTTCAAACTCTCCACCCCACCCAGTCTCCACTCTGACTTCACAGCTCCATATTCTGTAAGTTTAAAATAAATCCCTGTCCTTGCAAAATTTCTTTAACTTTTTGCTATATCTTTTAGCACACAAAGGGGTTATTTAATCAATTGATTGGTCAGTTGTGGTACTTCACCTCCATAGAGGAGTAGTTTAAACCTTTTTATTTATTGAAGGAAAAAAAGTCCCGGTGAAAAAGGCAGTGGCAATTCAGCCGTGATCTCGACAATCCAGGGCCGTTTTCGGCAGAACGGGCCCGACAGCATTTAAGCGGCATCTTGTCAGAACAGACAATACTTTAAAAGCAGACCGGAAAGATAGCATTGGATAGGTGCCTCCCGATATTTTCCACAGCGGAAATAATGACACTGGATTGAATATTCACCTAAAGGCTGCCATAAATCTACAGATCGATTGTCAGATTGGGCTGGTTGGAAAAAAAACCTGGTAATGGATGAGAGTAAATGACAGTTTACCATTTGCTTTGAAATGCTGGTAAACTGTCACTCATCCATTACCAGGTTTTTGATCCAACCAGCCCAATCTGACAATCGATCTATAGATGTATGGCCACCTTTAGGGGGGTATTCAATGTGAGGGTCACGGCAGTCAAGCATTCTTGACCTCAGTGTCCCATTCTCGGTCAGCTCGACTGAGAACAAGAAGGCGGGATTCAATGTCCCACCTGCTGGGGAGCGACAGGAGGTGCTTGCCGGAGATTGAATATCCCCGTCTCTTAAATTCAGATTATGCTGCTCTCACATTGCAAACCTGCTTCCAACCCGTTTTTGTAAACGTTTCTTAAAACTGGTCTAAAGCAAGTTAAACCCCTTTCACATCGCATGTTGTAAACGGTATATTACTGTTTTTGTACCTTTCCCATGCAACATGTTTCACCCATAGAAAACAGGTAAATGTCACGTTACCATTTTGTGCAGTCTCTGCAGATTTGCCCCTCCCCATATAAGGTGTCAGCGCCTGAGGAGATTATTATACTAAATAAACCTAAGGTAGGTGTTTGCTGGATCCCCAACTGCATATGGGAGCCCTGGACTCGGTCAGAGGTGACAAGGGGGAAATTTACGTCCAGGCTTCTCTCACTGCCTCCTGGCTGTAGGCTGCAGCTCTTATCTCCCTCCTGATTTTACGGACTGCTGTGTGCGCGCCCAATAGCTGGGCTTCATGCCACAGGCAGGGACGGAGGAAGCAGCATATTTCAGCCGGCCAAGCTTCCCCTTAGGCTGGTTTCACACACTCCGGCTGCTGCCGGACGGTGAAATCCCGTACGGCCAGGGAGCCGTGCCGCACACATTAGTTGTGAATGGACACTATTGTGTCCATTCACACGGGACGGCCCGGCCGCATGGCTGCAGCCGGATCCCACCACTGGAAGGGACGGCTGCCGGGCTGTGGCCATCCCTTCCATGATAAACTAGTATGTGCGGCACGGCTCCCTGGCCGTACAGGATTTCACCGTCCGGCAGCAGCCGGAGTGTGTGAAACCAGGCCTAAGAGGACCCCCTCCCCGTGCCTTCTATTGATGTGATTGGAGGGTTGTGTTCCAACTTTATCCCATGTTAACTGTGTTAAACCCCTTAAACATCGGCACTATACCGGGTTTTAGCTGTAATTTGAAAGGGGTGTTAGAGGGAGATGGGTGAGACAAAGGCTGGTAATGGGAGGAGGGTAAACAAGCAAAATATATCAGAAGAGTGACCGAGGCACAAAGGGTTCAGGGGCAGCAAATGGGAAAGAAGGGGTGAGGAAGTGTAGTCATTCCAAGGCAGCAACCAAGTAGAGACACTGGTGCACTCAAGAGGGTTACTAGTTACACACACTGAGCTCTACATGGCTCCTCTTACTGGTAATCAGTGTTGCCACTGTTCTAAGGTGCAGACTATGATGCCACAGTACATCTGAAATATATCATTATGTGGCTATGGGGGAGATTAAATACAGGCCATGTTTGAAAAATGTGAGTATCTGATTGGTTGGTAAAGTTCCTTAATATGTATTTATAGATCTGCACTAGCTGGCATTGCTCAGGTTTGGATGTGCAATTAGCATTACTTGAACTTTATCCTTTTGTTTTAAGCATGGCCGCTCTTCCAACAGACCTAGGAGGTGGTAGCCTAGTGTCATCTAAAGTTATCATCCAAATCTTTCCAGCGAAAGGCCCTGAACATGCTGCCCTTACCCATGGTGTGCTCCGGCATTCACCTCTTTGTGGCTGGCTCCTGATCTGACCAAATTAGTTTTTTCTTAAACCCCATGTCCTCTACCCCCTTTGTTATGCAGCTTTGCTATATTTTGCTTCCCTGACCCACTTTGTGTAGTGGCTGGAGGGGGAGGAGACAGCACTTCAGTGTGAACTGACGCACTGTCTCCTCAAAGGGACATAGCCGGAGGGGGCAGTTTGCGCTCCCCCACTTTGGCAGACAAGATGTTAATGTCCCAGTGTTAGATCAGACCATCCACTGGATCTGTAAGAGTTCTCACAGTAGTTTCTTAAAGTCCCAGCACCATTTATGGGGCAGGCTCACGCGTGTTGTCCCTGGGAATGTCAAGGCCAGTGTGCATCTTCTTACACAGATTTCCTAGCCTTGGCTATAGGGCAGCGACAGCCAATGTGAATAACCTCTGGCTCATTCAAGTGGTGGATGGTTGCTCTCATGCTGTGGATCAAGACACAGGATGTGTGTATTTACACAAGATGTCACCTGCCGCATTAGCATATTTTCACAACGTAACAGCGATGTGCACTGCATTGTTAACAAACAAGAACCCTTGGTCTAAGGTAAGTTTTACTTAAAATAGTTTCAATCTTACAGCAAAGATGACCTCAGACATATTGGGGGGGCCAAATTAAATATATTTATTTTAACATAAAGCCAATTTATGTACGGGGATATTTTTATCACATGGTAATTTAAAAGAATAACAATTTAATCGTAATTGGAAGAAAATGTGCCGTTAATACTTTTAAAGTATTTTTTTTCCTTAAAACTGATACATGTGCAATAACTTGTAAAACTTCAGTCTGTCTTTCAGATATTGTACATAATTGCCAAGTTTGAGGTGTCAGCAAGTTTACAAAACATTTTTTGCAAAAGTGTCCAAATAAAAGTTTCCCATTTCAATCGAGAACCCATATTATGTACATTTTCTATGTAAAGTTATCAAATGTGACTTATGTTCCACTTGACTGGACAGAAGCATAGTCACTTATATAAACACCTAGTGTTTGTTAGGTCAAAATACATACTTTTATAACAAAACTAAAAATTTACTTGGAGTATATAAATGAGGATATACACATATTACATATTTACACAACCATACAAATATAATACTAGACTCCTGTACAGAAATGTAAAATGCAAGTTCCATTTACTTGCAGAAAAGTTCAGAGCTTCCTGCAAAATGCTGGACATGGTGATAACAAAGAGTACATTAAAAGGAGGCATCAAAAAGTTCAGATGACTACAGCTGGACTTTTAAAAGGGTTTTCAAATGATATGTCATTAACTCCTTGCATTGATCAGAATGTTGACCATTTATACCCATCCAGTGACTCGGAGGCTTTGGAAGGACGCTGGGGGATGGTGGATCACTAAATTTTGCTCCTGCGTAATTTATCTCTTTTTCAATTTCTTCTGCAGTAAATATTTCTTCTTTCAGTTTTATAGTTTGGACATTTTCTGCACTTGCTAATGGTTTTTTAACTGGTTTTGAAACAGAACTGTTGTAAAACGCAGATTCCGTGTGCAGATTTTCAGTTTTTCTTGGGGAATTAGTCTTCATATGCTGAATGTTACATTTACTTTTCTGTTTGTGAAGATTCCATTGTTCACATCGATGAGCTGCCGGGCTGTGAGAAGTACTGCTCTTCTCTGGCTTTACATTCCTCCTTTCAGACTTCACCTTTGTCTTTAACACCTATATAGGGGGAGGAAAAGATAATAATCACAGTTGATTTATGATATTACATGAAATACGACTATGATCATCTATCAATTCAGTCATTAAGTGGTCAGGCTAGGTGCAAGGTGTGGATCAGTGAGACGGGCACAGTTTCAGATGTGATGTATTGCTACAGATGTCGAAAAATTTTCCCCTTCAAAAGTAAAAGTATGACCTCACTGATCTGCACCTCCTAGGGGTACATTTACTAAAGGTTCTTAAAATGATGTGGTGATATTGCCCATAGTAACCAATCAGATTCTGTCAATTTTCTAGGATGCAATAGAGAAATGATAGGCAGGACCTGATTGGAGGCTATGGGCAACATCACCAATACGTTTTAAGAACCTTTGTAATTTTTCCCTGGAACATGGTGGTTTCCTCGAAGTCGCTCCCTACTCTGCTGCCTAGGTTTGTTCATAATATCCTCTTGTGGATCTCAAGAACAGTCCTAGGCAGAGCTCTTACATACTGACCGGAAGTATTAGGAGTGAGACAGTGACAAACAAGCAAACGTCTCCAAGCATCAGTTTTGGACAAAGATAACGCAAGCAACACTTGAATGAGTGACATCCTATCCTACATTGGTCAGATGTCTTATTCCAGCCTGCCAATTTCAGTTATGGTTGTGGGCATAAGGGGGTCTGTAGGGAGAGTTATCAACTGCACCAGATTCCCAAGCACACTCATGATACAGATGTGTCCCCATACATCTAGCCTTTCACAAAAGCACACAGAGCTCACTAGGTCTATATAACGAGACTTGTATCGCATGGAGGGATAGATGTATATAGACATCTGTATGCAAGTTCTAACTAGAAGTGGGCAGATTTAAAAGGTTACTATACAGATGAAGCGCCGCTCAGCCAGCGCCAGGGATCGTCAGCGGAGAGGCGCTCCATCAGACTGGGACGCTTGTCTCAGTTTCCCGGCGGCGGGGGACTGGAACCCTGCCCGTCTCCACTTTAGGGAGACGGGCAGGGTTAAGGGGGTGCGGGGAGGAGCTCCATCGGAAGGAGACAAGCGAGTGTCACCTCTTGGCGGCTGGCGATTTGAATGCCAGACCCCCGCTGAATGAGGCCGGCTCCATCTGTATATGAGTACTTAAGTACTGACCCCATAGTGGGGAACAATGTCGCATGCATACACTGCTGTGAGATTTCACAGCAGTGTATGGCCACCTTTAACATAAAACTGGGTGCACGCCTGAAGATTAATTTGTCCCATCTATCTAGTTGGAACAAAAACCTGGAAATGTATGGGAGCAAATTACCATGTAAAATTTGCTGGAAAACACAAAAACCATTGAGTGGATAATTGTTTTTAAATCAGATTGATTGAACCAATTTGTCTGACTGACCATTGTCTGTTTTCCAGTCTTTGAGAATTTTTTATTGTTTTTTGCTCCCATACATTTCCAGGATTTTGTTACCACCAGACAGATTGGACAAATAAATCTTTACGTGTGTACCCAGCTTAAGGTAGGGTACACATCTGGACTAGGTTTTCTTTTTTTTCAGCCAACGGTATGGCCATAGGACCATATTCAGGTCCGGTCGCAAGGCAGTATGCGTTCACACGGGGGCAATGTTTTGCATCTGCGTGCATGCAAACGCATTTCTGCACATGTGCAGACACTGGGTGCATGCGCCTACGGCAAACAAACTGTTTGCACGCTCTGCACATCAGATGGGACAACCCAGCAAGTGTCATTAAGCATACACACTGTGTGTTATGGAAGAAATAGTGTTCCAATTCACGTGTTAATAAGTGTGCCCAGCCTTATGCCTCCTGTGGATACTTTATTTTTAGAAGTAGAAATAAAGCTTAAAAAAAAATCAATATCATTGCAGAAAGAGCTATAAGCTGCACTTAATCCTCTGGTTGTAAAGTTCAAGAAGTCAATCCTATTAGGAGTTGGGTCCTGCAGTATTTCTAATTGGATCTTGCATTTGTCGGTCGCTTGCATGCACGCGATGTATACGAGTTTCATGATGCAAACTCACACCTAATAGGATTGACTGCAAAATCAAAATTCATCCCAAAAATATAAAAGGAACGTAAAAGACATTCATGTTTCAGGCAGCAATAGGGACAAAGTGCCGTCTATCTGACCTGAAAACTAAATCATTGCCTAGAAACAGGATTAAAAAAAGAGCAAGACCTCCAGATCAGACATGTGGGACATATGTACAGTCCATTAGCGACCTGTGTCGATCGCTTAGAAATAAAGCACGGATAACTCTGTGTGTATGGCTGCTGGCGATGCACAGTCCCGCGCGTCGCTATAGTCTGACTACAGCATGAGGTATAAAGCCCCCATACACATTACAGAGGCCAATATAGTTAACCATATCGGCATTGTCGGTACACACTGAATGGTAAAGCCGCCAATACCGTTAAGAATCACCGGGACCTGCCAAGCATGCGGGTATTTTGGCTTTATTTCCAAATTGACCTGAATGTTCATCAGATATCAATCATTGTTAACGGCGTGAGGGAGCACGCATCGTCAAAGATATTGTGAATAACATCTCTTAGAAGCCCCTTAATGAGCGATATTGTTAACAATATCGCCTATATGGGGCTTAAATCTAGTCATTGCCAGTATTCTCTCAATTGAGTCACTGGCTGTGACAGATCTGTGACATTGTCCTATGCACCCAGCACACTGCTCCCATCGCCCCGTTTGGGACATAACCCTTGTGCCCCGTACACACAGAGCGATGGGAGCAGTGTGCTGATTGAGCGGTCATGGCCAGTGTGCTCAATAGAGAGAAAACGGCGATGACTGGATTTGTACTGAATGTAGTATAAATGTAGTCAGGCGATAGCGCCTTGCAGGATCGCGTATCACTGTCGCCCATACACACGGAGTGATCAGTGCTTCATTTCTAAACTATCAGATTGATTAGAAATGGGTCTATAATTGCCCCATGTGTATGCCCCATCGCAGGGAGAAAGTGCACAGATGAGCCCCTGTCACGTCTCAACCCCATCCTGTGACCCGACAGCTGGTGCTGATAGGCTGCTACTTTATCTTTCTCCAAGCACTGCTCCGTGACGTCTCCCCTATATTCTCTGACATTACCAGGCCCCCGCTACGTGCACTGCATCAGCGCCGGCAATATAGCCACGGAGAAACGAGCCTGCCCCGGCCACTCAGACCCTGGTACACACCTCTCTCCGCAGCTGGCGGTACTGGGCGGCTCTGGCGGGCATGGGCTCCCCGGGGCCCGGGCTGCAGGTCCTGGCCGCATTCTCTCCCGCTCTGCTCTGCAGCGGGTGGTGGAGCCGGGTGGGGAAAGGGGTCGCTCGGACTTTATTCTTGTTCCCCCTTTTCCGGCCGCTACTTCGAGTTCTGCTCACACCGCCCCGGGGCCTCCGGCCGCCTCTCCCCCCGGGCTCGGACATGACGGCTCCGTGCCACCGAATGCAGCGATGTGCCCGAATGGGGGCGTTCACCTCGGCTGTGGATGATGTGCCAGTGTCCGGCCTGTCTAAGAGACACCTTCCTCCGTCTACCCCGTAATACTCCTTCCTACATCATCATCATCATCGCAGCGTTCTGTTGTTGTCACTACACAAAATGGCGGCACTGTCGCCCCCGCCCCCGGTGATCGCTCACTCCTCCTCCTCCGCCCTGCTGCTGCTGCTGCTGCTGCTGCTGAGTGCTGCTGACATGGTGACGCCATCTGCTCGATCAGATGCCTGTGCGCGCAGTACATGGTGTGTCTGACTTGGCCGCAGTGTCACCCTGACCCCCTCGCCCTGTGCTATATGTATGTGCTCTGTGCCTCTCTCCCGCCCCCTGCACCGGCTAATGCTGTACATGGCATCTTGGCCGCCTTAGTAACTGCTCCAGTGTCCTGTCACTTGCTACAACTGTCTTTATTTACCACGAACTTGTCCTAAATTGCGTTGTACTGTAATTATTTAATTGGTCTTTTTTTGTTGTTGCTATTTTTATGTATTTCTAGGCGCTCCTGAACCCTTGTGGTGCCCTATAAATTAATTATGATAATAATTTACCTCAAAACTGCATTTTTTTATTACAACAATGTATAAGTTCCAAATCATAAAAAGCAATTATATCAAAGTTTTCACAGCATACTGTTATAAAAATTGTAACAGTTTTGAAGTACTCTTTGTTCACTATATGCAATATAAAATATGAAATCTGCCATATAGCTTTAATATGCACAGAAATATTAACATTTATGCTCAGCTGCTCCGTCCCATGCATCACTGTGAAATTGAAAGCTTGCAGCAGGACCCTCCTAGCTCCATGTCTGTCTGTCATTACCCAGTTTGATCTATCACTGTCTACAATTGAATCTGCTGTGCTATATAAGAAACTGTAAATAAATAAAGGTAACATTTTCATACTGTACTAAAAATAATCTCTAAAAAATGTGAAAAACCCATGTAGACCTTTTGTCTGTTGGCCTTCCCCATGTCGACCTAATGACACTATCAACCTAAGCTCATGTCAACCTTTTCAGATGTCGACCTGGGCCAATGACGACCTTCTGTGACCCCAA
Source organism: Crinia signifera (assembly GCF_055691185.1). Taxonomy (NCBI): domain Eukaryota; kingdom Metazoa; phylum Chordata; class Amphibia; order Anura; family Myobatrachidae; genus Crinia; species Crinia signifera. The sequence continues at coordinate 185,436,697 of NC_139219.1, forward strand.
TGCCTGGGCAGGATAAAGGGGGGGGGGGGGCACAGGGTGGCAGTACCTGGGCCCCCCTCTATCTAGGGGCCCCCTGTGGTTGGCATGTATTTTTTTTTTACAGGTTTTTGGCTGAAGGTTTTGTGCATGGGAGTGGGGTTGCTGGCTATGTCAGCAGTGTGAGGTGCCAATGGTGTCTCAGCAGTGCAGGGTTTCCAGTGGTGTCCTCAGAGCAGGGGTTGCGTCGGAAATGGGAGGGGAGTGGCAGCAATGTTCTCAGCTGGGGCTGTGTCGGCAGTGCAGGGATGCCAGTGGTATCCTCAGTGCAGGGTTGCCGGCTGTATCGGCAGTGTAAGGGCGCCAGTGGTATCCTGAGAGCGGTGGTCCAACTGTGGGGGCAGTGTGGTTGGTCGGCATTGTTCTCAGATCGAGGGGTCAGCTGTGTCCATAGTGGTATCCTCAGTGCAGCATTGCTATCAGTGCAGGGGTGCCAGTGGTATCCTAAGTGCGAGGTTGCCGGTTGTGTCAGCAGTGCAGGGGTGCCAGTGGTATTCTCAGTGAAGGGTTGCCGGCTGTGTTGGCAGTGCAGGGCTGTCACTGGTATCCTTAGTGCGGGGTTGCCGGCTGTATCGGCAGTGCAGGGGTGCCAGTGGTATCCTCAGTAAAGGGTTGTTGGCTGTGTCGGCAGTGTTTGGGTTGCCAGCGGTGTCCTCAGAGCGGGGGTCTGACTGTGTTGGCAGTGAGGTTGGTCGGCAATGTCCTCAGATAGAGGGGTTGGCTGTGATGATAGTGCTCAGAGATGAGGTTGCCAACTGTGTGGTCCGGCTGTGCAGGGGTGCCAGTGGTGCCTGTGGTATCCTTAATGTGGGGTTGCCGGTTGTGTTGGAAGTGCAGAGCTGTCAATGGTATCTTCAGTGCGAGGTTGTCGGCAGTGCAGGGGTGCCAGTGGTATCCTCAGTGCAGGGTTGCCGGCTGTGTGGACTTGGCTCCTGAGCCACAACCGCAGCAGGACCTCACGGTTTTGTACCTGCTGGGGATCTGGGCAGATCCGAGCTGCAGCCTCAGATTCCCAAAGTTCTGTTGGGATCGGTTCTCTGAGAACCGTGCCCGCTCATCGCTATAAGAAGTAGAAATTGATTGGTTGCTATGGGCATCCATCTTCAATAGAACTACCATCTTAGTAAATTTACACTTTATAGCCCTCCCAATCAGGACCATGAGAAAATGCTCTAAAGAGAGGAGGGCCCGGGCCACTCTGCCGGCCTGCCCGCCCGCTAGTCCAGTGGCGGAACTGTTGTAAGCTGCACTGGGTCCCCGGTCCTCAGATATGCATGGGCCGGGTCCCCACCTGTGCATATCTAATAAACAGGGACCCGGCACAGTGAATATTGAATTACATATGCATGAGCAGACAGTGGAGTCCTGCTCAGACAGCAGTGATCGAGGAGCTGAATGGGAGATGCTGCAGCCTAGTCCACTGGCCGCCGACACTGCCCGCTGCCAGCCGCCCACACATAGATGCAGGACACAGAGCTGGCGAGACAGATGCTGGAGGTGCTCCTGCACCTCTAGCGTCTGACGGGAGCGCTACCCAGAAGTGCAGATTCTGGGAGTGCTGGAGTGCAGTCCGCACCTCTGGGCAACAAGCGAGTTACTCCCCCAACAATGAGTATGTATCCCCCCATGGCAACTACTATGTAACTCCCCCATATCAACTAGTATGTAAATCCCCCATGGCAATAAGCAAGAAACTCCCCCTGGACAACGAGCATGTATTTCCCCATGGCAAGGAGCATGTAACTCACCGTGTCAGAGAGCATTTAATTCCTCCTACCTTGGCAAAGAGCATGAAACGCATGGCAAGGAGCATTTAACCCCCCTGGCAACTGCCATTTAACCTCCACCCCCAGTGGCAATGAGCAAGAGACCCCTGGCAAGAAGATCTAACCCCTGGCATTGAGTAAGAATCCCATGGCAACAAACATGTAACTCCTGGCAATAAGCATGTAGGTAAGAGATAGTTATGTGGCATAACATATAAGGATTCGGAATGAAAAGCCAGCGGTCGGGATCCTGGCGTTCAAAATCCAGACGCCGGAATCCCGAACGCCGAAATACCGACAAGGGGGGGATGTGGATCGCCCCCCCCTTGCGGGCACGCTGCGCTCGCCACGCAGCGGGCCTGGTGCCTCGCTACGCTCGGCACACTAATTTATTCTCCCTCCGAGGGTGTCGTGGACACCCATGGGGGGAGAAAGTGTCGGGATTTCGGCGTTCGGGATTCTGGCATCGGGATTTTGAACGCCGGGATCCCGACCGCCGGGACTTAAACTGCATCCCTAACATATAACAGGCATTATGGTGTGTAGCATAATGTGTAAAAGGCATTACAATGTGTGGTATAATGTGTAATAGGCATTATAGTGTGTGGTATAATATATAATGGGCATTATGGTGTCTGATGTAATATGTAATGAGCATTACAGTGTGTGGCTTAATATGTAATGGGCATTACTGTGTGTGGCAAAATATACTAGGCATTGCCGTGTTGTGAGATAATGGCCCAATTGGCAAAGCCATGTATAGAGAGAGTTAGATTTGTGTGAGTTAATTTGTTTCTGTGCAGGGTAAATACTGGCTGAATTATATTTACACTGCAATTAAGATTTCAGTTTCAACACACCCTACCCAAATTTAACTCTCTCTGCACCTGTTACATCTGCCCCACCTGCAGTGCACATGGTTTTGCCCATTTTGAAAACAAATTTGTACTGCGATCAGACCTGAATACGGGCCTATGTGTAATGGGCATTGTGGTGTGTGTAATCCTGGTGCAGTGTCTAAGGGGCTCAACCAGGCTGTAAAAATATTGAGTAACAGTGCAGGCTCAGCAAGGCTGTAACCATTGGTGCAAGTAAGGGGATTTGGCAAAATATCTGACTAATATATTTTGTGTAACAATAGGTGAGGATGGTGGGGCCCTGCCTATTTTGGCACTCTTCCTTGCTACCCTGGATTGACCACTGCACCACCTTCATTACATCGTCTCCTGTCACCGTCACACATCTGCTCTTGTCCTCAACTGCACGGGCTGGATCTGTTGCGGAGTGGTCCGCAGGGGGGTCTTCCTGGGGTTGTTCCACATTGTGTCCGCAGTGCGTGATCCTGCCGACTATGCCAAAGGTTAGGGGGTCTGTGCGGTGTGGTGCCTGCTGCCATGCAGGTGTAGCTTGACAACTTCCATGGTGCCGCACCCTCTCACCTTTAGGCTCTGATGAACCACGTTTCTGATAACTCTTCAGCACACAGTCACGATTACTTAGTAGGAGGGAGAGGTGGAGAATATGGTCCTTCCTTAGCGCATACCGATGCACCCTCCGTCCCGTAACATTCCTAAAATAACAGATTTTTGGGCCTACTTGAAGATCATCCTCGGCACTCTTGGCCCGAATTAGTACCTATTGACACCTTCATTGAAAATATAACCTTACAATGGGGTGCAAGGTCTGTGGTCCACCCAGAAGGAAGGGGGATAGAAAGAGATAAACACACGGAAATGTACAAACAGAGAGGACACTCACCATCCTCAATCTGCGCTTCTCCACTTACGAGTCCCTGTAAGGAGACAAAGACAATACCATGTGCGGGGCCTCACACTACCTAGTGTGACACACAGCTAAATTAAACTACAACACAGAGTCCTCAATCTGACAGTATGGGGGAAATTTACTAAGAATACGAATACGATATATCGTATTCGTATTCTTAATACGAATGAATACGACTGCATATGGCTGTTTCAGCCATATGCAAATATGTGTTCCGGAGGGTTATTTACAAAGCAGTCAAATACGATTGCTTTGTAAACCTCCGATGTCGTATTGATTCGTATTAGCGGCCATATATACGGCCACTAATACAAATTCGTATAGGCAGTCTGCACGAGAAAGTCGGCTCCTGATTGGCCGCTAGGCGCCCAATAGAATCATTCAGAGTAGAGAAGATGAAACATTAGCGTCTCACCTTAGTCTGTCAGCGGGTACCGGCCGGAATAGTTGGGTGTTTGTTTTTTTAAGAAGACCTGGACTACGTCGGAAAGAAGAGGACGTGATCTTCGCCGGAGGACCATAGAGAGTAGGATTTTCTTCCACAGGTACCCCTATGGATTTCTTCGGATCCTGGAGCCCCGGACTCTGCAGGCCTGGAGCCCCGGACTCTGCATCCCCGGACCCAGGAACCAAGGCCCCGATGCCCCGGACAACGGATCCAAGGCCCTGGACCATGGAGCCCCGGACCCTTGATCCAGGGACCTACCTACGGGCTCAAGATAGGAAAGTATCAGTATGTCTGTGTAATGTATGTATTAAACTTTTATTCTTGGGTGTCAGTGTACAAAAGATAAAAATTGGATAAGGCGCTCCCACTTGGGGTATAAAGAATATGATGATGTAAATATCCCTTTTTCCTTAAAGTCGGAGGATCACTTCTCATAGTGTAGACAGTCTAAAAAAGGATATACAATATATTTTCCTTTAGTTTAAAGAATTTACTCCGTACCAGAAATGAGCCTTCACTTACGCCACAAGATGTTTCATGTATGCAGACACAAGATGTGTCTGGTGCTTCAATCACAGCAATTTCTCTTCAAATTCTTTGATATACCTCGGATTAAAAGTTAAATGCTCCACATAGTGTAAATATGTAAACATTTATTAGTAAAAAGTATAAACATAGAAACCAACTGGCATAGTTCCGTATCTGGTCTTCTAATCAAGGCTAAACGTGTCCCTTGAACATAAGGGAAGTGTGTCCTGGAGAGATCCCGGGTCTCTGCAGATGTCCACCTCCCAGAAGTAGCTCAAAGGTGAAAACAACAGAAGGTCCAGTGTTTCGGTCCCTATGTCCTGTTAGGTGGGGCTAACAGGGCATAGTGACCGAAAAACGGACCTTATTATTGGGGTGACCGAAAAACTGGACCCCTTTATTGGGGGGGGGTCCCCCCTTCCCCAGGACCCCTGGCCAGACTGACTGGTAAGTAGGGTTAATGTTTTGGCTGCGGGACCTTATATATTAAGTGTCCCCCGGCTGTGACATTACCCTGCTGGCTGGTTGGGCCTGGGGCTGGTTCTTAAAATACCCCTAGTCATTTTATCCCCCGTAATTTGGGAACCAGCCCCGGCCCCCTATTTGCCAGGGGTCCTGATTTTTTATTAGCAGCCCGGCTCTTTCAGCCTGGTGCTGGTTTCGGCTTTTTTTACACTGAGGCCTGCACGGATCTGACTGACCCGTGCAGGCTTCTGCCAAATACGACAGAAAAATAAAAGTGTATTTTCCTAGTGTATTTGCCCGGCCATTCGCGGTCGTTTTACACTAATTAGCGGCTGTATTTTCAAGTAAATCAGGAATCACCATTCTTTTGAATGGTGATTCCTGTCGTATTCTATCGATGGCGTGTTCATTTGTATTTGTAAATACAAATTCGAATGTCCCATCAATATGAATACGAAACAATTGTAAAACAACCTCTGCCCTGCATGGAAAACATACACCATAACATCACAATACAAGAACAGCTGTCTCTTGAACTGCCTGCCTAACTACCCAGCTAGAGCTGGCCAGCTCACACACTCCCCTAGACATTCCCGCTACTCCTATTTGGTTACCAGAGAGGTGACAGCCACACAGCCTGTACACCTCTTACCCCAGCCACCCACAGGGATCTACACGCTATGGGGGGGGGGGGGGGGGAGGGTGTTACACTGCTGGTCTAATGCCTGTAAAAGCCCCCAGGCCTAGAGCCCGGCTACTGGGGCCTCGTTCCTAGCCCCCGGCTGCTGGGAGCCACAGGCCTGTAGCGCCTGTCTACTGTGGCCTCAGGCCAGTATGGCCAACTACTGGGGCCACAGGCCAGTAGGGCCTGACTGCTATTACCCAAGGGCCCAAAAATTGGCTCTGACATGACAATTAAGTGGCCACTGGCCGAGAGGGCTTGACTAAAGTGCCCACAGGCTGAGAGGGCCTGACTGTGCCCACTGGCCTAATTGCTGATCGCCCAGTGTTCTAGGGTAGGGGGTAGGTGGCCTACCTTAAGTTTTTGCATCCTACCCCCTGGTGGCCCTCTTCTTTCTTATGCCACTGGCCCCTTCTGGCCAGCAGAAGCACCTCATCTTTTCCACTTCCAGGCGATGCCAGGTTTTTTCTTTGTTGACCCTGGCGTCTTCTGGCCTTCAGCGGCCGCAGGATCTCTTCACACCGCCATCTGTTCTTCTGGAGGTCTTCTATGCTCCCTCCTGGCTGTCGGACCTCACCACTTGAAAAAAGGGAAGTCAAATGGTGACTGGAGGGAACACAAAAAGGTTTTTGGGGCACACTTATGAAGATAGAAAAGAAAATCAGAGAGTCATGAAGAGATTAAGATTTAACTTTTATTAGGTAAGACTAAAAACCATGCATATTTCTTTATTTCAAAGAGAAGCATCCAATAGTACATCAGGACAGATACATCTTACGGTCATAGATAGTTTTGTTTTACGTGTCTTAATAAAGTTAATTAAATCAATACAATGATAATCAACAATTTGGAAGATCTAATTCTTCTTTCTTAGCGTGTAAATAAACTAAAGTGTTTTCAACAACTGGTAACGCTTATTTCTACGGTATAGTAAATAAACTAGTTGTTGTGGCGCAGGATACACCCCACTTGGGTGGTCCCCAAGGTTGATAAGGATGGCCAAGAATTTAGGAGGAGGGATACAACAATAGAAGAACAAGTAAATAAGTGGTAAGCATCACCCTCTCAACCGGTCTGCTTCTGCTGTCATAGGCGGCTACAAAACCAGATATTCCCTATTGGTCTCCAAAATAGGTACTAATCCAGCCTGTCACTGCTTAGCTTCTGAGTTCAGAAGGTATCAGGCGATCCAGTGAAGTATGGCTGTAGACCTTTCTGGCGATTTCGAGAGCAGAGTCAAACAGGGATGTGCTCAAAGCTTACTTCTGCTGCTTGTCCAATCAGTCGGTATTATCTCTGTTACCACCTGGGGCATTGCAGAGACAGGGTACCACTATGTGGCAAGTGAGAGAGTAATGAAGTGATAGTATATAGTGCAGAAGGGGGAATATCATGCAGTGGTCCCACATCTGCTGTCCACCATCTTACTACGTATTGGATGGTGGATGAGAGTGTGGGGACAAAGCAAATCCGCCCTTGAGATAGGTAGTATTATAGATAATATGGAGTGAGATTAGTATAGATAAAAGTACCTCAATGCCTTATAATATTTGTGGTATCAATAGATTGACCTCGCCACTTCCCATCCCAATGGGGTCAAATTTGGCACTGAAAACACTGATTGGCTCACCGCGCCCATCTTTTGCTGGCTGCCTTGATTGATTCCCTAATAGTGGAAAATTCAAATCGCCAGAAGCAGCGTTGCCTGGAGCTGGTCCCTGCTGGGGACACAGCTCCCTCTCCACAGGCTGCTGCTGCTCTGGTGCTGGGAGCAGGGGAACTGTCCCAGCACCAGGTACATTCATACATGCTCTCTCGCATCGTCACCCTCCCTCATCCTGCATGTTCAGGTGAGGGAGGTCCTCATTAACGATGACCATGCTGCATGGTCATTGCTCCCTCTTCCACTCCCTTGCAAGCCGGCATTGGCAAGTGTGTACACTTGCAAGTCGTCATTGCCGGCACTACTGCTAGTTCCCCGCCACAGCCAATATCGGCATTGGCAGGGATTTTTACCTCAGTCCGCATTCAAGTAGAGGCATTTTCCCCAAGTGCAGCTTTATTCTCAGACTGTATTCTCACCTTACTAGTTTTGTTTTGGTAAACACCTTAGATTTTGTTCTTCAACATCCAAATACTTTGCCCATTTGTGTTTATTTCATTCGGAATCCTTTAATATGATGGTCCTAGAAGTAAAAACAATTAAGGATGCCTTATTGTCTGCCAATAAATAAAATTCTGGTACTTTGTATAGAGATATGCACTTCTGTGGCTTAAATTGTTCCTGGGAAGGTAGGGTAACTCTCCCTCTTCCCCTTAATATATCCCCCTCCCTGCCCCCATTAGGCATAGCCAGGGTCAGTGGTAGGGTTTTCAGTACCCCCTGCAAAATATGTTTTTTTATCTGCTAGAATTACTGTGCAGAGCCAAGGTGGAGGTTGAACTAGTTTCACCTTGCAATTACAGATTGTGAGGTGTAACTGTAACCACTGGGGTACTTTAACCACTGGGGTATACCTATTTCCCTCTTGTGCATTCCACTTGTGTCTTCATCCTTCTTCACTGTGTACCAAATATGGCTCTTCTGATGTCTAACCCTCCCCTTCAGTGCCTAAACTTAACCCTCCCTCTACATAGCCTGACTCTCCCCACCCTATGCATACCCTAACCCTAATCCCCCTCCTTAGTACCTTACCCTAACCAGGGCCGGTGCTAGGGTGTTAAGCGCCCTCTCTCCCATACCTTATAATAGATACAGTGCATGCTTAAGGAATGCTCAATAAAAAGGGGGTATGTTCTCACAAGGAGTGTTTTTTCAAATGACAGCACACAGAAGCATAATCTTATTCATATTACATTGCATGTAGGGTTACTTATTTACAATACACCACACACTAGTGTTCCTTATTCACATTATGACACACAGTACAGCACATTATTTATGTTACTTCAGACAGTAGTACCCCTTATACACATTACGCCACACAGTAGTGCCCCTTATATATAATGCCAACAGTAATAGTTTATTTTACATATAATGCCCACAGTAGTGCAGGTTACACATAATGTCCACAAAAGCGCCCCCTTAAACATAATTCCAAGTGTAGTTGCACTTACACAATGCCCAGAGTAGTGCCTCATACACATAATGCACAAAGTAGTGATGCTTACACATAGGACATTATTCTGGTTCATTCATTCGGATACGCATTCGCACGCAGCCGACTGAATGGACCGCACAACCACACAGGGAGCGAAGGCACGCCTATAAGCCACCGTAGCTGTTCGTTTGGAGCAACACACAAAGGGGAGTGGCGTACCAATGCACGTACACTACCATGTGCATACGGAACTTACATTGTCCGCACGGACTTCCTGCGTGCGGACGGCCGGACTGGCAAACAAACACCATCTGCTGGTGTTTAACATGGCACAGCATGAATCCACACGGAACTCATGCCTCAGGACACTTGCAGGGGTGCCACGGGTTGGTGGTCCAGGACCAATTCAAATTATTTATGATCAATTATTTATGGACAAAACCAGTGCTGGTGGCTGCCAGTCATAAAATGTGTGTATAATCTGAAGCAAATCATGCCCTTTAACATATAAATGTACCTAAGAACCACATATAAATATATTTTTTGGGGGCCTAGGGGTGCCATGGAAAAATTCTGATACTCTAGGGTGCCGTGATTCGAAAAAGATTGGGAACCCCTGCATTACCCAATTACCCAAAGTGTATGATATTTATTGCATTCAATTAACTAACCCGTGTTGCTGCCATGTAGCTACTTAATTGATAAATGAGAGAAACCTCTATGCTGCATGGGTGTGTATTGCATGCAGCTGAAAGTTGTGCGTGTTGATTGTCCGAGCGAATGCGGGCCCGATGATGCGGAAGGGCTGCGAGGCATGAGACTTGCCTTTTTTCCTTTCTTTTTTTCTCATGTGAATTGGTCCGAGCGCTCAGTGACTCGAGCGAGGCGTATGCCCAGCACTTATTGTTACCACCCACATGCAGGCCATGGTTACCTCCCAGTTTTGATGCCGCACCCTGTGATACACCCACATTACGCCGACTGTGTCCAAGCGTGCTCAGTAGAGTATTTCTGTTCGCTGAGTTACATCCATACACAGTGAAGTGTGGCTGCACATGCTTATAGCGAATGGTACGCAACGCGAGTCTGTATCCGAGCGAGTCAATCAGAATAGCCTGCCCCCTCCCATACCTGTCGCTAGGCACTCAGCTCCACATCCCATGTCTCCCATGTGTCTTCTGCACTCTGCAAGGAGTCACTTCCTGCTCCATCCTGGCTGACCACTGTCAGCAGCCACAACTCCCCACTGTATACTGTGAGGCCACCGCTGTGCTGTGCACCTGTCTTTTTCATTGGAGTCCACTGCTGCTCTCCCTCCTCCACATGCAGTGACATCAACACTGCGTCAACCTCCTGCACACTCACTATTTCTCACTTAGCGGCTCCTCAGTCAGGCACACTGCACAGTGCAGACTGCAGAGTGCCGAGCCTAGGACACAGAGGGGGAGCTCCACACTGATGCTGTATCCTAGGCACGGTGCTTTGTAGGCTGCACTGTGCAGCTTGCCTGACTGAGGAGCCACCGGATCAGAAACAGTGAGTGTGCAGGCAGGAGGGAGACGCCGTGCCACTGTCACTGCGGGGGTTATTCTGGTTCGTACGTTATTAACGTACACCGGCGGATCTGTTTTTTTTTTTGATCTGCACATGCGTACCTTTCACAATGCGCAGGCGCGACGACTCCACAACGCTCATGGACGGGTCTTTCCGTGCGAAAAAACCTGTCCGCAATAGTACGGTCATTGTGGGCGGCATAGGGGCGTGTTGAGGGGAGCGGACGAAATAATGAGGGAAACTGGGCGTAAACATGGGCGTACACAAAAAATACGGTGCTGATACCGCTCGATCGGCAAAAGCACCGTGCATTTCGGACACAAAACAGGCGGCCGCCACCTCCAGACCACCCCTACAGATACCACATGAGAGCGGACGCCTGGGTCTGCTAATTAACGCTGATTACTAGTCAAACACATACACCTGAATGTAATAAGCAATGCTGCAATCTATTAAGTCCAAACCATTATTTCACTACCTGCAAGCCACACACAGCACTCAAACACATTGGAAGCATATCTTTCTACACTTCTCTACATGTAAAGGTTGGTTTCATTTAAGGTAAGAATCATTTTAAGACCTGCTTATATATGCCAAGGTAGTTATTTTGTAACCATTTATACACATTCAGTAAGTGTTTTCATATACTTTAAACAGCAACAGGGGCGGATCCAGGATAAAATGACAGGGGGGGGCACCATGATAAAAGAGGGTTTAGGTGGGGGAGGGGCAGTGTTAGTGGCGCCAGTGTACATGCTAAGAGAGCGGCAGAGAGAGGGTGGGAATGGGATAAAAAATAGGCCCTGGCATTTAAAGTATGCAGGCCCACCATGTCAACAAAAGCAAAGGATGTAGTTGTACGCGCGCCGAAGGCGCGCTCCGGAAAAGGGGTGTGGCCACTCAACGGAGGTGTGTCCTTGAGTGTAGTCTACAACACCATATACAACTTCTACACATTATGCAACAAAATACTAGACCCCTTTATACTTCCCCCTTACACATGATGCCAAATGGAATGAAACTAAATTCACAAAATGCCACATGGATTGAGCCAAAATTCACATAATGCCACACGGATTGAGCCAAAATTCACATAATGCCACACGGATTGAGCCAAAATTCACATAATGCCACACGGATTGAGCCAAAATTCACATAATGCCACACGGATTGAGCCAGAATTCACATAATGCCACAAAGATTAAGCCAAAATTCACAATACGCTTCATAAACAGGGACATTGTCCACCAAAGGCACGCATTAAACATTTACACCATAATGTCCATTACACGCCATTATGTCCATTATGTATTATGTCAAACACCATAATGCCTATTAAAAATTATGCTACATAAGTGCTGCTCATTGCCAAGGGTTCCATGCTCATTGCCAGAGGTTCCATGCTCGTTGCCATGTGGGATTACATGTTCATTGCCAAGGGGGAGTACATGCTCGCAGTAAATGGGGGACAGCTGCCGCCAGGCAGAAGTGACAGCCACTGACAGTGGCAGAGCCTGGCTGTATTCAAAGCACTGCAGGTACCGGCTATTTTAAATAATACCCCTTTCACACCAGAAAATGCATTCCCAGTTTGGCCCCTTTTACACCAGCCTAGTCCCTGCATTTTCTGGTGTTAGGGGGAGAGAATACCACCCCTCCCCCCCTTCCCCCTTTAACCAGTTATCTCATAATGGGGCAGATGTATTAAGCCTGGTGAAGAGATAAACTGGAGATAAAGTGGAAGGAGATAACGCACCAGCCAATCAACTCAATCAACTCCCAACTGTCATATTTCAAACACAGCTGATTGGCTGGTGCTTTATCTCCTTCCATGTTAACTCCAGTGGATCCGATACGATTTCCCGGCGGTCGGAATCCCGACACTGGAATCCCGACCGCCGAAATCCCGACAAGGGGGGGACATGGATCGCCCCCCCTTGCGGGCTCGCTGCGCTCGCCACGCAGCGGGCCCGATGCCTCGCTACGCTCGGCACGCTATTTTATTCTCCCTCTATGGGTGTCGTGGACACCCACGGAGGGAGAAAGTTTCGGGATTTCGGCGGTCGGGATTCCAGTGTCGGGATTCCGACCGCCGGGATCCCGACCGCCGGCAAATTAACCGCATCCCACTCCAGTTTATCTCTTTGCCAAGCTTAATACATCTGCCCCTTAACCGGCTATATCTTCGGAAGCAACTGACCCATTTACATGAGTATCATATTGAAGAACTTTTGAGTGGGCTTTGAATGATTTTGGTCCAGTGAAACTGGAACGTTTGGTTCCAGAGTAATCTGCCCTCAAAGAACATGAACAGCCATGTAATTACATTTCAAAAATAAAAGAAATCGGTTTACACGCAATATCTCTGGAATCTATTGACCGATATGGACCAGCCTGGTATTATATTGAAGGCCCAGCTATTTGGAATTGAATGAGATCAACCACAAGCTTCTGTGATGCCAGGGCGGGAACTGGCAGCCGTCGGAACTGGGTGGGGGTCGGAATTGACGGGTCCCTTATTATCCTATGGGGAAAAAAACGTTACAGCTTTGCCAGGCGATATCTCCGGTTCCCAGGGGGCTAGAGACACGGGGCTGGGCTCGTTGGAAAGCCCTGGTCCTCAGCTACAAAATGAAATGACAGGGGGCACGTGCCCAGGTGCCCCCCTGAATCCGCCACTGAACAGCAATCTACACAAGTCGACATGTGTCAACCTTTTCACTCTAATACAAACATATTTTTTGTAATTATGATAAAAATACATAAACCACATCTAAGAGCTACAAGGATGTGCAAGCAATGTTCTAAGGCCATGGCCACTATTTTGCACACAATCTTTGTATAGCACCCAAAATACATAACTTTACCACTTTCTGATCTGCTATGAATTGGATGTTACTACACTCTGGATGTAAGATGCCACCAATCACATTATTGCAATCACATCTCTCTAACAAAGGATTCCTACATCTGCTTATGACACTGAAAACTTTGTTCACAAGCAATTTTATCATGTTTGGTCGACTCACACATCTTTAACATACCTGTACCAAGACCTGACTGTTTTTTTTTTAGGGAGGACACATATGCATTCCTCAGAGCCAGATTAAGGTCTAAATGGGCCTGGAGCTGAAAATTATCAAGGGCCTGTTATGCGCAATAATAAGGGTTGTGGCCAGCACCTAATAATGTGGGGGGCACAGAGGCGTAGCGAGGGCGGTGCCGGTGGAGCACCAGCTCCAGGCGCTGGAAGCTATTATGGCGCCGGAGCCGTGCCGGCACCGCCAGCTCGCCCGCTCCCCTACACTCTCATCTCCCTGCTAGCTCCCGGCTCCCTGCTGTGTAGGGGAGATGTGGTGCTATTTAAAATTCACGTCTCCCACTGGACTGCTAGCCAATAGGCTTGCGGTCCAGCAGCCAATCAACTGGTGGCTGCTGGACCGCGAGTGCGTATTGGCTAGCGCGGTCCAGCGGGAGATGTGGTTATAAATAGCATGCAGTGTGCTCCTGCACGACGGTGGATGGTGCGCTCCCTGCAGCATCAGCGCGGCGCCTAAAAGGGGGGGGGGGGAAGGGGGTTCAGGGGGGCCCGGACACACACACACATACCCTTTTTTTTTTTTGCGGCGGGTGCACGGGCGGGGTGGCCGAGGAGAGCGGTGTCAGCTTAGCATAGAGCGACGGCACTGCGTGACACAGTTATCATGACGGGAGTCGGGACACAGCCAGCAGTCCTCCAACGCTGCGGAGCTGTGCTGACACTGTCGCGAGTCTGTGTTTGCAGCTGCAGCAGCGTGTGTCCCGACTCCTGTCCAGACAACTGTGTCACGCAGTGCCGCTGCTAAGCGGCCAGGGGACTGAATGAATGCACACAGGGAGGAAGAGGAGGACAAACACAAGGGGTGGCAAAGGGAGAGATCACCTGGGGGGTGGACGGGGGGGAGGGGGGGCGACACTTTGGCCCATGAGCTGGCTCTGCAATTGAGATTCGTCTGTAGCACGGTAGCTACAGGGCTGTAGAGGGAGGATGGCTCAAGTGGAGCGTCAGCTTCAGGAGCTAAGGAGATTAGAGAGGCGCACTACTGGCCTCCTCTCTCCTCTGTTCAATGGTGGGCTGGGCAGGCCTGAAGTTCTCTAATCGCCAGGTGGGCAGCAGCACTGTCTTCTCCCTCTGCCCTTCAAGTGCCTACATCCAGGGTGACCAGCTCCGTGTCCCCTCCTTGGCATTGAGCATGAAGCCCCTAGCATCGAGCATGAAGTTCCTAGGAATGAGCATGTAGGTAAGTGGCACTTATGTGTCAGATGTGTAATAGGCATTACGGTTTGTTATATAGTATATAATGGGGATCATGTGTGACCATATGTGTAATTGGCATTACAGCATGTGGTTTTATGTGCAATGGGCATTACGGTGTGTGGTATAATGTTAGGCCGCGTCCCCTTTTCGCCACGCAGGAGCCCCGCCTACTACAAACCGGGGGGGGGGGGGCGCGAAACATGCCCTTGCTCCAGGCACCGTGACACCTAGCTACACCGCTGGGGTGGCATGACCAGTGTTCTGGTTGGGTGGTCTGCTCATGGGTGTGTCTGTATTTGTTTAAATACTTTCAACTAATTACAGTATATATGCCTGGAAAAGGCAGGGGGCTGGCATAAGAAAAATGCAGGGAGATATATTGGCGGGTGCCCTCCAAAAGGTGCACCCACAGGATGCCGATGTCCTAAGATACTTGTGGGGTGAGGCGGCATTCCAGTCATAAAAAAGATACTGAAAGTCGAAACTTGGTAGACAACATTTCAGCACCTTTTATGTGGTCACCTAAGTTTACCACACCATATACCCCTTATACAAATCATGTAACACCATAGTAACCCCCTTATACTGTACTTGCCTCTTACATGTTATGTCACATGGAATGAGCCAAAATTCACACTATGGCACATGGATTGAGCCAAAATACACACTATACCAGGCATGTCCAAACAGTGGCCCTCCAGCTGTTGTGAAACTACACATCCCAGCATGCCTTGACATCATTTTAGCATTCCCTAATAGCAAAACTGTGGCAATGCATGATGGGACTTGTAATTTCACAACAGCTGGAGGGCCATAGTTTGGACATGCCTGCAGTATACCAAACAGATTGAGCAATAATGCACAATATGCTTCATAAATAATGCCCATTACTTAATAAGCCACACACCATAATCTCCATTACGTATTATGCCAAACACCATAATGCCTTCTAAAAATGATGCTACATAAGTGTTGCTTACCTACATGTTCATTGCCAGGGGTTCCATGCTCATTTCCAGGGGTTCCATGCTCGTTGCCATGTGGGATTACATGCTCATTGCCAAGGGGGAATACATGCTCGTGGTAACTGGTGGACAGCCGCCGCTGGGCAGAAATGACAGCCGGGCAGAGAGCAGGGGGCTGCCCGGCTGTATTCAGAGCACTGCATGTCCCGGCTATTTGAAATAATACCCCTTTCACACCAGAAAATGCAGGGAGTTACCCAGGAATATGGTTCCAGGATCATGCAGGGACATTCCCGGACTGGCCCCTTTTACACCAGCGTAGTCCCTGCATTTTCTGGTGTGAGGGGGAGAGAAAACCACCCCGCCCATTAAACAACCAGCTATATCTTCGGAACCAACTGACCCATTTACATGTAGGCTTCGAATGATTTTGGTCCCGTGAAACTGGGCCGTTTGGCTCCAGAGAAATCTGTCCTCAAACAACATGAACAGCCATGAAATTACATTTCAGAAATGAAAAAAAAAAAAAATTGGTTTACCCGCAATAGCTCTAGAACCAATGAACCCATATGGACAAGTATCAGATTAAAGGCCCAGCAATTTGGGTTCGACTGAGATCAACCTCGAGCTTCTGTGATGCCGTTGGAACCGGGTGGGGGTTGGAATTAGTGGGTCCCATGTTATCCTATGGGGAAAACGTTCCAGGTTTGCCTGGCGGTATCTCCGGTTCCCGTGGGGCTAGGGACACGGGGCTGGGCTCTTTGGAAAGCTACAAAATGGGCCTATTTGGAGAGTGGTCCAAGGTAGGTAGCTCTTAGTTTGGATATATCAAGTAAGGAGCCATTATCATGTGGCTCCTTGCTGGTTAATCGTAGACCCAATTTAGGGTAACGGTGGTGTGGGGTGCGGTGCTCCTGGACTGGATGGGCTGGGTGCTTTTAGTGCGGCATGCCCTTACATTCTATTAACACTTTTCCCTCACTAACACTATCTCTATCCTATTTTAATTACATTCATTTATCTCTCCCTTTATGTATAGCTTCGGCTTCCTATCACTAATTATTAACACTTAGTATATCACTGGCATGCCGCACTGGGCTCCCCAGCTTATGATGGTTTTTGGGGTGCCGCACCCTGCACCTAGATATAGCGCTAGGGACCCCCAATATACAGAGAAGCCTTGACGCGGCTTGGGGCATAGCATACACCTGCGCAGGTATATGTAACCAATATCTCTGAATTCTATTATCATGTAGTGTTCTAGATTGGTTACTAGCATTGCTCAGTGTGCTGAGGGAAAAAATGTCTTGTTTTACTTACCCAGTAATTAACCCCTCCCTCATACACCTGGGAAATGCTACTGAACTAATTGAGCATCTATCACTATCTGTATCTATTTGGAGAGTGGGCCTGGAGCTATAACTCCATCAGGCCCATTGTTAATCCGGCCCTGGCATTCCTACACAAATGTCACTTTTGCCCCTTGTTTGCCTACCTCACCCACTCCATGAGGAAATCATTGTTCTGGACCTGCTTTTACCTACTAATGTAGGAGTTACCTCACTGTTAGGTTAACCCTTGGTGCTCCAGGAAAAAACAAAACCAACGAACAAACTGATGCAGGGGAATGCGGGGTGTTTTAATGAAAAAAGGTAACAGAAGAACACAGGAACTGATGCAGAAAACAGGAACAAACTTTGGTGCTTATGAAACAAAATACGAAGTGGCTGGGGAGCAGAATGAACACAGAGGTACCAGGTACAGATGCAGGTGGTCCGGCAGTTGGCTGAGGTTTAGGCTGAGGCTGAGGCACAAGACACGAGGCAACGGTTGTAGGAGGCTGAGGCACAATACACGAGGCACAGGATACAAGGCAACGGCTGTAGGCTCCTTCCAATACTCAGACAATGCAGATAGGGAATGACCAGCCCTGAGTACTGGTCTCAGAGAGAATATACAGGCCAATAACAGGTGTCTCACATGAGCAATTGTCTCTAACACCAGGCACCTGATCCCTCAGAGTCAAGAGAGACAAGTCCAACAGGTGCCTGGTGCCCCCTAGTGGTAGTACACATGAAAAGGCAAACAGACATAACATTATGCCCCCCTGAAGAAGGCGGATTCCAGACACCTTAAGAGTTATCTTCTCCTCCTGTTCTTCTTGTTTCTTAGTACCAGATGAGGTAGCCTTAAAGAGCCCAGAGGCCTGGAGGGAGTCCTTTAGAATATCCCAAACCTCCGGTGGACCGAACCTTTTGGTAATTGCTTCAGTGAAGGCAGCCAAAACGTGCAATGCTGGATCTTTAGACTCCACCAAAAAATTCGCCCATGCCAGTGCCTCCCCTCTAAACCTCATCAACATATGGCCAATCAATTCCTCCATATTTGTACCTTCTCAAGGCTGGCAGAAAAAGGCATTAAGTGTGAAAATATTCCCATCAAAAAAGATAGTTCCGGGAATATACCCAGTGTCATCGAAGACTATGCCTGGGGTTGTGGTACTGGTGTCCCCTTCTCGGACCCCTGGCACGTCAGGCAGAACCTCTCGGACCTCTGGCACGTCAGGCAGAACCTCTCGGACCTCTGGCGCATCGGGTGGACCCTCACGGACCTCTGGCACATCGGGTGGACCCTCACGGACCTCTGGCACATCGGGTGGACCCTCACGGACCTCTGGCACATCGGGTGGACCCTCACGGACCTCTGGCACATCGGGTGGACCCTCACGGACCTCTGGCACATCGGGTGGACCCTCAAGGACCTCTGGCACATCGGGTGGACCCTCACAGACCTCTGGCACATCGGGTGGACCCTCACAGACCTCTGGCACATCGGGAGGACCCTCACAGACCTCTGGCACATCGGGAGGACCCTCACAGACCTCTGGCACATCGGGTGGACCCTCACAGACCTCTGGCACATCAGGTGGACCCTCACAGACCTCTGGCACATCGGGTGGAAATGCTCTGAAAGAAAAAACATTGCAACTCACGGCCAACACGGCGGCCCTCAATTGGAATCAGCAGGAGCGGACTCAAGACAGGGGGGCGCAGGAGTCACAGAGGCAACAGGCCCGGAGGCTCAGTAGCATCCTCTGACCCGGAGGCCAGGGCAATAGCGTCCTCTGACCCGGAGGCCAGGGCAATAGCGTCCTCTGACCCGGAGGCCAGGGCAATAGCGTCCTCTGACCCGGAGGCCAGGGCAATAGCATCCTCTGACCCGGAGGCCAGGGCAATAGCGTCCTCTGACCCGGAGGCCAGGGCAATAGCGTCCTCTGACCCGGAGGCCAGGGCAATAGCGTCCTTAGGCCCGGAGGCCAGGGCAGTAGCAACCCCCTCTTGGGGCTGTATAGGACCCCTTCCTGGGGCTAGACAGACGGAACCCCCTCCTGGGGCTAGACAGACGGAACCCCCTCCTGGGGCTAGACAGACGGAACCCCCTCCTGGGGCTAGACAGATGGAACCCCCCTCCTGGGGCTAGACAGACGGAACCCCCTCCTGGGGCTAGACAGACGGAACCCCCTCCTGGGGCTAGACAGACGGAACCCCCTCCTGGGGCTAGACAGACGGAACCCCCTCCTGGGGCTAGACAGACGGAACCCCCTCCTGGGGCTAGACAGACGGAACCCCCTCCTGGGGCTAGACAGACGGAACCCCCTCCTGGGGCTAGACAGACGGAACCCCCTCCTGGGGCTAGACAGACGGAACCCCCTCCTGGGGCTAGACAGACGGAACCCCCTCCTGGGGCTAGAACATCGGGCTCCTTGGCGGAGACCGGGACATCGGACCCTCTGGCGGAGACCGGGACATCGGACCCTCTGGCGGAGACCGGGACATCGGACCCTCTGGCGGAGACCGGGACATCGGACCCTCTGGCGGAGACCGGGACATCGGACCCTCTGGCGGAGACCGGGACATCGGACCCTCTGGCGGAGACCGGGACATCGGACCCTCTGGCGGAGACCGGGACATCGGACCCTCTGGCGGAGACCGGGACATAGGACGTGGGCCTCCCCCCATGAAATTCCTCAGACTGTAGAGACTCTGGCTGGGCAGCTCTGGGTAGAGACTCTGGCTGGGCAGCTCTGGGTAGAGACTCTGGCTGGGCAGCTCTGGGTAGAGACTCTGGCTGGGCAGCTCTGGGTAGAGACTCTGGCTGGGACTTGGCCAGAAGTTCCCCAATTTTAGGCCTGCGATTGGGACAGGAGTTCAAGAAGTGTTCAGGGCTGGCACAATATAAACACAAAAAGTTATTCCTGCGAAAGGCACGTTCTGTAACCGATAGCGGAGCACGAGGACCACCAGTTAGTGTATGGACTATATTAGGAGCCACATCGACAGATGGTAAAAGAGTATCTTGAGGACAGGAATAACTGGTAGGCCCCTCTTGCGGTATGGAGGATTGTTTTGCTGTCACATGTCTAGGAATACCAGAAGCAGAATAAACTTGTAGCAATGCAGACATTTTCTTCAGAAAGTCAGGAAAAAAGACAGACTTGAGCCAATTGAATACGCAATAAAATGATGTCTGCATGCAAAGGGTTAATTGCAGTTTTTTCACAGGAGTCATCAGCAACCCTGCAAACACCAGGGAGCTCTGCACACAAGGTTTTATGCTGTGTACACACGGGGGAGATAGGTGCTATAATCGCTGGGAATATGGTCGCAGGCGACCATATTGCCAGTGATTGGGAGTGTGCCCCGGCGATAAATCTCCGGGTGCGCACTCCCGTTTTCTGCCCCATTGTAATCGCTGGTCGCAGGAGCTTGCTCCTGCGACCAGCTAATTACCTCTGTGGCACCCCCAGCAGAGGTTCGTTTTCAACAGCGAACATCTCTGGTCGCTTGTTGAAAAAGAGACACTGAGCAATATATTGCTCAGCAATATATTGCAAGCAATATATCTCCCCCCGTGTGTATGCACCTTTAATTAGAGAATCCAGACTGACATGTTCTTCAAGGTGCGTACACACGGGGGAGATATATTGCTACCAATATATTGCTTGCAATATATTGCTGAGCAATATATTGCTCAGTGTCTCTTTTTCAACAAGCGACCAGAGATGGTCGCTGTTGAAAACGAACCTCTGCTGGGGGTATTCTTTTTGTTTGGTGAGGGGATGTATCAGATCTTACTATTTTTGGTGATACTTTAAACAACAACACTTTTTGTATTAATTTAAGTTTTGTTTGGAGCACTATACAAATATCCTTTTTGGACTTGGTTATATATATTGAAGGAAGTCAAATAAAAACAAAAACTTATCGCAAGCCAACGGATTCGAATAGTTTCATAAATAGGAACAGTGAACATCATAGAAATTGGCTTAATGCAATACCTTTTGGGCAGTTTGCCAGAATAAAACGAAACTGTACAGATCAGGCAATCTGCGATACACAGTTAGATGAGGTTACACTACGTTTGACATCAAAGGGTTACTGTGAAAAAGCACTACAAAATTCTAGATCCCGAATTAATACAATAACCAGATCCGAACTATTAAAAGAAAAAAGTGCAGAAGAAAAAACTAAAAAAGATAATGACAGATATAAATTTGCCTTTATTAGCCAATATAACTCTAAACATAAAGATATTGAAAGGATCTTTAAATTAAATTGGAAACTATTACAAAAAGATCCAGTGTTAGGCAAACTATTACCTGAAGTCCCCCAGTGTAAGGGTTCTGGGAGTGTCCCCGCCGACCTACCTCCGTTGCCTCAGACTGGAGTTGGCGGGCGCGTGCAGAACTAGGCTTCGCCAATAATAGCCGCGTTCGAAGGAGACAGTTAGTCTGTCTCCAACCCCGATGCCACCTGGTCTTAAGAGTGACAACGCGCCCACCAAGACCAGGAGAGAGCAAGGGGACAAGCTAACTAATACCCTATGTCGGGGAACTCCCAGAAACCCAAAAGAAATACGGGCTGAGCAGGTGACACTGACTGGTAACAATGCAAGTGGGATGATATACAATGAAATGGCAACAATGCTAATGAGATGTTATATAATGAAATGGCAACAATGCTAATGAGATGTTATATAAAGAAATGACTATCATGCCCAGTGACACCGTGTGTCAAAACTGCGTAAGGATAAAGACAGGGTAACCCCTGACTTATCTGAGAAGATGACGGAGTCCCAGACCACCACTTGCAGATCTCTTGGGCAGATGAGTGTACAGCCGGGCAGACAAGCTGAATCCCAGACACAGCAGGACCAAACCAGGCAGGGCAGGACAGGCGTGGAGCAATAGGAAGGCTCCCAACAGGAACCAGGACCAGGAACACACTCTGACATGGGCTGACAGAACGCTGACTGAAGCAGGACAGAGTGGACTACAACGAACTGAACAATGCAACTGAATACTATAACTGGCACCGGAGTGTGTGAGCAGAGAGTCTTTATAGTGAGCACAATGTGGTGCTGATTACACATTGCCTAAAGGTGTGCACTGCAGGCTAGGAGCCTAATCAAGACACCTGAGTCCAGAACACACAGCACTGAAAGTGAGCTGCAATGGCCCAGGCTGACCACTGGATGCCACCAGCGAGTAAACACACACACACACACACACACAGGCTGGGATAAACCCAGGGAGAACATGAAACTACACACAGAATATGTGAATCTGCGCATAACACAGATCCGCTGGAGGCGGATCCTAACAGTACCCCCCCCTTGAAGAGGGGTCAAGGGACCCCAATACCAGGTTCTCAACTACATGGAGAATACCAAACCCTGGAATGGGGGTATCAACCAACAAACAGGAACAAGCTGTGACTGCAGCTTGTAACAGTGCCCCCCTCTCAAAGGTGGCCTACGGACACAACAAAACCAGACAAACAAATATGACAAACAGGACAAAACAAAGGTCAGTGCATATACTTCTTTTTCCTTCTCTTAGAATGTTTGGTACGAGAAGATGTCCCTGGTTTTAAACAGGCTTCTTCATAAACCATAGGGCCTGTATACAACGGATACCCATCAATCTCAGACACAAATTCTGAGTCTGAATCTGAGAAAGCATCAACCCTGGATTCCTGCGCTCTAGGTGGTAAAAATTCAGGAAGACCTCCGTAAGAGGGAGACAAAAAGGCGCACCCAGCGGAAATAGCTATGGGCTGGGCCTTTTGCACTGACTGGCTCGAGTGCTTCACTGGGGTAGTGGCACCAGTAACCTCACATGAGAACCTTGAGGCTGTGACTTTAGGGACCCCCTTAGAGGTTATGGCCTTCAGCATCTCCTGTAGCTCCAAGACCAGTGAGAGCCCCCCTGAAACAGTGGCCTTAGGAACCTCGGGAGAGGCAGTGACTAACTGTGGCTGTGGGCCCCCGCTTGGGGCCACCAACTGTGGCTGTGGGCCCCCGCTTGGGGCCACCAACTGCGGCTGTGGGCCCCCGCTTGGGGCCACCAACTGCGGCTGTGGGCCCCCACTCGGGGCCACCAACTGCGGCTGTGGGCCCCCACTCGGGGCCACCAACCGCGGCTGTGGGCCCCCACTCGGGGCCACCAACCGCGGCTGTGGGCCCCCACTCTGGGCCACCAACTGCGGCCTCCGGGCCCCCACTCGGGGCTGCGGCCTCCGGGCCCCCACTCGGGGCTGCGGCCTCCGGGCCCCCACTCGGGGCTGCGGCCTCCGGGCCCCCACTCGGGGCTGCGGCCTCCGGGCCCCCACTCGGGGCTGCGGCCTCCGGGCCC
Source organism: Crinia signifera (assembly GCF_055691185.1). Lineage (NCBI taxonomy): Eukaryota > Metazoa > Chordata > Amphibia > Anura > Myobatrachidae > Crinia > Crinia signifera. The sequence continues at coordinate 185,460,020 of NC_139219.1, forward strand.
CCACTCGGGGCTGCGGCCTCCGGGCCCCCACTCGGGGCTGCGGCCTCCGGGCCCCCACTTGGGGCTGCGGCCTCGACACAGGCCTGACCCCCCTTTGGGGCTGCATCGGCCTGAACCCCTTCTGGGGCGACACCGGCTTGAACCCCACTCGGGGCTTCGGCCCTTGGGCCCCCGGCATCTGACCGGCTCGGCGGGCCCCCGGCATCAGACCGGCTCGGCGGGCCCCCGGCATCAGACCGGCTCGGCGGGCCCCCGGCATCAGACCGGCTCGGCGGGCCCCCGGCATCAGACCGGCTCGGCGGGCCCCCGGCATCAGACCGGCTCGGCGGGCCCCCGGCATCTGAGTCAATCACCTGGGCTTTCCCCTTAAGGGTTTGCAACTCTGGCTTAATGTTAGCAGAAATACCATCATGCGGGGAGCCCCTCCTCTGCTGATTCTTAAACTCAAAATGAGGTCTCCCAGCACTTAGACCAACGGTATTAAACAGAGTGCTTTTACTGGGAGACTCAGAGCGCTCCTCTGCCACAGTGAAGACAGGCATAGATCTGACAACCTGCCCTGACTTGGCCAGAGGAGACACCCTATCGCCACCACCAGGCCTGCACAATCCGCAAGCCTGGAGATAGTGGCCTGAATCTCCACAGTACAAGCATAAATTCAGGTCTCTACGCCGCTGACGCTCCTCCAGCGAAAGTTTTGGCCGTAGAACACTTTTATGCTTCTCCTGAACCTCCGGGTTTATGGACTCGCTGCCTAATAACTCTTTAGACAGGGTCTCATTAGGGGCTGAATTAACCCCAGTGACCTCGGGAAGGATCAGAAATATTTCAGTGAGGAGTTTTTGCAGCTGCAGTAGGGACTGCTGCAAAATCTCCAACCGCCCAGATTTGAAGGTATTAAACGCCAGATTTAGGGCCGCTAATGACTCTTGCATGGCCTGCATGATATGGCCGTGCAAGGTTACTGTGCAAAAGACTATGACACAACAACTGAGACAGGGCAAAAAATACTGTGACAAGACTGTGACAAGGCAAAAAAAAACTGCTGGACTGAGAGGGCAGAACTCAGCTCCAGAGTTATCTGTTATGGGCAGTTATAATGTAAGGGTTCTGGGAGTGTCCCCGCCGACCTACCTCCGTTGCCTCAGACTGGAGTTGGCGGGCGCGTGCAGAACTAGGCTTCGCCAATAATAGCCGCGTTCGAAGGAGACAGTTAGTCTGTCTCCAACCCCGATGCCACCTGGTCTTAAGAGTGACAACGCGCCCACCAAGACCAGGAGAGAGCAAGGGGACAAGCTAACTAATACCCTATGTCGGGGAACTCCCAGAAACCCAAAAGAAATACGGGCTGAGCAGGTGACACTGACTGGTAACAATGCAAGTGGGATGATATACAATGAAATGGCAACAATGCTAATGAGATGTTATATAATGAAATGGCAACAATGCTAATGAGATGTTATATAAAGAAATGACTATCATGCCCAGTGACACCGTGTGTCAAAACTGCGTAAGGATAAAGACAGGGTAACCCCTGACTTATCTGAGAAGATGACGGAGTCCCAGACCACCACTTGCAGATCTCTTGGGCAGATGAGTGTACAGCCGGGCAGACAAGCTGAATCCCAGACACAGCAGGACCAAACCAGGCAGGGCAGGACAGGCGTGGAGCAATAGGAAGGCTCCCAATAGGAACCAGGACCAGGAACACACTCTGACATGGGCTGACAGAACGCTGACTGAAGCAGGACAGAGTGGACTACAACGAACTGAACAATGCAACTGAATACTATAACTGGCACCGGAGTGTGTGAGCAGAGAGTCTTTATAGTGAGCACAATGTGGTGCTGATTACACATTGCCTAAAGGTGTGCACTGCAGGCTAGGAGCCTAATCAAGACACCTGAGTCCAGAACACACAGCACTGAAAGTGAGCTGCAATGGCCCAGGCTGACCACTGGATGCCACCAGCGAGTAAACACACACACACACACACACAGGCTGGGATAAACCCAGGGAGAACATGAAACTACACACAGAATATGTGAATCTGCGCATAACACAGATCCGCTGGAGGCGGATCCTAACACCCAGTTTATCTACAGAAGAGCTCCCACCTTACGAAATCATCTAGTGAAGAGCTCTTCTGAAGTAGCGACTAGAAAGATCACCAGAACAAATGGGTTCCATCGCTGCGGCACATGCCTAATGTGCAAAACAGTGAAATCTGATGTTAAAAAGAAAATTGATTTCACTATTGGGGGTAAAACTTATAAAATTCACCATTTTATAACATTCCACACTAAAGGAGTTATATATGTTTTGCAATGTGAGTGCGGGTTGGCATATGTTGGGAAGACATCCCGGCAGATGAAAGCCCGCCTTGCAGAACATGTGTATAACATTAAAAAAGGTTTGATGACACATACTGTGTCGGCTCATTTTAAAAACGTTCATGCTTGTAATCCATGCAAGATATCCAGTTTTTGGGGAATCGATCAGATTTCCCCAAATTGGAGGTCTAATGACATGGACAATCGATTGTCAAGGACGGAAATGAGGTGGATTCATCGTTTGGGGACCCTGGTTCCACAGGGACTCAACAGTGAGTTCGAACTCAAGCCGTTCTTGATTTAAAACCTGGTCGCTTATCCCTTATCTTTCATGTACTTTTTTATGTTTTTATGCTATTTTATTGTTAATTTTTATATGTACTGACATTTTTGTCTTTTATTCTTAGAACCGCAAAAGGAAAATGTTTCTTTAAATAATTGCTGAAATGTATATTATGCCCAGAAGCGTAAGCAAGATGGCGGTAGCATTGATACACACAACATCCAGGAATAGTATTAATGGCACGCATACAAGTGGAGCGCACGGAATATCGTATTTCCGCGTTCCATAGAACACAGACGTGACACGCACGGCCATCTTGCTTCCGCCGGTTATGACAGCACAGCCGTCGTAGCGGCTGCTGCACACCGGGACTTTGTTAATTGCGGGACTATTTAAGAGGGTATTATTCCCTCTGAAAATTACACTCCTGAGGAAGGACTTATCTGAAACGCGTTGAGTGTGATATCGGGAGGTGCCCCGGAGGATAGAAGACAGCCTCTGGTTATTGCAGAGTATCGAGTACCGCTGAGCCCCTGTTCCGGACGGGAGACTTATTGGACTCTTTTGGACCTGCTTGTTAATCATCTTTGCCGTGCTGCTTTTGCCCCTGTGGAATACCACCCATGCTGTTTTTACTGTCTACAGATTGTAAGTGGACATCTGTATTAAAAATTTCTTTTAATCAAGGTTAACCTGCACTATTTGTGTATTCTATTCTTGTCACCCCTGTCATACTATCCGTGTGGAGGGGTGTATATCATTACAGGTTACCTGACTGCTGACACCCAACAAAGAGTGTATCTAAACAAATGGTGATATAAAAACCCATTTCTTATATCTGTTGGTTATACAATGAGCGCTGTTTTATAGTCACCACTTGTCTTCTGTTTTGGTCTATCTTTTGAGGCAATCTTTTGGATGTGTGCCTTTTTGGTGTACTGTTTAGCTGCACTGTGTATTTAATTGCGCACCTGTTATTGTCAAAAAAAAACCTATCTCCTACACTCCCAATCACTGGCAATATGGTCGCCTGCGACCATATTCCCAGCGATTATAGCACCTATCTCCCCTGTGTGTACACAGCATTAGTATTCTCTTGTCTGTTTTGGCTGGTCATTATGTTAGGTTAACCCTTGGTGCTCCAGGAAAAAACAAAACCAATGAACAAACTGATGCAGTGGAATGCGGGGTGTTTTAATGAAAAAAGGTAACAGAAGAACACAGGAACTGATGCAGAAAACAGGAACAAACTTTGGTGCTTATGAAACAAAATACGAAGTGGCTGGGGAGCAGATTGAACACAGAGGTACCAGGTACAGATGCAGGTAGTCCGGCAGTTGGCTGAGGCACAAGACACGAGGCAACGGTTGTAGGAGGCTGAGGCTGAGGCACAATACACAGGATACAAGGCAACGGCTGTAGGCTCCTTCCAATACTCAGACAAGGCAGATAGGGAATGACCAGCCCTGAGTACTGGTCTCAGAGAGAATATATAGGCCAATAACAGGTGTCTCACATGAGCAATTGTCTCTAACACCAGGCACCTGATCCCTCAGTCAAGAGAGACAAGTCCAACAGGTGCCTGGTGCCCCCTAGTGGTAGTATGCGAAATCTATCACGGGTAAGTATTTCTGTTCTTCCCTTTCTTTACAGATTCTCCATATAATACTTGAAGACCATTCTCAGTCAAATAATGCAAAACATTTTATTTCACTGAATAACGATATTGGTCAATTTAATACATTTCACATTCAAAGTATTCACAAATAACAATCAGGAATGAAAGTTTTATTTAGCTGGAACTGCGGACGTCTGTACTTCAACTGTCTCCTCCACATCCTACTCCTCAATTCCTAGAATACCTATAACAAATACCCTACCTTCTTGCGATAAGATAATCAAGTTATTACAGACTACAGATACATCTACCATATATATTAAACTGTTACAATGTAAAATAATTCATTTCAATAACAATTTCTAAGAGGCCTCTACTAATTCAATTACTATAGTTTGTTATTATTGCGCAATAATGAGTTCATTTTACCCTTAGTGTCTATGACTTAACTGCAGTTACTCTCCTTTTAGTCAAGCGCTTATAATGTGTAAAGTCTTTCTATCTTGTAGAACTCCAGATTCTGAGGGAGAACAGGTTCCCCAATTAATTTGTAATCCACTAAGCAAAGTACTTTGGAAGGAAGGTACTCGTTAATTGTCCCTGAAGTCACTGTGTGCACTTTACAAGCGCAATAATAATTTCACTTTAACTGCTGATTATAAACTTGTTCCCGTTACAATTGAAGGAAATGTTTTCCTGAATTTTTAGGGAGATGTTGGGTGTCCAAAGTCTACTTGACCATCTCTCTCTCTCCGATAAGACAAATGGGACGGTTTCACTATAGGATGGACTAGTTAATGGTTAACTTTTGTAATCCAAAAGGGTTTAACTTGGTTGACTGAAGGGCTTGCTAATATAAACTTTCTTCACTCCATATTCTCGGATATATATATATACCTATTCAAAGGGTTAATTCTCATTTTTCTCAAGCTCTGCAACTGTCAGCGGGTTTAGTCATAAGTTCACTGTAACTGTTTCTGAAGCCTTTCATATGCACTTTTACTTTAGTAAATCTGTATTAACCATCACCGCTTGTACTGTATTAACATCTCCTAAGGTGCTGCAGCCGGGGCGTGGGTATAAGCTGTCAGTCTGCACTGTTTTAGCTGCTCTGTGTCTAGTGCAGTAGGCAGAACTGGGGATGGCCTAGGCTGCCTGTGAGGGTGCTCTGTAAACTGTCCCTGGAGAAACTGTATTTCCCTGACAACATCAGCTGGTTGTGAAGTAGTCTGTATTTATACTGTACAGCTGAGATTTATACTGGGAGGATACTGATTAATATATATATATATATATATATCCCTCCTCACAAAGTAATCACTAAAGGTGTCCCTTTAGCTGTCCATCAATGTCTATATGGAGACTTGCAGCCAGGCTTTAATCTGTAAGGGGCTGTCCGGAGGCTGCACTATACTGCTTTGGGGGCTGGCTCCGTACTCACCACACCCCTCTCTTCTTTTGGACTGCTGCCGGGCTCAACTCCTACTCACTGCCCCTCTCCACAGAGACTCTCCATCTTCTCCTCACAGACTGCACAGCCCCACAGTTGCTCCCTCCCAACAGTCATTCCCTGACCCTGGTCATGTGACCAACTCCTGACCTCTTCAACAGTTGCAGAGACTGCTGGGAATTGTTCATCACTCAGACAATGTCCCCTGTGGGGATAGCATATATTACAAACAGATATGGTATCTTGCATTAGGAATGCTTAGTATGGCATCATATGTCCATATATGAAGTTATCACATTTTACCCCGGTAAAGCATTGCATGTCCTCAGGCAATGGACTTTATACATTTTAAAACATCAATATATCACTGCATATATATACTCTTAACAATGCAAATCATTACATACTTTTGAATCAAAACAGTTTACATTTTCATCATAAACCCTTATTTACTTTAAACAAGTTTTGCTTAGTCTCTGAATCGGAGGGGTTTCACCCCTCGGGTACTTCTAATGAGTCTGCTAGACATCTCCTCTACACCATCTTTGTGGAGGAATGGGCCACGTTCCTCAGCCTCTCTTCTTTTCTCTGCAAGGAGTATTTCCCTAAGGCGCTGAAGATATACTGGGTCTTCCATAGGATGGTAGGGGACTTGTGGTATTGCGTCTTCTTCTGTACAGTCCTGGCATGGCTCGAGTTGGTTTCTGTGTACAATCTTAAGAATTTGGTGGTCATCTCCATCTCTTCTTATTCCATACACCCCAGTGTCTGTAGCCGAAAGATGAACAATTACGTATGGTTCAGATTCCCAGAAGGGATCTAAGTCGTTACTCCGATTGTCATCCAGCTTCCAAACTCTGTCTCCCACTCGGAACGATGCAGCATTCGCGTTCTGGCCATAAATTATCCCTTGTTGGTGGTGGGCTGTCTCCACCCTTTCTTCCACTACTTTCTCAGCCAGTTCATGCCGATGCTCGTGTTCGTTCACCCTTTCGGTCTGTATCATTTCCGTCCCCTCGGGGAGGGTGTCAAGCTCCTGATTCTCTGCTCCGTTTCCCCTATCAAAAGGTTGTCTGTGGAAGAATGGCGGTGGACTTCTGCACTGGATGGGTCTCTGCTGAGGGAATGCTTCCTCCACTCTCTCCCCTTCACTTGCTTGGTCTGTACGTATGCCTTCTCCACCTGATTCGGCAGCATCCTCTACTTTTGTCTGGTAAGACCATCTGCGGAACTGACGTCTGTTGGGAGCAAACCGGCTTCCTTTAACTGGTACACCACCAGGGCCCGTCACGTTGGCTGCCTCAGCACCCTTCTCTCCTTCTACCACATCAAATTCAACCGTCTCGCCCTCTCCAACACTGCGCAGAAATTTCTGGGGGTTGTTTCTCTTTATGGCCGTCTGATGGACAAAGACATCATCTTTTGTGTCATTCCTGTTGATGAAGCCATACTTCTTCTTGACATTAAACCACTTGACGGTTCCTTGTACTTTTGTAGCCAGCACTCTCTTTCCTGCCTGGCTTCTTCGGTCATAGACGGTGTATTGCATGACTCGTCTCGCAGTCTGAGGTCGGTTGAACAGTTCTTGTGTCAGTGTCGAGATTAGCTCTTCCGGGCAATTTCTTAGGACATTCATTCCAATAATTATGGGCGGTAGCCATTGTTCTTTAACGGCCGTAATTAAACATCCTTGATTGAGGAGGTGAGCTTGTCCGATCTTGATCTCAGCTTCAAAGTATCCGCAACACTCGATACGTTGTCCATTGCTGGCTAACAAATTCAACCCGGCCGGTGGTGTGGCTATTATACTTTCTTTCCTCCAATGCTTAATGAACTCATCCCAACGAATCGTAGTCACTTGTGACCCGGTATCCAACAATGCTGGTAGGCTGACTCCATTCACCTTGATTTCAATGGTAGGGCAACACCCAATGAGTTTTGGTATCCATTCTTGCGGTGTGGGACCTTCTACTGAAGATTCTCCTGACGGTTGGTCACGGACCTCGGGAGTTCTGTTTAAATGTTCCGTACTGTGGCAATTTCGCTCAAAATGCCCGCTCTTTTGGCAAAGCCTGCAGATGGGTCTTCCTTGTTCATCGAATGTATCTGTAGGAAGTCGTCGAGAGCTCCATGAAGCGTTTCTCCCATCATTTCCGTAACAGGGATCTCTCTCCATCTGCCAGGGTCTCTGTGATGTCTGCGTCTCTTTCAATGTTCTCAATTCTCGACAAAGATCAGTCATGCCTTGTGTCAATTCAGCAATTTGCTCTTTCATTTCTTCGATGGGGTCTTTAAAGGTAGCAGATTGAACTTGCTGAAAAACGGTTTCAACAGGTGCTTTCATGGTTCCCTTTTTGGGTTTATCGCCTAAAACCTTTACCATCAAATCCTTGAAGTCTGCAAAGCTTATAGGTGATTCTTGACGATGCAACATTTTTACTTGTCCTTTCGTATTTGCGTCGTAGATTCCATCGAGGAATTGATTGGTTAAGGTTTCATCTTCCTCAATTGATTCCCTAGGAGCACATGTCTTAATGTCCTGTAAGGCCTCTTGTAACTCCACTGCGTATTCCCGCAATGTTTCATTTGGTTGCTGCTTTCGGGAATAAAACTGTGCTTTTAATTCCGAGAGAGTCTTTGCATCAAACACTTTTGCCAACTTATTCAAGATGTCTGTTGCCGATCTTTTCTGACTTTTTGGCCATGACTTTACTTCCCTTTTTGCAAATCCTCTCAGTTGAGCCAATAGTATCTCTTTTTGTTGATTTTCATCTAATCTATATACTTGGAACATGGTTTCAATTTGTTCCCTAAAGTCGCGGAAAGCATTGGTTTCAGTCATTCCACTATCTCCGGTATAAGTGGGAAGCCATGGCGCCCCCAAGTAATAGGGCATAGTTATCACTGCCGGTTTACGTGTCGTTGAACTAATTCTATCCGTTGCATTTCCTTGGTCCTTGTTGCCAAGCATCTCTTCTTGATTATTGTCTTGAGACATTTTGAATGACGCTGGGTTAGGTTTTCTCCGCTTTTGATGAACGTATCCTGTTCGTCAGACGCCAAATGCGAAATCTATCACGGGTAAGTATTTCTGTTCTTCCCTTTCTTTACAGATTCTCCATATAATACTTGAAGACCATTCTCAGTCAAATAATGCAAAACATTTTATTTCACTGAATAACGATATTGGTCAATTTAATACATTTCACATTCAAAGTATTCACAAATAACAATCAGGAATGAAAGTTTTATTTAGCTGGAACTGCGGACGTCTGTACTTCAACTGTCTCCTCCACATCCTACTCCTCAATTCCTAGAATACCTATAACAAATACCCTACCTTCTTGCGATAAGATAATCAAGTTATTACAGACTACAGATACATCTACCATATATATTAAACTGTTACAATGTAAAATAATTCATTTCAATAACAATTTCTAAGAGGCCTCTACTAATTCAATTACTATAGTTTGTTATTATTGCGCAATAATGAGTTCATTTTACCCTTAGTGTCTATGACTTAACTGCAGTTACTCTCCTTTTAGTCAAGCGCTTATAATGTGTAAAGTCTTTCTATCTTGTAGAACTCCAGATTCTGAGGGAGAACAGGTTCCCCAATTAATTTGTAATCCACTAAGCAAAGTACTTTGGAAGGAAGGTACTCGTTAATTGTCCCTGAAGTCACTGTGTGCACTTTACAAGCGCAATAATAATTTCACTTTAACTGCTGATTATAAACTTGTTCCCGTTACAATTGAAGGAAATGTTTTCCTGAATTTTTAGGGAGATGTTGGGTGTCCAAAGTCTACTTGACCATCTCTCTCTCTCCGATAAGACAAATGGGACGGTTTCACTATAGGATGGACTAGTTAATGGTTAACTTTTGTAATCCAAAAGGGTTTAACTTGGTTGACTGAAGGGCTTGCTAATATAAACTTTCTTCACTCCATATTCTCGGATATATATATATACCTATTCAAAGGGTTAATTCTCATTTTTCTCAAGCTCTGCAACTGTCAGCGGGTTTAGTCATAAGTTCACTGTAACTGTTTCTGAAGCCTTTCATATGCACTTTTACTTTAGTAAATCTGTATTAACCATCACCGCTTGTACTGTATTAACATCTCCTAAGGTGCTGCAGCCGGGGCGTGGGTATAAGCTGTCAGTCTGCACTGTTTTAGCTGCTCTGTGTCTAGTGCAGTAGGCAGAACTGGGGATGGCCTAGGCTGCCTGTGAGGGTGCTCTGTAAACTGTCCCTGGAGAAACTGTATTTCCCTGACAACATCAGCTGGTTGTGAAGTAGTCTGTATTTATACTGTACAGCTGAGATTTATACTGGGAGGATACTGATTAATATATATATATATATATATATCCCTCCTCACAAAGTAATCACTAAAGGTGTCCCTTTAGCTGTCCATCAATGTCTATATGGAGACTTGCAGCCAGGCTTTAATCTGTAAGGGGCTGTCCGGAGGCTGCACTATACTGCTTTGGGGGCTGGCTCCGTACTCACCACACCCCTCTCTTCTTTTGGACTGCTGCCGGGCTCAACTCCTACTCACTGCCCCTCTCCACAGAGACTCTCCATCTTCTCCTCACAGACTGCACAGCCCCACAGTTGCTCCCTCCCAACAGTCATTCCCTGACCCTGGTCATGTGACCAACTCCTGACCTCTTCAACAGTTGCAGAGACTGCTGGGAATTGTTCATCACTCAGACAATGTCCCCTGTGGGGATAGCATATATTACAAACAGATATGGTATCTTGCATTAGGAATGCTTAGTATGGCATCATATGTCCATATATGAAGTTATCACAGTAGTACACATGAAAAGGCAAACAGGCATAACACTCACCTGCACAGAAACTGCTTTCTCACCTATTAAGTTGCTCTGCACATGTGCTGCCACAAACAAATTAGCTGGGAAAAGTTGGATATGAACATGTAAATGGCCATGGAGAGGGTTATACATGGCAAACTTCTACAACACTTCAATAAATGCACAAAAATACCAAGGTCAGTAAGTACACATAAATGTATTATTTGTTTGACACAAGAAATTACACATACAACAATTGTTTTGTAATTGTGAAATAAAATTTATTTGCTGTTAAGCATCATAGCTTATTTGTATATTTAATTTCAAAAATAAAATTAAAATAACAAATATTTACAAAAATAACAATCAGCCAGAACAAGAGGTTTCATATCTCCAAACATGTGTTACCCTGCAACTGCAATGGTGAAAGAAATGTGGACACCAGAATACGACCTGCAACAACCAGGGAGAATACTAAGCATGATACACCAAAAATAAAACCTGCATTTCAAGAGGTCAAAGTAAGCAGTTTACTGCCCTTCGCACGAAAATGGATAGATGTAGAACTCAGGAAGTGGATCCCCAGTGCAAATTAAAACATTTGGGGTCCAAACACAGAGGAAGTGACTCAGGTGTCATTATTTTGGCCCTTTTTTCCCCTTCTTGGAAGGGGCCTTGGGGACTGAAGGCTTGCGCCGTCTTGGGCCAGTGGACAGAGGAGGGTCAGCAGAGGTGGAAGGTTGTGGAGCAGCTTGGGGTGGGGCAGCAGATGGGGGGTTGTCCCTTTGGGACCTGGCGGTGGTGAGCAGCTCCGCCAGAATGTCATTGTGGCGGCTGAGTTGCTGGGCAATGCTTTGCATGCCAGCCGCTAGAATGTCATTCTGGCGGTTGAAGGCCTCAAACTGCTGCCTGTTTGTGTCCTTCCAAACCCCCATGAACTCCACAAACTGCTGCTGACGGCCTGCAGCCTCCACCCCTTGCTGCTCGATCCTGTCCAGCATCTCGATCCACCTGGCATCATATCTGGCCTGTGGCTGGGGGTGGCGTATTGGTGGAGGCTGGACCACTTGCTTCACTTGTGGCTCTGAAGAGGGAGATGCTGCCGGTTCATCAGGTGTTTCTGCTTCTTCTAGGATAAAAATGGAAAACAATGTCACCATCACATACACAATCTCTCTTACCACAAACAATGCATTACTGTGACTTACCATCAAAAGCAGCAGCAAAGTCCGCCGGGAGCTCACTATCCATATTGGATACCCCCTGACCTCACCCACATCAATCACATCCAACGAGTCCTGCTCCAGGGGGGTATATTCCAAACTGGATGGCATAGGCCCCCTCCCAGTGGACATGCTGTGGTTGTACCGGTCAGTCATCTTCCTCTTCAGTCCAGTTTTGAAGTCTGACCACCTACAAATTTATTCCAAAAAATATCAACATGAGATATGTGCACCACTGTGCTAGTGAACATCATTACTACGTTACATTTCCTAGTGTGGGTGATATTATTTTTTTTCTGCATATGTTTGCCACACACACATTAATGTCTCCATTATGAGGCATTACAGTGTCTCATCTCATTCATTAGGCTGCTAAATGCACATACATATCTCACTATGCAGAAATGACAGCAGCCATGGCCAAATTATGCACCTCCACCTGTTGTGAAAATACACATTCCACCATAGCTTGCCAGTGTTGCTATTAGTGAGTAATTTAACTATGGGAAGGCATGCTGGGATGTGTAGTTTATCAACAGCTACATGTGCACAGTTTGGACATCCTTGTTTCAGTAGCATCATATGGAACATGTTACTACAACTCTTTTTCAACAACACACTTTCTGTTGTCCCATCACATACTTCACATGAGCAGAACTGTGGCCATAACCTCACATCACACCAATGGTGCATGTTTCATATATAAATGTGGGTTATAAGACATGGTTGTGTTCACATGTGTCATTGAAGTGTAGCACTATCTACAAACACACCTTACTATTATTCTCAAAACACACATGTAACATATGTACACACATATGACATTATCAGGGGGAGAAACACACTTGCCTTTTCTTCACTGACGCCAAATCCCTTCCCACTGTTGACACCTGGTTCACTTCCTCTGTGATCTTCTCCCAAAGCTTTCACCTTGCACTGGCAACCGGCTTCCTGGTAGCCAATTCTATCCATTCTCGTGCTCTGGGCAAATTCTCATCTCTGCCTCTTGAAATGCAGGGTTTCTCTTTTTGGTGGTGGTATCCTGCTCAGTACTCGGCCTAAATGGTGCAGGTCGTTTTCTGGTGGCCCCAGTTCTCTCACCATGCAGCTGCTGGGTCACACATGTTTGGAGAGATGCAACCTCTTGTTCTGGCTGGTTGCTTGGCCCTTGTTGAGCTGGTGGTGTTGCAGCAGTGCCTGTTAGTGAGGGGCCCCCTTGCTCTTGGGCCCTCCTTCTCCGCTCCTGCTCCCTCTGCCTCAAAGTTTCAAGCAGGGATTCTGCTCTTGCTCTCTGTAGGGCGTCCTCAGCTGCGGAATTATCTGAGCTAGACATGTTTGCAGCAATTATGGCCTGCATCTGACTGGATATTTATATTCTAAACTCCCGCCTTGAACAAGGGGCGTATATTTTTCCCTGTAATGTAGTAGCTAATTTACGCCGATATTTCCCGCCGATAATTCCCGCCGATAATCTTCGCCGATAATTACCACGTAAATTACGCAGGTCTCAACGCACCTGAGCATTCACCTGTACATGCACATACACAGGTTGTTGACCATTGTGTTCTACATGGTGAAATGTGTGCACATGTCATTCCAATGATGAGTGTTTTCAGGTGGTCTCTGTTGGAGTACGTGTATGCTTTCTTAAACAAATTTAAAAACATACCAACGTTACAATGCTTTCCTTACATTTGTTATGAGTATTAATTTGTCATACACCAACATGTTGTATGTGCGTTGTTATAAGCGTGTGTATTAGTTAGAGATGTGCGGGCTCGGATTTCAGAGATCCGAGCCCCCACGGACGTCATCATTCCGAGCCCGATTCCGAGCAGCGCTCGAAGATTCCCGCCTGACTCGGTCCGTCCGCGTGATTAGAACGTCATCTCCCGGCGTCGGATTTCGCGAGGCTTTATAAGCGGCTGCCGCGCCCGCCATCTTCACTCCAGTCAAGTAGTGGGTTGGGAAAGGGTGTGTTGGTGCTGCTGCTGGGGCTTAAACTTGAGCTTGACCTTGAGCTTTTGCAATCGCTGGTGCTGTCTCTCAGTGCTGCTGTGTAGTAGTCTAACTGTGTACTTGTAGTACTACTGTCTCCTCTGTGCGGTCTACCTCTGGTGTGCTGTGCTGCCTGTAATTGATTATTTTATTTGCTGGGGCTGTCTCCCTCAGTGCTGCTGTGTACTCTGTTCTCAGCTTAGGACAACAGTCTAACTGTGTACTTGTAGTACTACTGTCTCCTCTGTGCGGTCTACCTCTGGTGAGCTGTGCTGTAATTAATTATTTTATTTGCTAGGGCTGTCTCCCTCAGTGCTGCTGTGTACTATGTTCTCCTCTGCTTAGGAGAACAGTCTAACTGTGTACCTGCCTGTAGTACTACTGTCTCCTCTGTGCTGGGGCATACCTCTGGTGCTGTGCTGTGCCATTTATTATATATATTAATAATTAATTATATTAAATAAATATATATAGTCCACTGGTGCTGCACTGCTGCCTGCACTGAATCTGCCAGTCTGGCGGTCTGTGGTCTGGGGCTCACAGCCTAATAAATAATAATGCCGTATATCTTATCTAGTTACCTGTGTGGTCTGGGGCTCACTGGCTAATAAATAATTAAATACTGCCTGCCTAATAAATAATTAAATACTGCCGTATATCTCTACCTTTGTGGTCTGGGGCTCACTGGCTAATAAATAAATACTGTCTGCCTAATAAATAATTAAATACTGCCGTATATCTCTACCTTTGTGGTCTGGGGCTCACTGGCTATACTGCCGTATGTACCGTCTGGTCTGGGGCTCACTGGCTAATAAATAATTAAATACTGCCTGCCTAATAAATAATTAAATACTGCGGTATATCTCTACCTTTGTAGTCTGGGGCTCACTGGCTATACTGCCGTATGTACCGTCTGGTCTGGGGCTCACTGGCTAATAAATAATTAAATACTGCCGTATATCTCTACCTTTGTGGTCTGGGGCTCACTGGCTATACTGCCGTATGTACCGTATGGTCTGGGGCTCACTGGCTAATAAATAATTAAATACTGCCGTATATCTCTACCTTTGTGGTCTGGTGCCCACTGCTGAGAGTCATTTGTATGAGGAACTTGTCTTTGAAATGCATATAACTCTTTGCATTCCACTGATTGCTGCACCAATCGCCCACTGCTCCTCGGCTGCACTGTGTAAACAGTGCACAATCAAGCCAGATAAGGGTCTTGGTGCTTGTTTTGAGGTTGTAGCAGGGGAGTGCAGCTACGAGTCGTAACACCTTGAGAGAAGATCAGTACTTCTCTACTGGCAAAGGACATCCTCCTCGACAGAGCGCGCAGCTTCACGAGGGACGCATGTGAAGCAGTGAGCAAAGGGAACACCCGCCTAGCAAGCCAGATCACCTGAATCCACCCTAGCGATCAATAGAGTTACAGAAGTCGCAGCCAGATATAACTCTTCCAGCTGCCACCTAGTCATTGATTAGCCCCCTCCCCTCCACCCATTAGGCAATGATTGACGAGACGAATGGTAATAATAAATAATAAATGAATAATATTACTAATCACCAAATTAAAAATCAGATGAAATTAATTATAAATAATCATAATCACAATCAAGACAGATAGGGGTCTTATGAAATATTAAACTGACCAAAACAGATACACACTCTGCACCATCGAGCAGGTGATCACTGACATGCCAGGTGCAACGGTCTTTAGCACCCTGAATGCCAAATGTGGGTTTTGGCAGATCCCTCTGGACAGAGCCTCTTCCATGCTTACTGCCTTCATGACCCCTATTGGGTGCTACGTCTTCCTACGCATGCCCTATGGCATCACCACGGGCAGCGAAGTTTTCCAGCGCTGCATGGAGCAACAGTTTGCTGGCTCTCCCTTTGACATCATCGCTGTCAGCATCCTCCTTATCTGCACAGCCAGGTCCATCAGTTACTGCCACTGCTGCAACCAATGCTAGTGATGGTTACGCATGCCCTATGGCATCACCACAGGCAGCGAAGTTTTCCAGCGCTGCATGGAGCAACAGTTTGCTGGCTCTCCCTTTGACATCATCGCTGTCAGCATCCTCCTTATCTGCACAGCCGGGTCCATCAGTTACTGCCACTGCTGCAACCAATGCTAGTGATGGTTTACATTACATTACATCTTCCATCTGCCACCTTAAAATTGATCAGCCCACTCCCCTACACCCATTAGGCAATGATTTAAGAGACGACTGGTAATAATAAATGAATAATAATCACAAAATTAAACAATCAGATTACATTATCACACAATCAAGCCAAATAGGGTTCTTGTTGGATGTTAAAGTGATTAAAACAGTTACACACTTGCAGACAAACTCTGTGCTGCACAAAATGCCCACCGCTTCTTGGCTGCACATGGTAAACAGTGCATGATCAAGCCAGATAGGTATCTTTTATGGGCCTATTTTTTTAAACTGCCATCATGTCTGCCGCTGCAGTGCCACTCTTACATGAGCCACGTGTTTGTGCCGCACACTTGTGTGGCTTAGCATAGTTATCCAGCTACCTCAGTGCAAACTTTGGCAATAAAAACAATATTGTGAGGTGTGAGGTGTTCAGAATACACTGGAAATGAGTGTAAATGAATGTTATTGAGGTCAATATAGCGTAGGAGCAAAAAAACCCCACCAAATTCTGCGATTTTAGCTGTTTTTATGCTTTTTTAACAAAAAAATCAGAACCCAAAACCCCAAAAAATCCAAACACAAAACACTTAGGAGGTGTTTTGCCAAAACCCATTAGAACCCAAAACCTCAAGGTAATCAGAACCCAAAACCCAAAACCCGAAAAGTGGCCGGTGCACATCTCTAGTATTAGTACATGGTTGCGTGTATAATTTTTCGTACACTGTATATACAGTACGTGTCTCCCTACATTGAAAGCATAATGTATGTTATGGTGTGCATATCGGAATGGTCCGCGAAAGTTTATATTCGCAAACATATTGTTAATGTAAGATGGATAAATAAAGTTAACAATAAATCTAGGTTTTCGACCAATCAGCAACCACCAAAACTTATATATGTACCTGCAATTAATAACTGCGCCATTGCCAATATGTCTTTGACACGGGCTGCCCCATTCTCCACCCAGGAACTGATGGCATTGGTCTACGTCATGGACCGTCGCCTGGGGGCCAGGGGCCCTTATGTCTGCATATAACGCAGCCCGCCGCTTGATTTTCGCACGGACCAATGTCCAGAGGAGCATGGGGCAGGTGGAGCGGCGCTGGTCGGACCTGCGCCGCCGGCAGCCAGGCCTACTTTGCACACTTCGGCGGAATATTAGCCGATGTAAGTATTTATTTTTACACAAATATGTCTGCGTTTTTTAGCAATGGTTTCAGGAATTACTTTTAAAATGTGCATGAGTATGTGGGTGTATGGGGGTGTATGTGGGTGTATGTGGGTGTATAGGGGTGTATGTGGGTGTATAGAGGTGTATGTGGGTGTATGTGGGTGTATAGGGGTGTTTAGGGGTGTGTATGGATAAGGTCTGATTTTGTGTGTAGCAGATCTAATAATTATGATGTTAAATTTTAAAGACCAATGTAAATTTATCATTTATATTTATATGACCATGACTAATTTTTTTTTTATTCTCTCCTTTTCATGAACATTTCAGCACGCGCAAGGGCACGCATGAGGGCCAGAGAGGAGGCCCAGCTGCAGGAGGCCCAGCTGCACGAAGCCCAGCTGCAGGAGGAGGAATTCGAGGAGACGACTTTGGGGCCCCCTGGTACCCACTACATGTCACCCTCCACTTCCAGCAGCCACTCTCCCACCCCCAGCCACTCTCCCACCCCCAGCCAGGCATCTGCCACCCCCAGCCAGGCATCTGCCACCCCCAGCCAGGCATCTGCCACCCCCAGCCACTCTCCCACCCCCAGCCAGGCATCTGCCAGCCCCAGCCACTCTCCCACCCCCAGCCAGGCATCTGCCACCCCCAGCCAGGCATCTGCCACTCTCCCATCCCCAGCCACTCTCCCACCCCCAGCCAGGCATCTGCCACCCCCAGCCACTCTCCCACCCCCAGCCAGGCATCTGCCACCCCCAGCCAGGCATCAGCTACTGGACACCCATCCAGTGAACAACAGGATGCCACAAGCAGCCGTAAGTAAACAATGTGCCAAATGTTTACATACACATTTCTACACATAAACAATCATAACACCCACATATGTGTATACAACATCATCATTAGTTGCAACATATCAATGCAGTGAGAGCCATCGCTGTGGCCTGTCCTCCTCCAGGAACAAAGGTCCCCTTGGTGTATTTTCAGAGTGCGGCCATGCCTTACCCCTTGAGTAATTGACATAACAGCACATCCAATGACATATCCTACAGTAGTGGTGTTGAAGTTATGTGGACCCAGCTGTTGTGTAACTATGCTTCCCAGCATGATGTGCAACAATAATTGATAGATTGGTTTGTGAATAGTGTGTGAGGCCATACGGATGCATGCTTTTCTAAATTAGGTGTAGGCCTATAATTTGTACAGCAATGGCCAACATTTTACTAAGTAAGGAGTGGTTAAGCCACAACAATGTCAGTACCCTTAACTAGCACATGTTAATTGTGAGGTTAGAAGTGATTCCCCCACCACAAACCTCCCAATTGTGATACAGCATACATTCATCCAAGAAGGAGTAATTTATTTCATTTTATGTAATATGTACAGTATGTGTGTGAAAACATACTAGTCTTTTGTACCGTGTTTACAGCAGACCCATCTTAAATGTAGTAGAAAAATGTATGTGGGCTTCACACATTCATACAACAAACATTTGTGGATATTACATATTAATTATAATGTATTTTCCCCCTTCACTACAGACACTGAACAGCACCAGGATGATGTGGGGCAGATAATGCAAGAACTTTTCTTGACCCTGCTATATCTGCAAATTCTGTTTACCCGATTGGAGGCCCTGCTTTAACCCCCCCCCCCCCCCCCCCTTTCAGTTTTGTTATAAATAAAAGTGTTTTTACAGTTAGAAGTTGCCTGTGTTTTTATTCATAAATAAGTTATAGGGCAGGTACATACAGATGTGTAATGTAACTTATATTTGTAATTTGAGGTGACTGGTAATGATTGATGTGTGAATGTGTGTGTTTTAGAGTCAAATAACACATAGTGAAAATGCATGAATGTTTAATGTTGGTAGATTAAAACATCACACCTAACATCAGGGTAGGTATACATGTTAAAAATTCGGAAAAAACTAATTATGGACATAATTTAGTACATACACACAAACAACAACATAACTTTATTTAAAAGTAAAAGCAATGTGGGGACACATAGGTAGTGATTAAAATGCAACATTAGAACATAATAAATATACATGTAAGGAAGGGTAAAATGTATTTTTTATTAGGCTGTTCATGAAGGTAGACAATTGAGGTAATAGAAAACAATAATTGATTAGCAATTAGAATAATTCATTTAATTGGCTTATTCATAGTTGAAAGGCTAGATTAGCAGGTCCATATATGTGAAGGGTATGTCAGCGTGCACGGATGTACGCTCACTCTCACGATGGGTGTCAAACGCTGAGTTTTCCATTGAAAACAGGCGAGACCCGTCCGTACAAGGTGGCGAACGCTCAGATAGCCATAAGATGTAGGTGTGAAAACGGACGAGAGCCGTCCATATACGGTGGCGTACGCTCTGTTGTACGTCAGTTGTCGGTGTCTAGGAGGAGATCCGCCCGTGTACGGTGGCGTATGCTCAATTGTATGCCACCGTTTGTGACCGTCCGTATGCGGATGTTTTGTGGGTGGACTTTCGCTCAACGCCACGTACGGAAAACGTACGGTGATACGGAACATACGTACTTTTGGCCGCCCGAACCAGAATAAGGCCCTGCATGTGGAGGAGGGAGAGCAGCGGTGGACTCTACTCTTAAAACATTTGGTTGACAACCTAACCTGGCCTAACCCTAACCTGCACTCAATGTCTGTGTCTTTTACACAGGGCCGTTTCTAGAGGCGGACAAGCCGTGCAGCAGCCCGGGGCGCCGCACGGCTTGTCCGCCTCTAATAAACAGCCGGGGCGCCCGGCAGCAGCTCCCCCCAGCGCTGCCTCCCTTCCTCCCCCTCTCCGGCTCCGGCTTCCTCCCCCTCTCCGGCGCCGGCTCGTCCACCGCCGGCGCCGCTGATTGATTTCCCAGGGGAGGGGAGGGAGCGCATCGTGCGTATCTCCTTCCCCTCTCTCACTGTGTCACTGGGCTGTCAGCCAATCAGGAGACAGCCCGCGATGTATGAATGGCTGACAGCTCAGTGAAGGGGAAGGAGAGACATGCGATGCGCTCCGCTCCCCTCCCCTCCCCAAGGAAGATGAAGAAGAGGCAGCAGCAGAGCAGAGGCGATGACAACAGTGAGTTACTGTATGCTGCTTCCTGCACTGTAGGGCATATTGGCACTGTGGGGCATATTTGGCACTATGGGGGAATATATCTGTGGCACTGTGGGGGCATATATCTGTGGCACTGTGGGGGGCATATTTGGCACTGTGGGGGCATATATCTGTGGCACTGTGGGGGCATATTTGGCCCTGTGGGGGCATATATCTGTGGCAAAGTGGGGGCATATATCTGTGGCACTGTGGGGGCATATTTGGCACTGTGGGGGCATATATCTGTGGCACTGTGGGGCATATTTGGCACTGTTGGGGCATAGCTGTCACTGGGGGCATATATGTGTGGCGCTGTGGGGGCATATGTGTGGCACTGTGTGGGAATAGCTGTCAATGTGGGGGAATATATCTGTGGCACTGTGGGGGCATATATCTGTGGCACTGTGGGGCATATTTGGCACTGTTGGGGCATAGCTGTCTCTGTGGGGCGCTGTGGGGGCATATGTGTGGCCTTTGAGGGAATAGCTGTCACTGTGGGGGCATATATGTGTGGCGCTGTGGGGGGCATATCCAGCACTGTGGGGGCATATGTGTGGCACTGTGGGGGCATATTTGGCACTGTGGGGGCATATCTGTGGGGACATATCTGTGGGGGCATATTTGGCACTGTGGGGGCATATGTGTGTCACTGTGGGGGCATATATGTGTGGCACTGTGGGGGCATATCTGGCACTGTGGGGGCATATTAGTAAATGGCATCAGTTGTGCGGCAGCGGCTCGTGGGGCATAATGTGTAATGGGCATTACGGTGTGGGGAGTATTGCGTAATTGCCATCCCAGTGTGGGGTGTAATGGGCATCACGGTGTGAAACAAAAATGTGTCATTTTTATCACGGTGTGCGGCGTAATATGTAATTGTCATCACAGTGTGCGACGTAATGTGTAATTGTCATCACGGTGTGCGGCGTCATGTGTAATTGGCATCACGGATAAAAAGTGTATAATGATTCAAGTTGCCTGTCATTGTTTGGCCTTGATCCGTGAGGCGTACTAGGTCATTGTGTGGGCCTTTATGTTTTTTATGTCACTGTGTGGCATAAAAAAGTGCAGGAGGACAATGACAACTCCTGCGGTAACCAATATCTGGTCATGCAGGTCGCAAAAGTGTGATGTAAGGTAATTGTTTTCCGGCTAGGCTACGCCCTTATATTAAGCCACACCCCTTTAAATTAAGCCACACCCCTATTTCGACGCGCGCCTCCGGCGCGCTCAATTTCTTCTATGCCATGTTATGTATTTGGGGGGGGGGGCGCATTTTTTTTTTTCCGCCCTGGGAGCTAAATTGTCTAGAAACGGCCCTGCTTTTACAACAAAATGTAGAAAACTTTTTGGACTCATAATTTTAGGACCTGTTTACTGATTGCAAATCAGTGAAATCCAATAAAGCTATATTTATTGCCATGTGCGTACCTTAGTCACTTTTCTAAGCAGATTATTAGAGAAATGTAGGCAGTTTGAATAGTGGGTAACGTGATAAGGATATTGGATTTAGGGGGTTATTCTGGATGACTCACAATGCTGCAAATTTTGAGAGCCAACTAAATTCCACCTGCCGTCTGCATAAACACCCGCCCCCCCCCCATTGCACAGCGAAATCATTCGATGGTCGACGACCATCGAATGATTTTTTAAGCGTTCACAAATTTAAGTCACACCCTGCTACGTGAACAGGACATGCAGCTGACATCCAGTGATGTCAGTTTCACGCACCTGGCACCGCATTGCTCCATGTGAATGGGCCGGTGACTATACAATTCGCTGCGTCCATTCGCAAACAGAGCCTGCACATGCGCATAAATGCATATGCGCATAAGCAAAACATCAAGATCCCATGCAAACGCGCGGGAGAGCAAATAAACCAGAATGACCTCCATATTCTGTTGTATTATCAAGACAGTACATAATAGTATACATTAGTTTGAATATTTCCAGGCATTGTAATTACTATAAAATCCATAAGGTGGCACTGTGTCATCTTCCAGAATAGTGACTTCACAAAAATGTCATAAACTTCCTAAAGATTACAAATAGAAATATTTCTAGATATCCTTTAATAGCTTATATATTTCCCCAAAAATGTTTTAAAAGAAATATAGATTGCTTGTACCTTCATTAAGGGTTTATTTTGCTATTAATGGTAAGAAAAACATAAGGGCTTCCATACTTTTTGGGTTATGTACTAAGCTTTGGAGAGAGATACAGTACGAGCCAGTCAGCTCCTGTCATTTTTCAAAAGCAGCATGTAACATGGCAGTTAGTTGTTGACTGGCTCCTACTTTATCTCCTTCCCATCCACTTTATTCCTCTCCAGGGCTTAAGCTGGGTACACACTATGTGATAAATACAAAAACATATCATTAACAATATTATTCTACATGTCATTTTAGTGCATATCCATCCAGAGCGCCGCACTAGTGCATAGTGCAGTGGAGTCTAAGCACTAGAGCAGAGGTTCCCAAAATTTGTTTATTCACGGCACCCTATAGTATCAGAATTTTATCCAAGGCACCCCTAGTCCAAAATTTTCTTATTGAGAAATTAGGAAAAAAATCTTAATTAACTAAATTGTGTTTAAATGTCATATTTAGGTTTAATTATGTAGTGAGGGACAAGATTATCTTCCACATATTTTTATGACTGATAGCCACAAATACTGGCTTTGCCTATGACATTGACCATAATTAATTTTAAATGATCCTGGATCACAAACCCGAGGCACCCCTGCAAGGAAAGAATTTCTGCATAGGTGTAGAGAGGCCCATTTCCAGCAACCATCACTCCAGTGTTCTAATAGTAAATTTTGTTTACTAATCGCATTAAAAGACTAAAGGATATTAAGAAAACCCTTGTGCATTTATATTAGCACAGCTGAAAATGCTTTTGCTCATTAGAAAAGCTATAAAACTGGCCTTCCTTTGAGCTAGTTGAGTCTCTGGAGCATCATATTTGTGGGTTCGATTATATTCTCAAAATGGCCAGAAAGAGAACTTTCATATGAAACTTCACATTCTATTCTTGTTCTTCAAAATGAAGGCTATTCCATGAGAGAAATTACCAATAATCTGAACATATCCTACAAAGGTGTGTACGTGTAGCTGCAATCTACCGTCCCCCTGGCCCTATCTCCCAATTTCTTGACAACTTCGCCGCCTGGCTTCCACACTTCGGCCCTTATTCTGATCGGTGTGGATATTCCCGAATTCTTTCGGTGCGGTCCGCACGCCACGCTGTGCGGTGGCGTGCGGGCATCGTCCGTAGAAACGCCCACGTGTCCTCCGCATTCGGACGGACTCACTCTTTAAGAACAGGGCGTGTGTACGGACGACATACAAACCGTGCGTGTGTGGTGGAAACGTACAGATTCTTGCACGGTCTTCCCGCACAAGCACGGACTTACCGCGTCAGAACGTACGGGAAGCTGTCCGTACGCCCAGATGCGGAGTATTTACGCACAATCCAACACTTTTGTACTGAGTACACACAGCGATCACATGACCCACTTAGGCTATTAGGCAACCTCCTGAAAAAGGGATTGTTAGCAATTTCAATCAATTAAATGCTCATCTATACTAACCCACATTTCTACTTCATTCATGACACACATTAACCCTTACAGCATGTGACCCTAACATACATCTATATACACTATGTACATTTTGCTTATTTTAAAGAATTTAAACCACTTACACATATACTTTAGCATGTTAGCAAAAAACACTGACAACTTTGAACTTTAAATAACGATTTATTATTACAGAACTGTTAAAACAAAATTAAATCACATTTCCCCATCAATGATTTCGTCCATTAGGTCCAACATTTGCCTCATCAGGCCTCTGAGTCTAAGGAGGGCCCCACGGCGACCCTCCTCTGCTTGGGCAGGCTCATCTGTGGAGGAAATTCAAAATGAAAAATGACTAATGATATTCATGCATACATTTAACATAGTCAAACCTACATTTTAAACATGCATTCTGAGAGGTGTGTGTGTGTATATATATATATATATATATATATATATATATCTATATATCAGGCTTGTATTTCCCTTGTGAGGAAAAGAAATCTGCACACCACAATGCATAAAACGTTTTCAATGCATTTTATGAAAAAATACTCAGCATGAGAGGTTGAAAACACATGGCTGTATATTGCATAAAAGTATTGGGGTACTTATCCAAACCGGGTAAGTGACAAAGTGCCCGTGGATCCCCATTCTGGTCCCTTCACCATCAGGCTCAACAGGCTGTTTCGGTGGGACAACCACCTTCGTCAGGAGCACATTGAATACTGAATACAAGCCATCTAAATAGGACAAAAAGCCCGCCAAAACGTACAAAACAAAGCTCACCTGTGTCATACACCTGAACCTCATAAGCTGCGTAGCGTCACTCCGTTAGATACCAGTGGAACGCAAGCCGAGCGGGCCGTGACACGCACGGACTTCCGCTTCCGGCATCGGCACAGAACAATGCAATCCAGCGCTCCTGTCTGATCACACAGGACAGCCGGGCGGACCGTGACACGCACGGACTTCCGCTTCCGGTGTCTCGTACAGTTACACAAAAACGGCGGACCTCAGTCTGAAAATTGTGACTCTACACGGCGAGAGAGCATCAGCGCTAGGACCACAATAAGTCATCCCCACGCTGCGCTCAATCTCTGAAACCACTCACTATTATATGACGCGCTGGGACACCGGATCCATGGCCATGGAACTCACAGCCATGTTTCCTATATCAACCTATTGCGCACTATGATTCCGAGTCACATGATCACTGAAGTCATGCGCACATGGGTTTAACCCAGTGAAACGCACAGCCATATTTACTGTGTCTAGTAAGTAGATCATAGACTAGGATATACTGGAACAACATTGTAACGAAATGCCGAACAGAAAAGCGCAGACAGGTGAAAAAGGTACATCTTATAAAGATAATAACAGGGCTATTGCTTAGTACGGAATGGAGGGCCCCCTGTCACATCCACACCCTAAAGTGACACCACCATCAAAGAATGTGACTTAATACAAAAGTAATGTATAAACAAAAAAATACAAATATACAAATAAATATAAATGTATGCACAATACACTTATCATAGCGAATAAAGTAGACAGTGTATATAGGATTCAAGGAGAAAAGTAGGGAGATCAAGGAAAAGCAGATTCATAAGAGAATACAAGGAATCAATAATATTAACACTTAATCGATACATATTGTTGTTTATGAGCAACCTCATATGCAATCGTACGATCTGCATATCAAGGTCTAGCGAGCAGTCCCTTCAAAGGAAGACATTCATATTTATTTCCTCATTTAATCCGGACGGACTGAGGGTACCCAGATTATAAATAAATTCACTCTCCTTACGGAGCAAAGTTAAGTGACGGTCTCCGCCCCTTTTAGGACTCTTGACGTGATGTAATGGCATGAACTTAAAGTCCTTCATAGTATGTTTGGCGTCAAAGAAATGTCTGGCGACCGGAGGGGTCGATGGATCTCTGATGGTCATAGCCTTTTTAATGGATGATCGGTGCATATTGATGCGTTCTTTTAACATTCGGATTGTTTTCCCTATGTATAACATTGGACAGGGGCACATAATAATGTACACAATGAACTTACTGTCACAGGTCATTCGTTGCTGTAATTTATGTTCGCGACCAGTGGCTGGATGTACAAAGTTCTCACCAGTAGATAGATATTGGCAATTAACACAGCCACTGCATCTAAATGCCCCAGGTTTCGCACTTAGCCAATTAGTTTGTTTAGGAGAAAAACTGATGTCTGAGAATGTAATTTCATCCTTGAAGTTACTACTTCGCTTATAGGCAAATAGCGGCCTGTCATGACAAAAATGACCCATAACCGGGTCTGTTTGCAATATATGCCAGTGTTTTAAAATGACCTCTCTCAATTTAGGTGATGCAATAGAATAAGTGGTCGGCAAAATCATCCGGTTGAGGGTTCTGTCCTTTTTACTCTGGTCCAGCAATTCATTTCTGTCCAATAATAAGCATCTCTTTATTGAACCATCCACTTCATGTCGGCTGTATCCCCTCATAATGAATTCATCACCCATCGATCTCAGTGCTGCGGGTAATTTGTTCTTATCAGAAGTTAATCTAACCACACGCAGTAACTGCGAATATGGAAGACCACGCTTAAGTGGTAATGGATGAAAACTCTCCGCTCTAAGCACTGAATTAATGTCCGTCTGTTTCCTAAACATTGAGGTTTCAAACTTATTATCAATGATCTGGACGTTCACGTCCAGAAAACTGATATTCGAGGGACTGCTCGCATACGTGAACCTAATGGTGCCCGGTATCAAGTTAAGATGTGTTATAAATGAATCCAATTTTTCAGGTCCCCCCGACCATAAAAAGAAAATATCATCAATAAAACGAACATAAGATGAAATGTAAGGTGAAAAAGTTCTATTGTTAAGAAGGTGTGTAGTTTCATAATGGTGCATAAATAAATTTGCATAGGCCGGGGCCATATTGGACCCCATGGCCATCCCCTGTAGCTGCAAATAAAATAAATTATCAAATAAAAAATAATTCTTATGCAAAATGAACTCAATCAATAACAAAAAAAACTCAATCGGGGGGCCTGTGTAAATTGGATTCATAGTAATGACCCTCCTAATAGCCTCTAGTCCAGCATTATGACTAATGTTCGTGTATAAGCTATTAATATCACACGTAACCAGAAGGCAGTTGGAGGGTACAGATTCAAGTTTCCTGATTCTTGTCAAAAAGTCCGTGGTATCTTTCAAAATATTATCAATACTACAGACTAATGACTGTAGAAAGTAGTCGACAAATTGGGATAGGTTCTGACAAAGGGAGTTACGAGATGATATAATGGGCCTCCCCGGTGGTCTATGGAGGGACTTGTGTATTTTTGGAAGTATATATAACAATGGGGTGACTGGAAATGGCTGTTGTAGAAATTCAAATGTCGTCTCGTCTATCCAGTCATTAGTCAAACCCATTGTCAATATACTCTCGAGTTCCCTATTGTACCCAGTAGTGGGATCATATCTCAATGTTTTGTAACAGTCAATATCGGTCAGTTGACGTTTGACCTCATCCACATAATCACACATATTGAGGACTACCACCCCTCCGCCTTTATCGGCGGCACGTATAATGATCTTGTTGTTGGTTTTAAGGGCTTTGATGGCCGCTCTTTCATCAGGGGTTATGTTGGAATAGGAAATTTTCTGTTTAGAGACAAAGGGTATAAAGTCATGT
Source organism: Crinia signifera (assembly GCF_055691185.1). Lineage (NCBI taxonomy): Eukaryota > Metazoa > Chordata > Amphibia > Anura > Myobatrachidae > Crinia > Crinia signifera. The sequence continues at coordinate 185,487,484 of NC_139219.1, forward strand.
CTGACTAATCTCATAAAGGTAGCTATCGAGGCGTTATTGCACGGTGGGTCAAACACACTCTTCTTTTTAAAGATTTTAATATCAGTATTGATGTTATCCTGTTTATAAAAATAATCTTTAAGCTTAAGTTGCCTCTGGAATTTATGAAGTTCGACCTCATAATCAAAGGCTTTCTGTCTGTGGGTCTGTACAAAAGACAGACCCCTAGACAGTACCTGTGTTTCTACAGAAGACAATACATAATCAGAAATGTTAAAGACCAATATTTCCCCCGCGGCTGGGGGTAACGGAATGGTTGATCCCCTTTTGCGCTTCCCCCGCCTGCATTTTTTCCTCTTTGTCTGCCCCTGTGATAACCGCCCTCTTTTAAAAAATTACTAGAGGTTGCAGAGGATTGATCCGAATCCGATGTCTGGGATTCGATATCAGTATAGGGTCTAGTGGCCCTCCTCCTGCCCCCTGGGCGTGGTTTCCATGTCCGTGTGTTAGTTTGCGAAAAAACCCATGGGTACACTCGGACCTCTTTGTAGTCCTCACGAACCTTTTTATATTTATTTTTTTTGAAGGACAATAGTTCCTCATTAAATAAATTCACAGCGGTCTCAATTTTATTTAACCAATCTGTCGCGGTATCTCTTTTAAGGATCTCTAATCCCTGTTTCTCACACTCACTGATCTCCTTTTCCAATATAGCTATGTCACTATTGACCTGTTGTATCACGAGCACCATTAGGTCCAAGCTGCATTGGTTTAATATGTGACACCATTGCTTACAAAATTCTTTGTTATTCCTGCCCAAAGTCGGCTGATTCTTAATTCTGAACCCTCTTGGGATAAGTTTCTCTCGATGGTATTGAGATAACGTAAGTCCATGGAGATTGAGCTCTACCAATCTCTTTCTCATTTTCATGAGATCATCATGGATCTCCTGAGGACTGTCCACATCAAAGTGAAGAGAGTCAGTATTGGAAAACAAAATTTGCTTGATGTCCTTTTCCAAGAACCGTTTGGTGCCCGCTAGGTCATTCGCATCTAAATCCATAGTTAGTGCACAAAAATGATGATAGACACAAACAAATGTGAAAAATATAAAAAAATGAAAAAACTTGAAAGACTTGAAAATATTGTTAACTTGCTTAGATGTTATCATTTGCAGGTGCTGGCTCCACATAAAGTAGTATTACAAATGGAAGAAGAAAAACCGCACACCACTTACATGGATAGTGGGCGGGTGCTAGATCCCATATAACTTTAATTACACAGGCTTGTATTTCCCTTGTGAGGAAAAGAAATCTGCACACCACAATGCATAAAACGTTTTCAATGCATTTTATGAAAAAATACTCAGCATGAGAGGTTGAAAACACATGGCTGTATATTGCATAAAAGTTTTCAGGTACTTATCCAAACCGGGTAAGTGACAAAGTGCCCGTGGATCCCCATTCTGGTCCCTTCACCATCAGGCTCAACAGGCTGTTTCGGTGGGACAACCACCTTCGTCAGGAGCACATTGAATACTGAATACAAGCCATCTAAATAGGACAAAAAGCCCGCCAAAACGTACAAAACAAAGCTCACCTGTGTCATACACCTGAACCTCATAAGCTGCGTAGCGTCACTCCGTTAGATACCAGTGGAACGCAAGCCGAGCGGGCCGTGACACGCACGGACTTCCGCTTCCGGCATCGGCACAGAACAATGCAATCCAGCGCTCCTGTCTGATCACACAGGACAGCCGGGCGGACCGTGACACGCACGGACTTCCGCTTCCGGTGTCTCGTACAGTTACACAAAAACGGCGGACCTCAGTCTGAAAATTGTGACTCTACACGGCGAGAGAGCATCAGCGCTAGGACCACAATAAGTCATCCCCACGCTGCGCTCAATCTCTGAAACCACTCACTATTATATGACGCGCTGGGACACCGGATCCATGGCCATGGAAGGCACAGCCATGTTTCCTATATCAACCTATTGCGCACTATGATTCCGAGTCACATGATCACTGAAGTCATGCGCACATGGGTTTAACCCAGTGAAACGCACAGCCATATTTACTGTGTCTAGTAAGTAGATCATAGACTAGGATATACTGGAACAACATTGTAACGAAATGCCGAACAGAAAAGCGCAGACAGGTGAAAAAGGTACATCTTATATCCATGTAAGTGGTGTGCGGTTTTTCTTCTTCCATTTATATATCTATATATATATATATATATATATATATAGATATATATATATATATATATATATATATATATCTATATATATATATATATATATATATATATATATAGGGTCAATGAATCAGGCGGCACTCACGGATTTGCAAAACGTGAACAAACTTATTTATTCATCCAAATGGATGAATAAATAAGTTTGTTCACGTTTTGCAAATCCGTGAGTGCCGCCTGATTCATTGACCCTATACAAGGACCAGCCAGTCCATGCTGGAAGGCACCGGGTCAGTATCGACTGCATCATCCACCTGGGAGTGCCGGCTTACGCAGCATATATATATATATAGATATATATATATATATATATATCTCTATATATAACTATATATATATATATACACACACATATCTACCTATATATATGAGACATACACCTATACATACATGCATACATACTACATGGAAAGCCTGATTTTGGCCCTCTACCCTTTACTCTGTAGAACACCTCACAGTCATACTGCTCCTTCTCAATCCAAACCCACCCATGACTAAGCTCTGAGAAGCATGCCACGCGCTGCACCAATCACAATTCTGCAAACAAAGTTCAGTGTCGGTTATATGATGGAGCCTGGCAGGGGAGTTACACAACTCACCGGAATGGTCAGTACATTTGTGCAATCAAGCATGGCTTGGCTGCTGATGGTCTGCTCCAGAAATCATTGTCAGAATGCCAGTTAGGGGAGGCTGCAGCACTAACCCACTCCCATGCTCAAAAGCATTACTAAGACCAAATCCACACACAATTATGGTGCAAAACATACATGCAGACCGCAGGGGGTGGTTAGCTAGAGGAGGGCCCAGGGGCACTGACCACGTGTTACTCCAGTATAAGCCACGCCTGTCCATACTCCATTTAGGCCATACTGAATCTAGTTTACAAAGATCATTCACCAGTAAACTCTACTCACCTATATGAGGCTACAGATTGTATGCAACCAGCAGGGACATGTAACCCTTACATGAGCAAGTCATCACTTTCTTCCTGGATACAGATTAACTACACAGGTTCAGTGGCACTTCAATTCGACCTGAAAGCCATCCGCACAACCTGTGTCATTAATATGTGTCCAGGATGAAAGGGATGGTTTGGCCACCCTATCTAACCCCAAAGTGTGTCTGTTGCTACCCAATTTGTTGTTTGCCTTTATAGTATTTTTAAACACATTTGAATCAACAGTGCTACATATCAAATAGTGGATGTCAAAAGGAATAACGATTCTTTATGTATACATACCACTTTCGGCCGGCTGCTCCACCTCACAGGCCTCCTCATCCTCCCCCTCTTCCTGGGCCTCCTCGGCTGGCACGACCTCCTCCTCGGCTGCCACCTCGTGGTCGAAAGCCACCACCTCTGCCTCCACTGGCCACACATCCTCCTCCACTCCATCCCTTTCCTCCGCCACCCCTTCTTCATTTTCTTCCTCCTCGCCCATAGCTGGCTCCGCCTCCTCCTGGGCCTGGGACGCCTCTGCCTCCTCCTGGGCCTGGGACGCCTCTGCCTCCTCCCGGGCCTGTCTTGCTCGTGCACGTGCTGTGTTTGGGAAAAATAAAAAAAGTGCCAATTAGTGGTAATTTGTATTAAGCCTTATCAACCTATAAATGCAAAGGTTATAAGTACTGATAATTGTACATGCAAACAGCTCCTCAGTGGCCTTTACAAAACACAGCCTGTAACATGGCAGGTATGCTGTGACATTTGGCCCATTGTAAGCATCACAAGCATTAATCCTCCCCAATAACATATTTTATGACCATTACAGGGTGTCAAACAGGAAGTAGCACTCATATATTGTATGCCATGTTTAACTCATGATCAGGCTGGTGACCTTAGTGGATTAAATAATGTCAGGTAAGCAATCATGTCCAAATCCACATTTACTGTTGAAATACTCACATCTAGCAATGCTGGCCCTTATTGATTGCAGCCTCTCTGGCTCCCTGCGCCGGAGGTCGGACCACCGCCGCTCCAGCTGAGCGATGGTCCGCCGCACCTGGGTGCGTGCGTATATACGGCGGCGGGCCACCGCATAGGCAGAGCGTTTCTGCCTGTTCGTTATAAAGGGGCCCGCCCGCCCCAGCCTGGTCTCCATAACGGAGACCAGTGTCCTCAGCTCTGCTGGCGAAAAAGGTGCTGCTCTGCCATAAGCCGCCATCTTAGCAATGGCACAAATCAAACAATCATGTGCTGTCATTGGTTGATCAGAGTGATATTTGGTATTAACTTTATTGTTCATTTTTACACTAACAGCGTGTATGCGCCCGAACAGACGGCTAACCCATTGCATCGCACACCCATCCTAAACAGTGTAAAATAAGATGGAAACACATTATATCTAATCTATAACATTCACCAAACATGGGTATAAGCAACAGGTGAAATAGTCTGCATCACTAGACACTTACACCTAACTCAACAAGGTACTAAACAGCTAATTTATAATGAAAGCTATGCAGCAGAAACATAGCAAATAGTGGCAGACCTTTTCCCAAAATAAGGCCATGCTGCCATGTGTACACTTACCTTCTACTGGCCCCTACTACAGAGGTGGAATGAAAAGTAGCTAGCATCTAACCTGAATTTGGAGTGCTTTCACATATGATTTGGATGCTAGCACTGATTACTTATGGCTAAGTGGTGGACTGGATTGACATATGGAATGGGTAGTGTCAGTTGTACTACATAGCAAACAAGTGCACAGTACAGAAGTACATTCAAATATACATTTCATGTGTGACCTCAGTTTTATTTGGTCATTGGTGTTGGAATCTGCATTTAGCTAATAAATCAGACTTACTGAGTTTGCCAGGTTTTTTGGAAATATTTTTCAACACCAAGGGGCGGCCCGTATGCGCCGCACGGTTGACGCTGGCGTACGGGACGCGGCTGTACGGAACGCAGGTTGCAGCTGATTAACGCCAATTACAGAAATAGTATTTAAAGTTGTCCTAGAAAGGCAAACACTTGTTGCAAACATGGCTGGCTCAGAGTCAGAGGAAGACCAGGTGGTGCAGAATCTCTTGTCCCGCATGGAGGCCAACACCACCTATGTCCCCCTCAACCCAGAGCACCCAGATGGCCCATCAACATCAGGCCAATCAGCAGCTGGCCCATCCTCAGCATCAGCAGAATCATTGGGAACACAGCAGGTGGCTTCCCAACAGAGTAGCCAGCCCAGCACTTCAAGTACAGCAACCGGTGGCCGTGGCAGTGGCAGTGCCCGTGCCAGTGGCCGTGCCCGTGCCAGTGGCCGTGCCCGTGGCCGCAGTGGGGCAACAGAGGAACCAACCACAAGAAACATGGCATATGAACCGCGGGAGCTTGACATCCTGGTGACCCGGGCACGTGATTTAATAGAGTGCCCAGCGGTCAAGTTGACACACACAAGGAGATGGAAGATCTGGGAGGAGATAACGGCGGAGATTAATGCAGTGGCTCCACAAGTTCGTCAGACGGAGCATGTTAAGAAGAGGCAAGTACATGTGTGTTACATTTGAGTAGTACAAGTCCAGTAATGTTTACATTCAATATTAGATGGAGTTGGGCAATGGGTGTTCACGTTGCTTGGAGGCACAGACATGTTGGCCATGACATTGAATTGATAGTTATTGGAGGGTGACTGTTTTTGTATCTTCTAAGGGTTGGTTTGAAAAATGAATATAATGTAAGTTTGGTGTCAGTAGGCACATGTTGTATTATGTTTCATATTGCAATGGGTGCTACAGCAAACATGAGGAGTTACATGTATTAATATGTACACTTTGATTGCAGGTGGCACGACTTCAAAGGCAACCTCAAGAAGAAATTGACCCAGCGGTGGGAACACAGCCACACCTCTGGGGCTGGCCCCATGCCATCAAAGCTGGAGCTCACCCCCCTGGAAGAGATGGCCCAGTGCTGCATTGCAGTGGAGGAGGTCCGGGGGGTGAGTACTATAGACAGCGAGTCCCCAGCGGAAGTGATGGCTTCTACGCTTGAAGGTAATTATTTGCCAGGCCATAAGTAGATGTTTTAAATTTGTCATGGAATGTGTGGTAATTGGTAATTTCTCGTTCAACAGCATCCCCACCGCTTGGTCCAGATTCTCTTGAGGAGGTTGTGGAGTCTGTGCCACCTGGCCCCAGTAGCAGGCCCGTGCAGCAGCAGCCGGGATTGTCCGCGGCTGAATTGTCCATGTGGGGCCGTGTGCTGGATAGTATTGTGCAGCAGGGAGAGTCGGCATTCGAGTGGGTGCGTAGGGCCGAGGAGGTGCTGCAGGGTTTGACCACCAGCCAGCAGAGTATTGCTGCGAGCCTGCAGGCTATGAGTGCCAGCCAGCAAGCTATTGCTGCTAGCCTGCAGGTGCTGGCTGATCAAGCCCTGCGGCAAAATGACCTCCTCCTCCGCCATAATGAACTTATGGTGGAGCTAGTTACCAGCAATAGGGCCCTAATGTCACCCGCTTCGGGTGAATTACCAACACCATCACTCCCTGCTGCCAGAGGGGGAAGAACATCCACCCCCTCACCAGCATGTGCTCCACATGAGCCACCATCTGACTCTGAAGACTCCGAAGAGCTGCTGCACGTGGCAAGGAGCCTGCCAGGGGCAAACGTGCCCGCAAATGAACTTGTGTCCCCATTAATCTCCACTGTTATGTCTTCCCAAATCTTCCATTGAGCTGTGTGTGTCAGCATCCTGTGTCCAAATCCGTGCCGAGGGTCACCACTTTTGGCCGCGGTTCAAATATCATGTTTGGTTCCCCTGTTGCCCTGTTTCGGCTACCATTACTGTGTGCTGTACTTGAAGTGTTGGTGCTGTACTTTTGTTGTGAAGCCACCTGATGTGTTCCTAATGATTCTGCTGTGGCTATTTATTCTATATTATTTCTTTTTAGTCCTGTTATGGTACCATTTTTTTGTGATGTTTTTGAAATTTTTTCAAAAGTTTCTTTAATAAATGTTATTTTGGCCCCACAAATGTCTGTATTAATTGATACATGCAGAAGTGCCATGTGTATTAGTATTATTAATATTAAGTTGTGTGCATTATTTGCAGTGTAAAAGTGTGTGACAAATGCAGCATGTAATGTTCCCTTTAAGCTGCAATGCTTCCAATTGTAGCAGTGAGAAGCGTGTAATTAACAAGTAATGGGTAAAGTATGTGATTGTATTTGGTTCAGGTGACATTGGTTGAGGTGCGTCCGTCCTGATTAGGCGTTCCGATTGCCTAGCGCATGACCGAGTGGTGTCCGCAAAGCAAGAGTAGCCTTTTGGACACCGCACATTTCTTCCCTTTTTGTTTGCGTGCATTCGGCGTGCTGTCCGAATGCACGCCTACCAAAATATGTGTACTCCCCCGTGTCCGCCCATGTTTCCGCCCAGTTTTGCCCACTTTGAAACTATGCCCCTGTGTCATTCCGCATGACGCCCATAACACACCCATATTGCCCGAGTGATTGCGGTGCACATTTCTGTACGGTATTAATGAGAACAAGTACGGAGACCATGCGTGGCACATGCGCGTCGCGTTCTCCACGCATGCGCAGACGGTTAAAAAACGCCATCCGAAAGAATTCGGAAAAGTACGCACCGATCAGAATAAGGGCCTTCCTCTCCTCTGACCTTCCTTCTGTCATTCTTGGTGACTTTAATATCCCCTTGGATAACCCCGCTGATCCTGGCACCTCCAAACTCCTCTCACTCTGCTCCTCTCTTGGCCTATCTCAGTGGACTACCTCTTCCACCCACATCCAAGGACACTCTGTCGATCTCGTCTTCTCCCGCTCTTGTTCCCTTACTGACTACACTATCTCGGCTTTTCCTCTTTCTGACCATCACCTCATCTCTTTCTCACTCACTGCTTCCCCCTCTCCCACCCCACTCCCAAGCGCATTGTCTCAAAGCATAACGTCAACACACTTGATATTGCTGCCTTCTCAGACATGCTGTGTCCTTTTCTCGACCCAATCACTGCCATGTCATGCCCAAACCTCGCCGCCTCCCTCTATAAGGACACCCTATCTTCGGCATTGGACTCTGCCTACCCTCCCTCCTCTATCCCCCTTCGATGCTCCAACCTTGGCACTCGCCTATCACCCAATTCCTTAAAAAGTGCTCTCACACTGCTGAGCGCTTCTGGAAGAAATCACGCTCCCTCGCGGATTATCTCCATTTCAAATTCATTCTTTCCTCCTTCAGCTCTGCCTTTGCTCTGGCCAAGGAATCCTACTTTAAGTCCCTCATCCTTTCCCAATCATCCAACCCCCGCAGGCTCTTCGCCACCTTCAACTCCTTGCTCTCCCCCCTCCTCCAGCTCTTCCGTCCTCCATCGTAGCCGCTGATTTTTCTACCTACTTTTCAACCAAAATCTCCTCTCTCAGGACTGCCATCACTGCTGCCATGACCTCACCCTCTCCCTCCTCCATATCTCCACTCCTTCCCACCCCTGTCCTCATTTTACCCCATCACTGCCGCTAAAGTCCATTCTATCCTTCAATCCGCTTCTTCCTCCACCTGCCCGCTCGATCCTATCCCCTCCAAATTATCCGTCGTCTCAGTCAGTCGGTCTGCTCTCACCTGGCTCACCTCTTTAATATTTCCCTATCCTCTGGGATCTTCCCCTCCTCCTTCAAACACGCTCTTGTCTCCCCCAATTCTCAAAAAATCAAATCTGGACCACCAACTCTCCGTCCAACTACAGGCCCATCTCCCTCCTCCCTTTTGCCTCCAAGCTCCTAGAACGTCTGGCCTATAATCGTCTCCTAAACCACCTTACTGATAACTCCATTCTAGACCCCCTCCAATCCGGGTTCCGCCCTTTACATTCCACTGAAACTGCCCTGACTAAAGTCACTTATGATCTACTATCGGCTAATTCCAGATGCCTCTTCTCTATCCTCATCCAGCTTGATCTGTCGGCTGCCTTTGACACTGTTGACCACCCTCTCCTGCTCAACACCCTCCGCTCCTTTAGCATCACTGACCCGGTCTTCTCCTGGTTCACCTCATACCTCTCCGATCACTCCTTCTCCGTCTCCACTCGTAGCTACTCCTCTCCTACTACCCCGCAGCCAGTCGGTGTTCCCCAAGGGTCAGTCCTTGGCCCTCTCCTCTCCCTCTACACCACCTCTCTGGGCACCCTCATCAGCTCCTATGGCTTCCATTACCACCTTTATGCTGATGATACCCTAATCTATCTCTCCTCCCCCAAACTATCCCCATCACTCCTGTCCAAGGTCTCCGAATGCCTCACGGCCATCTCAGCCTGGATGACCCAACGCTTCCTGAAAATAAACATGGCTAAAACTGAACTTCTAATCTTCCATCCCCGAACATCCCCTCTTCTCCCACTATCTCCATCAGCATTGGTGAAACCGAGATCACCTCGACCGACCAAATGCACTGCCTCTGTGTCATCATTGACTCCTCCCTCTCTTTCACCCACCACATTCGTGCTCTCTCACAGTCTTGCCGCTTTCACCTCCGCAACATCTTGCGCATCAGACCATTCCTCTCCACTGACGCGACCAAAATTCTCATTCACTCCTTACCTCTCTTCACTGATCTCTATCCACACTCCCTCCCGTCCTCTTCGCTCCACCGCCGACCGCCGACTGACCTCTCACCTAATCACCTCCTCCCACTCCCATGTCCAAGACTTCTCTCGTGCTGCCCCTCTGCACTCAAACAACCTCCCGCCACCCATCAGGCTTTCTGATTCCCTTACCTCCTTCAAGCGCTCCCTCAAAACCCACTTCTTCCGATTAGCCTATCCCTCCTCCTAAACTCTTTTGCTCCTCCTATCCTGCCTACCCTACCCCTCCATCCGTTCCTACTTATCCTATTGTTTTTCGTTTGTCCACCCACCTCCTTTTAGTCTGTTAACTCTTCTAAGTAGGGCCATCCTTCCTCACGTACTCACCCTACTTCATTACCTCACCAGTGCTCCTGCCCGGTTCTTCCCTTCCTCTACTGCATCTTCAGTCTCCTCGACAATTTCCACACCTACTTCAGAACTGATGCTGATTTTAGTTCTACCTGCTATACCCCTATTTATGCTGTATTTTATCAACACACTCTGTACGTTACCTTGTAATTAGTTTTTTGTTTGCTATGTACGGTGCTGCGGACACTTTGTGGCACCTTATAAATAAACGTACTACTACTACTCCCTTTAGAGAACAGCACAAACAGGCTCTAACCAGAGTAGAAAGAGAAGTGGGAGGCCTAGGGGCACAACTAAGTAAGAAGGCAAGTACAATAGAATTTCTAGTTTGAGAAATCAATGGCTCACAGTTCCTCAACTGGCAGCTTCACTAAATGGTACCCACAAAACGCCAGTATCAACGTCTACAGTGAAGAGGCGATTCCGAGATGCTGGCCTTCTAGGCAGAGTGGCAAAGAAAAAGCCATATCTGAGACTGGCAAATAAAAGGAAACCATTAATATGAGCATAAGAACACAGACATTGGACAGAGGAAGATTGGAAAAAAGTGTTATGGACAGTCAAATCTAAGTTTGAGGTGTTTGGATCACAACATTTGTGAGACGCAAAACAAGTGAAAATGCTGGAAGATTGCCTGATGCCATCTGTCAAGCATGGTAGAGGTAATGTGATGGGCTGGGATTACTGTGGTGCTGTTAAAGTGGGAGATTTGTACAAGGTAAATGGTATTTTGAATAAGGAATGCTATCACTCCATTTTGCAATGCCTTGCCATACCCTGTGGACTGCGCTTGATTGGAGCCAGTGTCCTCCTCCAACAGGACAATGACCCAAAGCACACCTTCAAATTATGCAAGAAATATTTAGGGAAGAAGCAGGCAGCTGGTATTCTGCCTGTAATGGAGTGGCCACCACATTCACCAGATCAACCCCATTGAGCTGTTGTGAGAGCAGCTTCATGTATGGTACGCAAGAAATGTCCATCAAGCCAATCCAACTTCTGGGAGTTGCTTCAGGAAGCGTGGGGTGTCATTTCTTCAGACTACAATTAACAGCTAGAATGCCAAAGAAGGATTCTTTAAAGAAGGCAAAGTTTGAAGGATAAAATTATCATTTCAAATATATTGATCAATAAACCACGGCACTCGTGGCTTAAATTAAGAAAGACAATGCATAGCCATTGCTTAGTTGATGTTTCAGCCTTTAATAAAGGCTTTTTTCAAAACCGCTTACATAGAAAAACTGTGTACACTCACCTCTAAAGTAGTGCAGGACCACAGTGTCGTGCAGAGGCAGCAGGTGTCGGTGCCAGTCAGTGACTTTAGTCACACCCCATTATAGATTCCAAACTTTATGTACCATTGACATGAGGACAGATCTCTAATTTGTGTATGTACCCAATTTTATTATTTTTTATTTTTACTTTTTCACATTTTTTTTCACTTCTCACTTCTGAAGCGTGGATTAGGAGAGCCATCTTAGACATACATGCATCTGAATGATTTAATAATATGGCCCATCCAGGGGCGTAACAAGCACCTTCTGGGCCCCATAGCAAAATCCTGAAAGGGCCCCCCCCCCCCCAATAGTCACTACAATGCCCCTCGGGGTGGTGAGAGAGAGAGAGAGAGAGAGAAAGCTAAAGGAGAGGGGGGTTAAAGAGAACAGGAGAGAGAGAGAGAAACATGAGAGAGGTTAGATGGAGAGCGGGGGAGGTAGTGCACTATACAATCCTATCCTAATCTCATCCTCCTCTACACCATCTCAGTACATGCTGCGTTGTGTTCTGCCCCCCCCCCCCGCTCCTCCTCACCCCTTAAACATAAGTGCTGCAGTGCAGTTTACCTCCTTTCACGCGTCTGCAGACAGCTGAGATCCAAGATCATCTTTTTCTGTAGTCAGCTCCTGCCTCCCTCCCATGCTACCGCGGCGCACTACGCTGGCCTGGTAGCAGCATGGGTCCTGTGTGATTGACGCCAGCCGGGGCTGGTCACTAGATAGTGACGTCGAGCCTCGGCCGGCACCATCAGAGAGGTCAGAGGGGAGGGGGGCTGGATCTCCGTCCCACACTGCCCGCCGCTCAGAGGGAAGGATGTAAGGGAAAGTGCCGCTGACAATGCCTGTGCGGCATTACTCATTTAGCATAAAAGGGTGCAGGGGGTGCCTGCAGAGCCCTCGGGCCCCCCAAAGGCCCGGGCCCCATAGCAATTGCACCCCCTGCACCCTCCATAGTTCCGCCACTGGGCCCATCCCTGGCTCCACCCTCCATAGACACTGGTGCCAACATATGGCCACCATACCATGACGTAGTAGATCCCATTTAGTTTGGTGAGATCACGAAATCACACCCCATATTAGACTAAGAAGGGTACTTGTTTCCTATCTGGGCGCCCGCTACGTTAATTGCGCACCATGCTATTCTCCGTATAAAAATCGGATCGATCCGATTTCGTTCCCGCTTTTATGGGTGGCCCATAGGATATATAGGAAACCCCCCCTGATGGTTTAAAATGCGCCTCCATTGTTAACGCCACCCCAGTATTGACGTCAACCCGAAGCGTGGCGAGCGGCGGCGGTACGCGTCCTCCGACTTTTTTATACCCCCACTATCCACGTCGGCGTGGAGTTGAGAATAGAATAGTGTGGCGAGCGCAGCGAGCCACCGAGCCCGAAGCGTGGCGAGCGCAGCGAGCCCCGCGAGGGGACGCGGATACTTCACAGGTATCCGTGTCCCCTCGCGGGCTTCACAGGTATCCGCGTCCCCTCGCGGGGCTCGCTGCGCTCGCCACGCTTCGGGCTCGGTGGCTCGCTGCGCTCGCCACACTATTCTATTCTCAACTCCACGCCGACGTGGATAGTGGGGGTATGAAAAAGTCGGAGGAAGCGTACCGCTGCCCCTCGCGGGGCTCGCTGCGCTCGCCACGCTTCGGGTTGACGTCAATACTGGGGTGGCGTTAACAATAGAGGCGCATTTTAAACCATCAGGGGGGGTTTCCTATACAAATCGTGGGTTTGCGGGGTTATTACATTGAAATCAATGTAAAATCGGGTCTCAGGGACCATTTAACATTGATTCCAATGTAAAAATCGGGGTTGATCGCGTCACCGCATGCGATGCGATCCGATTTAAAATGAAATCGGATCGGATCGGATAGCATCGTATGCCATCGTATATCATCGCGTACCGAATCCGATGCAATGCGATAAGATTTCATTACGGTGCCGTACGTTGAAAACCTGGGCGCCCAGATAGGAAACAAGTACCCTAAAATGTTATGGACATCAGCACGTCTGGCTTACTTGAGCCCCCCAGGTTGCACAGTGTGAGCAGTGGCCCCACCCGCCACCATCTCATTCGATTCTATTAACATGCCTTTTACTTTTACTTTAAATTGTTATATGTGCCTTAGGCAATGTTCTCATGTATTACCATGTAATCTTCTCCGCTTTTTTTTAAATAGTGTGATTTTTATTGGTTTTACATGCATACAGAACTTTTAAACAATGGTGTTACATTGGGTGCATACATCAAATGTCAAATGTGGCACATCAAAGAGCAAGTAAGCAGAGGAAAGTCGTAGGAATATGCAGGTATTTTCACATAATCAGGAATAAGATTATCCACAATGGATATTACCTTTCCAGGATAAAGAGAAGTACACCAGCAGCCGGAGGCGCCATCCGGGCTGTCGTGAACAACAATTTAGAAAGGGATACAAATATAGCTTTATAGCTCTCAAATAACCCTTACGCACCATCAGATTACAATTCAAATCAGTCATTGGACAGAAAACACCATTGTTTAACTATAAAAGCTACATACCTATAATAAGCTATCTAAACTACCCAACGCAAAACCCCCCATAATGACCCAAAGCAAACCTCCCAAAAAAACCCCACCCTGTATGACCTAACCCCAACCTAGGTATACCTGGATCCCTTAACAACCCCCCTCCCCAACCTACCTAGCACTAACCCAGAAGGGAGTAACCATATAGCCACTAGCTATATTTAGCTAATTTAGCTTAAACAGAACTAATTTCCCCCTATCAATTTACGCCAATCTAGCTACCCCTTCTAACCCCCCCCCTCCCCCAGTTGAAGGATATTAGCAGAATGGACTGACTGGGGCGGTAATAAGTAGGAAAAACATCCACGCATAATAAACAGGAGATTAGTCTAATTTTGCCCCAATATTCATAGATATAAAGTTCAGGCACGAGAACAGGATTAGAAGTCTAATCACGTAAGTAAGAAACGCATATCAATCAGGTTCCCAGAAACAGCTGAGCCAAAAAAAGAATAAAAATAAAAAACATATCCTCCACCTAGTCCGGCCAGTATTCAGTATCACCAAAGGAAAGTATCAGGAAATCAGTATAATCCCATATTTTCCTATAATAATCAGGAGAACACTTAGCATATATATCACACAGGCTATATAGTAGAAGCAGAACAATATTCCCACCCCAGAGCACAACAGGATAGATACGGTATTGTTTAACTCCCACATATAATTGGTAGAGAGATTCAATGTCCTCAGACTTGAAGGCGGGAGGGATCCATGCAGCTGCAGAGAGGAAAAATGAAGGAAGTTTAAGTTGGATTGCAGAGGCATCCAAGCATATAGGTACATAGTTCCCCGAACACTGAAAGTCAGTTAAATCCATCGGTGAAAGCTCATCCAGGAATTTAGCATCCATAAGCATCCCAGAGGTCAAAGGATTGTTGTATAGAGGCGTAATCGTCTCCTGTCCAGGAGTATATTTATCTGTAGCATAAGAAGCGGGGCAGATATATCCCTTCACATCATCAGCAATGTTGATTTTTTCAAATGCAGTAAGGATCCGCTGTGTGGAAGCAGTGATCGCTTCAAGTATTATGAAAAGAGACAAAAAATGGGGGGTGTTGTGTGAAATAGAGTGGGCGTGGCCCTAGAAGAGGCACCTATGTACACACTTCCTGGCGCTCGGCAATTCCAACAATTTTAGTTTAGATAGATCAAAAAATGGTGCATAAAGAAATCCTACAGCTGCAGCATACACTCCCGTGGGCCTGTCAGGTACACAGAAAGAGAAGAAATGGATGGGGGGGGGGGGGGGGGGGGGGGTAGGAGTGAGTTGCGCTGCTGATTATAAATAATTATACACTAGGTGACTGTATAAAGATGAATGCAGGACACACTGTAGCCTTTTTTATATATAAATCTTTATCTAGAAAAAACACATAAATTTACAACAAACATATACAGTAATAAATATAAAATATAACATATGCATGTAATAAGAGTTGGGATCCCAAAACAGCTAATTTGGCTTGGATATCTTCACAGCAAGATATAATTATGGGCTCAGCAAATGAGATATGGCTTGGAGCTGACGGTATTCTGCAGGTAATGATTGCAGCAAGAAATATGTTATATAAATAAGTCCGGTTTTATGTAGGACTGGCCAGTCAAGTATACATACGTTATTAGGCAGTCAAATATATTGTATGCTCACCAAAGTAGTAGTTGGTAGGTGCTTAATGCAGGCGGTCCCGATTGATGGAACTAGGGAACCCCTCAGGTGGAAATGACTACTCCTCTCGGCAGCACGCCGGTAAAGCAACCCCGCAATGTGGGGTGCAAACACCGTTCAGTCTGCGGTGGTAAGGAGTGATTTTAGAGGGTGATGCGCCGTCCTGCAGTTGGCCCTGGTCTCCTCTGTACGATGTAGTTAGGCTGTGCGCAGCTGATGGCCGGCAGCTCGGGATGGAGATGAGCCGCACTTCAGCTGGGGGAGCACAGTCGGCGGTCAGCCCAGGGGAGGAGGGTAGAAGAATGCACGCTCCAATGAAGCCAGAGGTACGGAGCTTGGAGCAGCTTGAAGCGGCTAAGTGCCGTTGATGTATGTACAGGATTTGTGCTGCTGGCTGGGAACACGCGAGGCGGCTAATTGCCGGTGATGTTGTACGGCTAGCGCTGCCTCCGTGAAGCTCTGCTGCGGTGTAGCTGGTTGGATCACCTTCTCAGGTACAGGGTAGTAACGTGTCAACGCGTTTCGTCCCCTGTTGTATGCTGGGAACTTTTTCAAGACGAATAGCTGTGTTCTGAGGGTGTACTACATTTATAGGTGTGTAATTGCTTCAGGTGTTAATTAATCAATTAGTCACTTCGTTCAGTTTACATACAATTGTGCTCTATAGCACTAAGGCATACAGACTATCATTTAGAGTGCATGCAGTGTGTCCAACAGAATTATATAAAAACATCTAAAATATATAGAGGCATACAAGCATATAAAAAGAGGGAAAAATCTTACATATTAAGAAATGAGAAAAAAAAGGAAACTCTATTACAGAGATATATACAGACTTAAATAAATCAATTGGACGTTAACAATTCATTTGCTGGAAAACTGGTATCAATTTATGCTATCGCGTCGATTTAGACTCTTGTCAGAGAACAGTAACGTGCAATAATATGTTTATTTTTAATTTTTAACCAGTAACTCCATAGAAATCAGATATTAAGATTCATTAATTCAATTGGACTGTCGTATAAGTACAATAAACTTATAAACATATGAAAAATATATGTAAAGAGGTATATAAGGAGATATATAAAAAAAGGAGAGTATAGGTATATATTTTCATGCGAGAGACTTAAGGACCATAGTAAATACATCATATTTATGAATCAAGATTATTTATAAATGAATATATAAAAGAGAAGTGAATAGAAAAAAGATTTTTTTGTGTATATAATATACTTATAAGTAGATATATATGAAGAATATATGTCTACACGTCCGATAATCGGGCGAGAGCATATAAGGATATGATAGTGTGATCATTATAGTACCAGGATTTAGATTTTATTTCTTTTTGAGTTGTTCATTCATTTGTCCATTTTGTAGCCTAAGGGGTGTAGTAGGCATGAATTTTATGGACAGCTCGGCGTTCAAAGTAGTGAGTTCAATAAATGCATGTAATGCAGATTTATAGCGCATATATATACACATATATTAGTGAAAAATTTCTCTTTGAACAGTAATTCACATATGGGGGGTCACATTAAGCCCAGTAGATTTTATTATTGTTATTAGTACTATACTTTTAGATAGAGACAGAATGGAGTATTAATTGTAAAATCCAGAGATTTTATATGAACAGAAAGAACATATTTATTTTGGTTATTTTTAATTCATTCTAAATATTGTAAATTAATTTATTACAATTTAGTTGTTTTATTTTATTATATTAACGGTGATCACATGGAAATGAATGTCCTTCATAGATTATTACAAAAATGGCACAAGTAATCAAACTATTTTGAGAAGAGGTATAGAAATCCAGAGTACATAGATGAAGTTTCATATATACATGTAATATAATTTACTTCATATTATATTAGATCAATGTTTTTTGAAGGGTTTTTATTTCTTTATATAATCAAATGTAGACTCCAAGGGGATGTTGTTATAGATTTATTCAAGCATTCATCTATTTTATCTTGATTTATTTGCAATGTTGTCTTTATTTCAGTTTTATGTATAGAACTCTCAGGGGGTGGAGAGAGAGGTGTCTGCAAACCCGGGATGTCACAATGATCTGCGCATGCCGGGTAGACCACTATCGCTCCAACCCATGAGAGTTTAAAAAGAATATGTAAAAAGGACTTATTTAGATCAATCCAAGCAGGTAAAGTCCAGGGCTTCGTTTAGTCCCTGTGGATTCAGAGTATCTAATTTAAAGATCCATGCTGATTCGGCCAAACAAAGCTTTCTGAATCTGTCGCCTCCTCTTTTAGTGTTCGAAATTTGTTCGATTCCTGTCACTGTTAGTCCACTAGGGTCACCTCCATGTTTGGCTGAAAAATGGCGCGGGATGCTGTGATTGTGCAATCTTTTAAGGATGTTATTCCTGTGTTCCCTAAATCTGCTTTTAAGGCTCCTAGTGGTTCGACCTACGTACTGGAGTTTACAGGGACACTCCAGCACGTAGACACAGTAAACTGTTTCACAGTTAATAAATTGTTTTATTGGAAAAATTTGTTTATTATGGGTTGATGTTATTATTTTCTTTTTATTGGACGTATATTGGCAAGTTAGGCAGATATTTCTATTGCATTTAAAATTGCCAAATGGTTTGGGGGGGATCCATGTGGACATTTCATTATGATTCAGTGGTGGTAGTAGGCTTGGGGATATATAATCCTTAAGATTTCTATTTCTTCTGAAGGTGATTCTGGGTTTGGTCAGGACTCCCTGTAGGACCTTAATATGGGATAATAGTTTGAAATTCTCTAATACAATTTTCTTAATTTGCTGTGATTTATTATTGAATTTTGAGATGAATGCAATTGAATTGATATTTACATTGTCATTTTTAACTTGACTTTTGGGTTCTAGTAGATTAATTCTTTCAACTTTATCTACATTCTCTAATGCTTCCTGTAATATTCTATCGGGGTATCCCCTTCTCTTGAAGTTTTTAATCATTAATTCAGATTGTAGTCTGTAATCAGTATCTAGTGAACAGTTTCGACGGATTCTTAACAGTTGGTTTTTTGGGATATTTTTTATCCAGGGTTTGTAATGTCCACTATTATAGTGGAGGTAATTGTTGGTTCCAACCGGTTTAATATAATTTGCGGAAATTAAGAGGCCATTAGAGGTGGAGAATGCGATATCCAGAAAGTTTACAGACGTGTAACTAAAGGTGTGTGTGAATTTTAGATTAAAAGTGTTAAGATTTAAAAAATTAACAAAATCTTGTGCCAAATCGTGTCCACCTTCCCAAATAATAAACAGATCATCAATGAAACGGCCATAGAGGACCAGATTCTCTCTATATGGACCGCCCCATATAAGTTGTTCTTCTAGGCGGCCCACATAGAGGTTCGCGAAACTTGGCGCAAATCTGGTCCCCATGGCCGTCCCAAGGCGCTGTAAATAATAATGATCTTCAAAAATAAAATAATTGTGAGTGAGAATAAAGTGAATAGAGTCCAAAATAAATTTCCTCTTAGCTGGTGTGATCTCAGTGTCCAAATCTAAATAGTGACTAACTGCACCCACACCCTTATCGTGCGGTATATTCGTGTATAGTGCCTGGACATCAAGGGTTAGAAAACCCCAACCCCTGTTCCAGGATAAATCTAAAGTTTTATTTAAAATGTGCGTTGTGTCTTTAATATGTGAAGAAAGTGAAATAACAAATTTTTGTAAGTGAGAGTCTACAAAATGTGATAAATTAGAAGTGAGGGATCCTACACCAGAAATAATGGGTCTCCCTGGGGGTGAAGTGAGGTCTTTGTGAATTTTGGGTAAAAAGTAAAAAGTGGGGGTGACAGGGTGATAAGGAAAAAGAAATTGTGATTCCTCTCTGGATATCGCACCCTCCACCTCTGCGCAGTCCAACAGGTCTCTAAATTGGGTCTGGAAAGAGGTGGTGGGGTTGGATGGTAGTTTGATATAATAATCGGCATCCTTAAGTTGTTTGTAAGCCTCTCTTAGGTAGGCCTCTCTCTCCATCAGGACCACCCCACCCCCCTTATCCGCCTGTTTGACTACTATGGCTAGATCTTTTTTTAGTTTGTTAAGTTCAGCACGTTCTAATTTTGTTAGATTATCCGTTGTGGATCTACTTTTAGTGGATTTATTACATAGTTCTTTAAATTCATTTAGAGTTTTATTGTAAAAAATGGTGATGGCTGGGCTCTTATGTTCAAGGGGAAAAAAGTTGGATTTTTTCTTGAATCGTGGTTGTGTTGTGGAAGCATTAGATAAATTAAGATTAAATAGTTCAATCTCGTCTGGGTTATTCTCGTCTAATAATGATTGTAGGGTCTCAAGTCCTATTCTGTCTGAATTGTCAAGAATTATGGGGCTAATATCATCAAAAGGCTGGGTTCTTTTTAGATCTTTGCTAGCAAAAAAAACGTTTTCTGCATAAATCACGTGTGAATTTATTGAGATCTGTGAAAAGATCAAAAATATTTGGATCTTTCTGTGGGGCAAAATTAAGTCCTTTACATAACAATGTTTTCTGAGAGTCTGTCAATTGATGGGGGGTTAGGTTAAATATGCCAGTTGTATCTATTTCAGTCTTTGTTTTCTTTGTTCCCTTTCCACCTCCTCTTCTCCCTCTCGGTCTCGATGTCTTTTTGGTGTGTGGTTTGTAAGATTGGTGTAGGGATTGTAATCCTGCCACGTCCTGGACTAAAAAACCTGATCATTTTTTGACCTTGTATTAGAGATTACATCTGTAATGGGCTGCTGAGAGGGGCGTGATGGACTTCTCTCTCTCATATTAAATTGATTTTGATTACGTCTATATTCAGGAATAAATTTACTGTTTCTGTCTCTCCTGTTTTGATAGGACCTATCGCGGTTGTTGCGATAGGACGTATTTCTTTGTCTAAATTGTGGGCGGGTCCTAGATGTTGAATAAGTTTCTCTATTTTGTTCATTTGTATTTGTTTTGTGATATGTCCTCACTATGTCCTTTTTATAATCATCTTGGTCACGCTCCCACTTTCTCTTTTTATTTGATATGAGTTCGCTCTCGAATCTCTCTACTCTATTATTAATTTGTTCGTCCTTCTCCTTAAATGTAGCAATTTCTCTGCACGAAAGTAGTTCGTCCTTTAATTTGTCTATCTTCGATACAGTTTTATTCACCATTTCCTCTCGATATTGTATTAGTAGTCTCATTAGTGTGAAGGAGCAACCATCCAGTGTCTCATTCCATTTTTTTGTGAGTTCAGGTTTATCAATTATGGATAGATGTTTAAAAATTCTCAGGCCTCTAGGGATTATTTTTGCGTCAATATATTTTTGTAGAGACACACTGTCCCACCAATTGCGCATTTCATCTTTTAGTAAATCTTCGAGGTCAAAAAATAATTTATTCATGCTCGGATGGACACTGGATGTTGCTTCCTCACCTTTCTGAGTCATGTTAAATGATGACAAATAACAATCCCTTCTATTCTTACGTTCATCATAGCTTTTAAAATCATTAATCTTTAGACAGCCACGTGTGTTTATGCAATTGTTTTAGAAATCAAAAATTAATGTTAAATGTTGCCAGCTGCTCAGGGGAGACGGAAAGAGACAAAAAATGGGGGGTGTTGTGTGAAATAGAGTGGCCCTAGAAGAGGCACCTATGTACACACTTCCTGGCGCTCGGCAATTCCAACAATTTTAGTTTAGATAGATCAAAAAATGGTGCATAAGGAAATCCTACAGCTGCAGCATACACTCCCGTGGGCCCGTCAGGCACACAGAAAGAGAAGAAATGGATGGGGGGGGGGGGGGGGGGTAGGAGTGAGTTGCGCTGCTGATTATAAATAATTATACACTAGGTGACTGTATAAAGATGAATGCAGGACACACTGTAGCCTTTTTTATATATAAATCTTTATCTAGAAAAAACACATAAATTTACAACAATGATCACACTATCATACCCTTATATGCTCTCGCCCGATTATCGGACGTGTAGACATATATTCTTCATATATATCTACTTATAAGTATATTATATACACAAAAAAATCTTTTTTCTATTCACTTCTCTTTTATATATTCATTTATAAATAATCTTGATTCATAAATATGATGTATTTACTATGGTCCTTAAGTCTCTCACATGAAAATATATACCTATACTCTCCTTTTTTTATATATCTCCTTATATACCTCTTTACATATATTTTTCATATGTTTATAAGTTTATTGTACTTATACGACAATCCAATTGAATTAATGAATCTTAATATCTGATTTCTATGGAGTTACTGGTTAAAAATTAAAAATAAACATATTATTGCACGTTACTGTTCTCTGACAAGAGTCTAAATCGACGCGATAGCATAAATTGATACCAGTTTTCCAGCAAATGAATTGTTAACGTCCAATTGATTTATTTAAGTCTGTATATATCTCTGTAATAGAGTTTCCTTTTTTTCTCATTTCTTAATATGTAAGATTTTTCCCTCTTTTTATATGCTTGTATGCCTCTATATATTTTAGATGTTTTTATATAATTCTGTTGGACACACTGCATGCACTCTAAATGATAGTCTGTATGCCTTAGTGCTATAGAGCACAATTGTATGTAAACTGAACGAAGTGACTAATTGATTAATTAACACCTGAAGCAATTACACACCTATAAATGTAGTACACCCTCAGAACACAGCTATTCGTCTTGAAAAAGTTCCCAGCATACAACAGGGGACGAAACGCGTTGACACGTTACTACCCTGTACCTGAGAAGGTGATCCAACCAGCTACACCGCAGCAGAGCTTCACGGAGGCAGCGCTAGCCGTACAACATCACCGGCAATTAGCCGCCTCGCGTGTTCCCAGCCAGCAGCACAAATCCTGTACATACATCAACGGCACTTAGCCGCTTCAAGCTGCTCCAAGCTCCGTACCTCCGGCTTCATTGGAGCGTGCATTCTTCTACCCTCCTCCCCTGGGCTGACCGCCGACTTTGCTCCCCCAGCTGAAGTGCGGGTCATCTCCATCCCGAGCTGCCGGCCATCAGCTGCGCACAGCCTAACTACATCGTACAGAGGAGACCAGGGCCAACTGCAGGACGGCGCATCACCCTCTAAAATAACTCCTTACCACCGCAGACTGAACGGTGTTTGCACCCCACATTGCGGGGTTGCTTTACCGGCGTGCTGCCGAGAGGAGTAGTCATTTCCACCTGAGGGGTTCCCTAGTTCCATCAATCGGGACCGCCTGCATTAAGCACCTACCAACTACTACTTTGGTGAGCATACAATATATTTGACTGCCTAATAACGTATGTATACTTGACTGGCCAGTCCTACATAAAACCGGACTTATTTATATAACATATTTCTTGCTGCAATCATTACCTGCAGAATACCGTCAGCTCCAAGCCATATCTCATTTGCTGAGCCCATAATTATATCTTGCTGTGAAGATATCCAAGCCAAATTAGCTGTTTTGGGATCCCAACTCTTATTACATGCATATGTTATATTTTATATTTATTACTGTATATGTGAATTTATGTGTTTTTTCTAGATAAAGATTTATATATAAAAAAGGCTACAGTGTGTCCTGCATTCATCTTTATACAGTCACCTAGTGTATAATTATTTATAATCAGCAGCGCAACTCACTCCTACCCCCCCCCCCATCCATTATGAAAAGAGAGTCAGGCATCTTTAAGTATATCTAGCACACACTCCAGAAGACTAACAAAAGCAGGCTAGTGGTGGCTAGCACACCACAACCAGCTATAATATACAAGACGGAATGCAGAACAGTGTCTAAGTGTCCCAGAAAATGTTATTAAAATACTGAACTGTAGAAGCTACTGCATAAACCATCAATTAGATTATTAATAGTTTCCTTGTATTGGGTGCTCAGATCAGTCAGATAACTGACTAGAGTCCCCCTGGGATTAGATAGGCACAGCACAGAGCAGGGTTTTTGTAATGGTGGCCAGGTGTCCACCCAGATAACTCAGGAGAGGCTCCGCAGCTCCCAAAGAGCTCACACTGACCTCAGGCAGAAATATGGTAGCCTCAGCAGCAGGGGAGCACCCAGCAACGGACCCCACTCAAGTCTCAGTCGGTCGGCAGGCAGTAGTTCCACCGGGTTGATCAGCCCTCTATATGGTGCGCTACAGGGACCGCTCACCAAGATGGCGTCTGCGCGCAGTTAGGATGGAGCCGCTGAGGGGAGCCAAGCAGCATGGAGCGTGACTGCCTAGATGTCCCAGGAGATTCGCTCAGTGGGGGAGATGTCCGCCTCAGCAGCGCATGCAGCCACAGGTGCCGCCAGCTGTCCGGACTGCGCAGGGAGCCGCCGGAGGTGAAGGAGGCAAGATGGCGCCCGGCAGCAGAAGGATTAAAGGGCCCAAACAGCGTCAGCAGGTCGGATGAATCACGCAGCACAGCCACGGAGGGCACAGATGAAGCAGGGCAAGCTCCGGAGGGTAAGTGGAAGGGAGTGGGAGATCCACCACCCCTAAAGCAGGATAAGTATCAGGATAGTTGCGGAGCCCACCCCAAACACGTCCACTCGTGCACTTGGTCAAGCCACGCCCCCCATCTTCTCCGCTTTTAATATCACTGATTGACTTAATATCCTTTCCTATGATGTCCGCCAGCCCAGAATGCCCGGCCCCTGCTTGCAGCCTGACATATCCAGAGTCCACCACCGTGCTCTAACACTCACTGACACTTCAGCATCATAACAAAACTCCAGGGGCGGAATGGGACACCGGGATACCGGGTCAATTTCCACTCCCCTCTCCACCCACAATCATGCCTCTGCTAATCACAATGCCCCCCTGTCAATTATTGCTAGATCCACCTGTGTCAGTGTGTATGTTTATGTCCTGTCAGTGTGTGTCAATTGCTAGAGGAGCACTGGGGCTGTGTGTGTGTGAAGGACCTGTCAGTGTGGGGAGGGTTTCCAGCAGAGGGATGTTAGATTTAAGGACCACACCCTGGGAAACTTTGAGCTGAAAGCAGCTCAAAACAGCATGTTTGAATGGCTTTCAGCTGTAAGACGCCAAGTGTGTATGGCCTGGCGATGAGCAGTGAGCGCTGCTACATGCTCCCGCATCATGGCCGGGAAAGCCGTTCATCCAGTGGCGTAACTCCCGGAGGCAATGGAGACTTTTGCCGCCGGGCGTTAGCCATCAGGGGGGGCACAGAGAGCAGGGAGTAGTAATAAACCCCAGCCGCCGCAGCAAGAATCCCTGGACCCCCCACGCCCCTCTGAAAGGGACGCCTGTGGCTGCCATGGGCGGATTTCCGACTTTAATTTTTCTTTTTAATCCGTAGGGACACGCAGCTCCTGGCCGACGCACGCTTATAAAAGCCTGCTGTGGAAGGCTGCCGAACGCTGCTTAGACACACTGACATGAGTTGGTGCTGCTGCGGAAGCTTATGTCAGTGTGTGACAGTGGCGTCACTAGGGGGGTTCAGCGAGCACCCGGGTGTCACCCTCCACTGGGGTGACACCAATAGAGCCCCTGGCGGCTGCCAACCAATATGGATCGGATCTCTATAATGTATCCGATCCGCGCGGCTGCCCTCCCTACCCTATTGCAGTAGTGCACACTGACAGCTCATGTCAGGTGCCTGCTGCAGAGAGCTAGTCTCTGGACAGTGAGCGACGGCTCAGCCGTCCAATGATATGTGACGCTGCAGCCTGCGGCACCCTGATTGGCTGGTGCACAGGCTGCCCAGAGGCAGGAAGGATCCCTGGAGCACGGATCCCACTCTGTCACAGCTGCCAAATTTACAGTAAGACTGGCTGACTTTTATTTAAATTGCAGTATGTATGTATGTATTCCTCTAATTAGATGGCACATATGATAGCCATAAATGCTGTGTGTGTTTGGTTGGGTTGGGGGGGGATGTTTGGGGGCACCACTATCTAATCCACCTCCGGGCGCCTCATATGAATTTACGCCACTGCGTTCATCTGCTGGGATTATCAGCAGATGAGCGGCTTTGAGGATGGCTTAAGCCCGCTGACGGCGCGGGGGCAGGGGGAAAGTGGCTCAGTGTGTATGCACTGTGCGGCTTTCTCCCCAGTGATGATTGCGATCATCGCTGTCCATACACGCTGGGCATAGTCGCCTAGTGTGTATAGACTTTAACTAGTATAATGGTAATATGTGGTTACCAGAGTTTTCAGTTTATGGGGGTGCTTCCCATTTTGTCAATACTTTATCCTTTGTTTTATTTTTAACAATGTTTTTGTTATGTAGTGCGCATGGGATACAGATGATATCTCAGTGGTGAGGTGGGTACAGAGTAGTGGTGGGTACAGAGGGGTCAGTAATGTAGTGGCAGGTATAGAGGGGTCAGTAATGTAGTGGTGGGTACAGAGGGGTCAGTAATGTAGTGGTGGGTACAGAGGGGTCAGTAATGTAGTGGTGGGTACAGAGGGGTCAGTATTGTAGTGGTGGGTATAGAGGGGTCAGTAATGTAGTGGTGGGTATAGAGGGGTCAGTAATGTAGTGGTGGGTATAGAGGGGTCAGTAATGTAGTGGTGGGTATAGAGGGGTCAGTAATGTAGTGGTGGGTATAGAGAGAGCAGTAATGTAGTGGTGGGTACAGAAGGGTCAGTAATGTAGTGGTGGGTACAGAGGGGTCAGTAATGTAGTGGTGGGTATAGAGGGGTCAGTAATGTAGTGGTGGGTATAGAGGGGTCAGTAATGTAGTGGTGGGTATAGAGAGGTCACTAATGTAGTGGTGGGTACAGAGGGGTCAGTAATGTTGTGACTGGTATAGAGGGCTCAGTAATGTACTGGGTATAGAGGGGTCAGTAATGTACTGGGTACAGAGGGGTCAGTAATGTAGTGTAGGGTATAGAGGGGTCAGTAATGTAGTGTAGGGTATAGAGGGGTCAGTAATGTAGTGGTGGGTATAGAGGGGTCAGTAATGTAGTGGCAGGTATAAAGGGGTCAGTGATGTAGTGTAGGGTATAGAGGGGTCAGTGATGTAGTGTAGGGTATAGTATAGAGGGGTCAGTAATGTAGTGGGTGTACCAGAGGGGTTAGTAATGTAGTGGTGGGTATAGAGGGGTGAGTAATGTAGTGGCGGGTACATGCGGTTCAGTGATGTACTGTAGGGTGTAAAGGGGTCAGTAATGTAGTGGAGAAAATAGAGGGCATAGTGGCGAGTATAGCAGGATTAGTAAGGTAGTGGTGGGTATATGGGGGTCAGTGATGCACTGTAGGATGTAGAAGGATCAGTAATGTAGTGGCGGGTACAGCGGGATCAATAATGTAGTGTTGGTTATAGCAGAATCAGTAATGTATTGGTGGGTATGTAGAGGTCTGACTAGAAGTGGAGATGCAGCTGCAGCAAAGATGCAAAGAAGACCGCAATTGTGTCTAACCCAGAAACAGGCCTCATGATGAGTAATCCCACGCCACTCAACAGACCCCCACCCCCTCAAAAGGCCCCACCCATTAGGGCTTCTACCATACTTTTCCCGGGCTGCTTTTCCATCCCAATCTGCCCCTGAAAGACACACATGACCTGCAGCAGCCAATCAGCGGCTCTGGCTGACTGCAGCATGTGACCGCAAAGGGTGACTGAACATACACCCGGTGTTTAGATGAAATTGCCCCCATAGCACTATCTACCCACCGCCGCCCAATGAGAGGCTGAGTGTGCGGAAGTAAAATGTCATGCTGGCCACCACTGATTGCTCTAACTAACAGCGATCAGCACCGCTTATACATAACGGTCGCGTGCTTTCGGTTTGACCCGGAAGTGATGTCATGCATTCCACACTGTGGAACGCAAACCGGCGGTGGGAAGTCACACTCCCCTTTATAAGCAGGGCCCCGGGCAGTGCTTCCCTGTCCCTGTTCCTGTTCCCTACCTCATACCTGTTGAATATTTTGCTGTATTTGGAATTATGCTGCCTTGAGAATGGTCTTTGCGCTAAATACAGGTAACGGTCGCCAATAACACTAGACCCCCTACTAGAGGAGTCTACACAATCCAATACACAACCCAATAGTGTTATTCGGCGCCCATAAACAATTTTATAGTAAATTCAGTGTTTCCACACTTTGTACAGTCATAAAATTATCCACCAAGAATTCTTCTTAGATATAAAATATTTATTATAAAACATATATAAAACAAATTCTCTTGTAACAGAAGTATCCTCTTGGGATTGGGATCATACCAAGTACCCGAAGTGTTTCGTCTCTTTGTGAGACTTCATCAGGGGTTTTTGATATTAATAGAATGAATCTTTAATCGATGTTATAAATCCCAAAAAATCTAGTGAATTTTTCACAGTGGTTTTTCAATGGGACGATAGTATGTACTGTAACAATTCTTTAGATAAGATTTTTTGAATCAGATTTTTTAGGGATCTTTCTCTATTATGATAGTAATACTGCGCCAATTTTCCTCTTTTAAAATGGTAACGCTGTACCATTTATGAGTGTACAGTATCATAATCTCATAATTTCATTCTTTAGTGAATTTTTCATATGCGAATGTTACTTGATGTGGGTGAACCGTATTCATATAGGTGAGGGTAGCCACAATTCTGGCCAGATTCCTCACGATCCAGCCTCCAGAAGTGTAAGTGGTCACTAATTGACTTTTATGCTTAAACCATGTGTAAAAACAGGTATATGGAACCTTAATTTCCACCTCAAAGCAAGTGATGTGATCACACTCTAATATTCTTTGGGGAATCGGAGTTAAAAAATCCCCTCGATGTGGCCTGAGCATGTGCACTCTCCAATGTCCAAAAGGCAAGTGATTTCATCACTTCATTTTTGCTACATGCCCAGACCATAAAGGGAGGCTTTATTCTCTCCTTCCTCCTCTCCCTGGTGACAGGTGTAACAGGCAGTCCCCCCGGATAGGACATCCCCCGGACCGGAGGCTACAAGCTACAAAAAGCAGAGTTTGATGTCCGGTCCGGCGGTCCGGGGGTTTTGTCCTGGTCCGGTTTTCACCCATACCCCATTTTTGGCCATGTTCTTTGAGCGATGTGAGTGTGTTGCAGGAGGTGGTTGCTTGTAGAGCCACTGGGTTGTCTCTATAGAATCTCTTTATAAAATGTATCTATAGTAATTTTTAGGTGTAAAATAAATTTGGCATATTTTTTAAAATGTGCATCTCTTATCTGCAAGGTCAAAAACCCCATTTGTTTCAGTACAACACTCAACATACATGTCAGTTAACACATTTTCCGGTATTACAAATGAAATTACATAATAGTGACGTGTCTTAATTGGCTGAATATCACTATTTTAAAAGCTTTTATAGATATTATCAATGGAAGCGATCTGTCCCTAAATTAAGGATGTTCCCCTGCTCTTCACCTACACTCAAGGTGCAAGATGCATTTACCTGCCATAATTAGTTTTTTCTGCAGCTAACTCACAGCAAATTGAATCGGTAAGACAACTGTGACAACTATATAAGACTGGGTGATAGGTGTTACCTGCTAATGCACTTAACATTTAGTCCCCTTCATGTATTATGTGAAAACGTGCAGTTCATTCCATGTTAATGCTGGTGTTAGATGTCACTGTAACAGGTAGCCTCATGCTTTGACTGACTGTGTATCAGGTTTGTCTAATAATCTACAGCTTGGATGTGCTTGAGCAGATCTGACTACAGGACTGTGTGCAGGGATCATTAAAGAGATGTCTCTGCTCCTTGATAAAGCTCTGATATGCTTCGTGGAATTGCTACAACCAGAACCATGTTCTTCTTTTACATGTGTACTCTGTCTAATGGACTAGTCTCCTATTCAATCTGAGTTCAAATATGCCTGCAGCTGTCAATGCTGTGCTGAATGAAGGCAACTTGGAGAAGATATTAAACGAATGTGACAGGCAAAATTTCTCCAGGATGTCTCCAGAGACTGGGAAGAACTTTCCTCACACAAAACGAGTCGGAAATTACTTGGTTGGAAAAATGATCAATAAAGGAACCTTTGCTAAAGTGATGGAAGGACTACATATTCCCACAGGACAAAAGGTATGGTATATTCACATATGTTTCTAATTATCAGTAAGTAATGGCGTACCAACTAATATTTACCATTGATGCTAGGTCCAAACGCCATACAGTTCCACGCATACAACTAGAGGTACTGTATACAAACTATGGTGTCCATAACATATTCTGCTGGGCTGTGTAACACCTACAAATGAACACCTGCTCATCCATTGTGTACATAATGTGTACTTGCCAAAAGGTTGTTATGCAGGTTCGAAAGTGAAAGGTAGCCACGTAAAGAAACCTATATAACTAATAAGTAATTAATAAGCAAGCAAAGAAGTCAAGAAAGTATAACATTAGGTGTAAACTAATGAAGAAATCTTCAAATTATACGTGGAAATGGAGACCAAAAATATTACAATTATAGAATTAAATGAAGTAAAATAATATGGTGTCTTTTGCAGTATTTTCCGTAAAGATATACAGTATATCTGTTTTTTTTTTACCCTGATCTATTTATTATTTATTTATTAACAGTTTCTTATATAGCGCATATATATTCTGCAGCGCTTTACAGAGAGAATATTTGAACATTCACATCCGTCCCTTCCCCAGTGGAGCTTACAATCTATATTCCCTACCACATGTACACACGCACATACATACACACACACAGACATTCTAGGGTTATTTTTGTAAGGAGCTAATTAGCCTACCATTATATTTTTGGATAGAACCATTATTCTTTTTCTGTTTGTTTTATGTAATTTACTGTATCTGCTCTTTCTCCATGTACATTTCTCCTTATATATCTGTTATTGAAAATTTGTATATACAGTAACAGCTAATATAATTACAATCATGTCCAGTGGTCAGGTCACGTTTTGTGTTGGTTGAGGACAAGGTCAAGAAAATGGAGAACCAGTCGTTCTGCACAGTGTGGACGCCTTGGTGATTTGCTTTGTGTTGGAATGTTCTGCATCTCTGATCACAGCTCTAGGTCCTAGAGAATAGCTGCACATTCAATTAATTAATTAAGGCAGATCAGTGAATTTTCCATACTGAAATACATATACTGTATGTGGTCATTTCAGATAGGTATCACTTTGGCAGAATACATGTTGTGGTGTGGCAAGGCAATAGGCTTTAAACTCATTAAAGATAAATATTTTACCTTCAGGGATCTCCAGATATAGCTATTGGATACTGTATCTAGATTTTAGTGACTGGGGTTTTCTGAATCACATAAAATTCTCTAAATTTGATCTAGAAAACTAAACACATTTAAAAGGTACTTTTCTATTTTTATCTGTCATTGTGTTGCGGTTCTGAACCTTATGTAGTGTCAGTCTGCAAGTTTAATCAAAGCAATTTCGTAAAAAGTAATATAATTATATTACAGTCATAGCGGTCAGTTCAAGTGTTGTGTACACACCACCATGTTACCATGCACAGTTTCCATAGAAGCATGTGTGGAGCAATATTGAGTCTCATCGATGCAATAAAGTTGTATTCAAAGTTTGACAACTATAAAACATTTTGTTGTCCATACAATTTTGTTTACAGGGAACTGCCATAATACAGTATTGTTTGTTGAACCTGATACACAGTTAATACACAAAAAAGGTGTTTTTAACTATCAGTATACATGAAAACAAAAGTAAGAAAATTTGATACTACAACAAATGACTGCATAGCATTTCAGGGAAGAACAATGCTGGTGTACCAGGTCATGATCTTAAGATGGAGGATGGGAGGTGCAGGGAGGTGTGAAGATGCCCTACTGCTCTGGAAGTGTAGCTGACTCATGTAACAGGGGTGTAAATATTTAAAAATGGGTCAAAAAGACAATTGTGTTTACTCATTTCATAGGGGAGGGACAGGTATACTGTCTCTATTTGTTGCAAATAATCTCATGCAATAAGATAGATAGATAGATAGTTAGATAGATAGATAGATAGATAGATAGATAGATCAACAGATATTATTAAGAAATGTTACCAGTTACTTATATAGTGCCATCATATTCCATTGTGCTTTTTCAATTGGGAACAAAACAATCAGAACACTAGACCATGTATTAAAACAGTCAGAAACTAGGGCCCTGTTGGAAAGCATAAAGTAGATAGGTAGGTAGGTAGGTAGGTAGATAGATGGGTAGATAGATAGCCTAGTATTGTGCAACCCTTAAGTGGCAAACACGGGGTGATAATAGACTTTTTTCTAAATGATCTGTCTAGATTGTTTAGAAATTTAGCACACATCAGCCCTTGTGTATGCCTCATAGCAATGGCGATGAGCGGTCTTGAACAACGCCATCACTGGCTCAGATATTATGCACATGCAGCCAATCTCTATTCAGATTGCCTGCATGTAAATAATAAACCCTAAATAATAAATCCTGTGTGTATGGGTGGTCTAGCCTGCGATAAGTGTGCTGAGTAATCTGTTTTAACATATGGTTGCAGATTTTTTGATGATGGTAAGCTCTGGTGGCAGCTGATCTAGAGCCAAGTGGTTGAAATGGTAGCAAGAAGGTAGCCAATGTGCTTTAAGGCTGACGCGTTTCGCTCTAACCAAGTACAGCTTTATCAAAGGGTTACAGCGAAACACCACCAGAACTTACCATCATCAAAAAATCCACAACCATATGGAACTTTACAAAATCAACCACACTTCCACCTGAATAAATCTGCAGTTTTGCTTTCCTTATTAAGGATTAAAAATCTTCACTTGGACATCCATTGCGGTAATTATACATAATTTCTCGAGATTAAACAGATTTATTGCTGTATCCGGAATTTCTTTGAGGACTATTGGCGGTATAATAGGAATGGATCCCCTTATTAGGTAGTCAAGTACTAAGGTGCCTGTGCTTTTTATGATTTAATTCATTGTGCTTTTATATACCATATACATGTCATATTCAATTTGTACTTTAAATTCATTACTGTCTAGCGCTACTACCTTTGTGCTCTTTTTTCTTCTTCCTCAAGGGACTCTCATTCCCTTTTTTAGTAGCAGCTCCACAATACATCCCACTACAAGCGCCTAATAGGTTGTTACTACAGCCATTTCTTTTGATCTTGTACTCTGGTCAGATGTCAGCACATTGATCAGATATTTAATCAGACTGACAGTGATGATAGACAGGGCCAGATTAAGGGAGGGGCAATAAGTGCGCCCATCCTGCAGCCCCCATAAATTAAGGGCCCCCACATACTTAGAGGCTTTCTAAGGAGGCCCCTACCTTAGGCTTTCTAAGGAGGCCCATGACTCTAGATAGCATATTCATTACCTTATTATCTGGAGTTTTGAGGTTTGACTTACGTATCTATGTCTTATTTAGATAGTGTTGGTCCCCAGAGTCCAACTCCTTCTTATGGGAAAGAGGTCCTAGGTTGCAAAGTAGGTCTTTAGATTACATGTGCCCCAAAATCGCCAGTGACTCACTAATCATTTTCTATTCTGGGCTGTACCCCACATGGGTGTAGTGCTGGGTAGATATCAAGATATCAGAGGGGAGGGGGGGGGGGCGCTTTGATATGAGTGTGCTTTGCCATTAGCAGCAGTTAAGAAAAAAGGGATAGTCACTCCCAATTATAGACAAGCACGTACAGGAAGATGGGTAACTGCGCTAGATGTATGACAATAGGTACAGTATATAAAGAACTAATTTAATATTACATGAATAATAACATATTGACAAGGACAATACACATGAAAATCAATAAATAAAAAATGGTTTAAAAATGTCAATAGTGTAATAAATAGGTACAATGACCTTGGTTTGGATAATAACCCGCTTATCCACCAGTACTGGGGAAGTCCGTCTAAGTGGTGTAAATATAGATTGGAATTGCCAGAATCCTTGCGGAGTTAAAGTTTCTCTCACTACTTTGAAATTGGAGCCGGGTCCTTAGGAGGTGGCGTTCCTCCAGAAGATCTCTAAGCCATGGCGATTGATTGTAGGAAGATGCCTCTGGTGCAATGTTTCCGAGGGTAATAGCCGCTGGATTGTAGCATAGCAGTAGTTCAATGGAGTGAGTGCTGTATCCAAATATTAAAATTGGGGGTGCAAGTGCCTACGCGTTTCACCGCTAAATGCGTCTTTTTCAAGGATAACTTGCTCTGTGCATGGTCAGGGTTTAAATACCCTCTTAATGAGGATGATGTCATACACCTGCTTAGCTCATTGCTACATACAATATCACATATACATCTTAAAACAATATAAAGCAATTATAGTCAGATATAATAGGAGACAGACTTACTTATAAACCTTAAATGAGTATGTTTTTCTGGGCTGAATTGCCGTGTTTTGTAATTTTATCGGTGAAATCCCGATATACGTGACCAAAAGTCCGGTTAGTACTGGACATCTGGGCGGTGGAACGCAGACGACTGGCGCGCACTTCCTGTTAGAGCGTCAGCGTCACCGTCCAGCCACTCCGGAAGGTCTGAGCCGCACTTCCGGTATAATGAAACACAGAAGTACTATAGTCAAATGGACCGCAAGATGCTCATATGCGGTTCTATTCTCGGGGGCTAATGGCAAATTCAGTATCACTTGGATCATTTCCATATATTCTATATCGCGGAGGGTAGTGTAGAATGTTAATTATGGGGAAAACATTTCAGCGTTCTATTTACATAAAATAAGCTAGTAGAAATGGCATATTATATATCACAATCAGATATCATTTAAATACCAATATTTTGGGTTCGATATGCATAGACATATATATATATATATATCTCAAGATACAGCTAAATGTATGATGTTTTCAAAACATTGTGGCATTGTTGAACAGTGTTATTCTGAGGCTAGCGATGAGGCATATATCTACTAAGTGGTGCTCATCCTTGAGGTTCTGCTAAATACAGGGACACAATTTTATATTTGTCTTCACTTTTGTACAAATACGGAGATACAGATAAATAACAGTATAGAATTACATATGCAGTATACCTAATAGTAATTAGTATATCAATTTGGAAAAACAGAGAAAAGAGGGGGAGGGGGATTGGGGCTTATGTGCAACCTGGTGGTTAAAGAAAGGGAAGCATAAATGTGGGATGACATAAGTACTTTAAAATAATTTTAAGTAATTTTAGATAATGTTATTCAGTTCAACCAGTACTGGTGGATAAGCGGGTGACTATCCAAACCAAGGTCATTGTACCTATTTATTACACTATTGACATTTTAAACCATTTTTTATTTATTGATTTTCATGTGTATTGTCGTTGTCAATATGTTATTATTCATGTAATATTAAATTAGTTATTTTAATACCGTACCTATTGTCATACATCTAGCGCAGTTACCCATCTTCCTGTACTTGCTTGTACCCCACATGGGGCTTAATTCAACACCAGTTGTAGCTTTGTGAAGTTTTCAAAACTACAACTGCCAGCGGTAGCTTACGGGTGGACACCCAGCATAAGGCAATGCTGGTATCTCCCAACAATGCGATCACAAGATTTTTAGGCCACATTTCTATTTGAGCATTTTGCTACATAGCAAAGCACTTGCATATTAAGGGTAGAACTTGACTACACAGCCTAGCTGCAAAGCCAGTCGCAGGGCCACCATCTTTTGTGCTGCAGTGGTTGTGTATGACATCACATCCCAAATGGCCCAAACATGCCTGCGTTGTCTGGACCATGCCCCAAAAACACTGTGACGGTTCCCCGATAACTATCCCCCTAAAGTGCCTTAGACTGCAGGCACATTTTTTGCATTGCGAAATGCACATTTGCACATGCACAGATTGTCAAAAATCGCAAATTATGATTGTAATTTTTAATCATTTACACTCATACTGTATGAGACTCATGGTTCCTAAAACACAGCAGATGACCTACATTCCTTTTTAGTGTTTTAGTATTTTAGTATTTTAACTTATTACAATTCGTTAAAATGGCATACAACCTCTAAAACTCACCATAAAGCAGGGTAGCATTGTTATACAAAGCTACCTTGCTTCAATAGAAAGTTTTGTAACATAATATGCAATCAGGGATGGCAATATAAATCTTGGGGTCCTGATATCTCTGGGGCCCCCCAACCCTGCTCAACTTGAGCATTGGATTTTTATTGCATTGCATATTGAATTTTTTTTATTATTAGAAAATATTAATAATTAATATTCACTATGCAATGTAATAAAAATCCACTGCACTACTGCTGATCACAGTGGACCACAGCAGAAATTCCACACTGTCACTTTTACCAACGTAGCTGAACAAAAGAAATACAATAGATGTAAAGGCAGCGCTAATTTAAATGATCACATAAGGGATTGACTGTTATACAAATTTATTCAATAACATTTTAAAAACACATAATAATAAAATGTAATAAAAGGTAAATTAATAAGCCCTATTCTGGTCACTGTTTGTGATAGTGCACTTCTCCTTAATAATGGCAGATAAGGCATTTCATATAATTTTATCACAGTCTCACCACTGTAGTATGGGATTATTTCCAGGTATAGGTCCGTGGTCCTCACTAGTATGCAGAGATGGTTTGGTAAATGATCTCAGTAGCAGCCGCTGGAGGAATATCTAGAACCTTTGTGGAGCTTCCCAATGAATGGTGTCCTTGTAGCAGGATAGTGTGAATAATCGATACTGCCGAAGATTAACCAGTGCAGGCTTTTTTGGTGTGCACCATATTCTGCAAGAAATGAAGGTCTCGGAGTGCTTTAGGTGCCAAGAAGGGGTTTTTAGCTGTCCCACCGACGCGTTTCGCTGAGTTTATCAGCTTTTTCAAGGTTGACAAACCCTAACCCTCCCTCCCTGCAGGAAACCGAACATCGTTGCCCCACAAATCATCTCCAACAGTGTAGTACCACAGGTCGAGACCTGCAAATTCCTGGGAACAAAAATATCCCGCAACCTCAAATGGGGCCCCAACATAAACACTACCGTCAAGAAGGCCCAGCAGCGGCTATTCTTCCTGAAACAACTCAGGAAATTCGACATCCCACAAGAGCAAAAGCGTATCTTCTACACGGCAATTGTGGAATCTGTCCTATGCTTCATCATATAGTCTGGCAGAATCTTATATACAATTATGCTTTAAGTCTCCATCTTTGGTTATTATGAATCCACTGTTTCTCATTTATAATTTATTTATTCTATGTTAAAGGTGGCCATGAAAGTTATTGATAAAAAGAAAGCCAAGCAAGATTCATATGTGTTAAAGAACATGAAGAGGGAGCCACGTATTCACCAGATGATTCGACATCCAAATATTGTGCAACTTTATGAAACCCTAGAGACAGAGAACTTTTACTATATGGTGATGGAATTGTGTATAGGAGGTGATCTGATGGACCGAATCTGTGCTAAAAAGAAGCTGAAAGAGAGGGATGTAAGGAAATACACAAGGCAGATCATGTCTGCTGTGGAGCATCTGCACCAACATGGAATAGTCCACAGGTAAGATTCATTTTTTAATATTAAATATATTAACAAATTGTATAATGGCCCATTTGAAAACAGAAGGTATTCACATGGGCCATTATACAACTGGACAGATTCAATATGGACTGTCTTCAGCTAAGTCAACTGCTGCTGTACTACTGAGGTTGCACATGACTTTCGAAGGCAGGCTGTGAGTCTGTGTAACTTTAGAAAGAGCCGTGCTACATGCCAAAAAGTTCCTGAATCAGCATATGCTTGTAGTTTTAGATTAGATTCTAATATAATAATACAGCAAAACAGTCACACAGCTTAAAAAAGCAAATGTAGATATGTTTACACTTGAAAAAGGGATTTTCTGAAAAACCTCAATGACCATTATTAAAGTACAATTTCTGAGTGGCATCAATCTCTGGTTTTTGTGATGAGCACTTCCAAGTATGTGGTAGGTTGGTTGTATTTAGAGTAGGGATGTGCACCGTCCACTTTTCGGGTTTTGGGTTCTGATTACCTTGAGGTTTTGGGTTCTAATGGGTTTTGGCAAAACACCTCCTAAGTGTTTTGTGTTTGGATTTTTTGGGTTTTGGGTTGTGATTTTTTTGTTAAAAAAGCATAAAAACTGCTAAAATCGCAGAATTTTTTTTTTTTGCTCCTACGCTATATTAACCTCAATAACATTCATTTCTAGTCTATTCTTAACACCTCACACCTCACAATATTGTTTTTAGGGCAAAAGGTTGCACCGAGGTAGCTGGATAACTATGCTAAGCCACACAAGTGTGCGGTGCAAACACATGGCTCATGTAAGAGTGGCACTGCAGCGGTAGATAAGGCAGTACTAGGCAGTGAGCCTCAGACCAGACAAGTAGATACGGCAGTATTAGGCAGTGATCCCCAGACCACACAGGTAGATACGGCAGTATTAGGCAGTGAGCCCCAGACCACACAGGTAGATACGGCAGTATTAGGCAGTGAGCCCCAAACCAGACGGTAGATACAGCAGTATTAGGCAGTGATCCCCAGACCAGAGAGGTAGACACAGCAGAATTAGGCAGTGAGCCCCAGACCAGACGGTAGATACGGCAGTATTAGGCAGTGAGCCCCAGACCACACAGGTAGATACGGCAGTATTAGGCAGTGAGCCAAAGACCAGACGCAGCAGTATTAGGCAGTGAGCCCCAGACCAGACAGGTAAACACGGCAGTATTAGGCAGTGAGCCCCAGACCAGACGGTAGTTACGGCAGTATTAGGCAGTGAGCCCCAGACCAGAGTGGACAGGTAGATACGGCAGTATTAGGCAGTGAGTCCCAGACCAGACAGGTAGACACGGCAGTATTAGGCAGTGAGCCCCAGACCACACAGGTAGATACGGCAGTATTAGGCAGTGAGCCCCAGACCACACAGGTAGATACGGCAGTATTAGGCAGTGAGCCCCAGACCAGACGGTAGATACGGCAGTATTAGGCAGTGAGCCCCAGACCAGACAGGTAGACACGGCAGTATTAGGCTCTGAGCCCCAGACCAGACAGGTAGACACGGCAGTATTAGGCAGTGAGCCCCAGAACAGACGGTAGATACGGCAGTATTAGGCAGTGAGCCCCAAAACAGATGGTAGATACGGCAGTATTAGGCAGTGAGCCCCAAAACAGATGGTAGATACGGCAGTATTAGGCAGTGAGCCCCAGACCAGACAGGTAGATATGGCAGTATTAGGCAGTGAGCCCCAGACCACACAGGTAGATACGGCAGTATTAGGCAGTGAGCCCCAGACCAGACTGTAGATACGGCAGTATTAGGCAGTGAGCCCCAGACCAGACAGGTAGATACGCCAGTATTGGGCAGTGAGCCCCAGACCAGACGGTAGATATGGCAGTACTAGGCACCAGACAGGTAGATAAGACAGTACTAGGCACAAGACAGGTAGATACATCAGCAATACTAGTATTGTGCACCAGCAGAATTTATAATAATTAATTTTAATTTTATTTTATTTTATTATTATTAGGTACTGCTTGGCAGTGGCACTCAGTGGCACACGTCAGTGCACAAGCAGCATGGAATTATTTTTTACAGTCCCACACAGCACAAGTATTATTTTTTTTTAAATTAAATTAGATATAGCAGCCTAGTATGTACTTGTACTACTAGGTAGGTACAGGGCCGGTGCAAGGCATCTAGGCGCCCTAGGCAAACCTACAGGATACTGCCACCGCCCCCCCCCCCCAATAGAGGCGGGAAGCACCACCGTGTAAAAAAGAAATAGCTGCCATTGACACCCGACCCCCACCCCCCACCACTTTGTAAAAAGAATTACCATGCAGAGGAGGATGGGACCCCCCCATAGAGGGGGGAAGCAAGCACCACCGTGTTAAAAAAAATCACTGCCACCATATGAAGAGGGAGAGGATGAACAGCTCAGCTCGGACGGTGTCACCGAGTAGCTGGGCTGGGGGAGGGGGGCGGGCGGCGGCGGCGGCTCTTCCACCCGCCGGAGATTTACAAGACAGGAGCATTGCTCACTCACTGTCTGTGCCGCTGATGCTGACTTACCAGTGGGGGCAGGGGCATGCATCATTGGCATGCTGCGGTTCCCCTGTGTTCCTGGACATGGGGCCCTATTCAGACCTGTTCACTAGGCTGTGCATGTACGCAGCCTAGCGAATGTGATTGCCTCCCAATGGCCGAACGCCGGTCGCTGACTATCCAATGATTTTTCCTTTATTCGTGGATAAAAGTAAGTCTATACTTTCTTTTATCCTGGCCGGAGATGGCCAAAAAGGAGGTGGGCACTGACGTCAGCTGCCCACCCTACGCAGGCAACGACATACCAGCGATCACAGGGGAACACCCAGCGATTTTATGGGGACGCCTATAAAATGCTGGGCATTTCCCTGCTACCGCCCTCTGCCCTTCCCAGCCAGTCTGAATGCCTCGGCGAGTGTGATACTCACCAAAGGCATTTGCACAGGGATTTGCACATGTGCATATTCGCGCATGCGCAGATCCCCATCGGAAACGGGGCCAAATTCGTCCCCATCGGATCAGGTCTGAATCAGGCCCATGCTACAGTCTGTAACACCTTCATGGTGGTCCTGGGTGCAGGGGAGCTGCAGTCACTTACACATACACACACACACTGACACATACACACACTGACACACACACTGATACATACTGTACACACACATATACACTGGCACATACACACACACATATACACTGGCACATACACATACGCTGACAAACCTTACCTTCCACTTCTGGCTGGGATACATTGCTCCATCTTGATGACTCCCTCCATCATGACAGGGGTCCATGTTATGGCTGCAGAGCCACCTGCAGCAGCCAGTCATAGGGGAGCAGCAGAGGCAGAGCTGCACCAGGTCCAGGCAAAGAGGAGGCGTGGCCTAATCACGGACCCTCGTGACCACGCCCCCCTTTGGGAAAAAAGCCGCACCGTGCACACATCAAGCCGGCTGGGAGAGGACAGGGGAAGCAGCGGTGCAGGACCTGACAGGCGCAGACTCAGAGGAGTTAGCACAGAACTGACACTGCCCCTGTCAAGGTGAGCCGGCCCTAGTCGGCATATGCCTAGGGCCGGCTCTGCAGTCTACACTGTGTGAGTAGACTAGCGTGCCGCTGTCTCAGGTTCGCAGAGGAGAACATAGGGAGGGAGGAGGCGGGGGCCGGCCACTATGTCTGACTGCACTGCAGTGCAGCCAATAGCAGGGACTTCACTGGGCTGACGCCGGCTACTGCTCAGCGTCTGAGCCTGAGGTGAGCTGCCGGCCGCCTGCTTATAGTGCAGGCCCACCTCCGCTCAGCTGTATATTTATGCTCTGTGCTGTCCCGGCTGCCTAATTCGGCCTCAGTAGCAGCGGCCTCCCGGGAAAGTTCCCGGTAAATAGAATGCCCAATCCACCCCTGCGGGCGGGCTCCGGCGGGGGGGACGGGGTGGGGGAATACTTACATAATAGCTGCACACTTGTTTCTGTAGAAGACATCCTGCAGGCAGCTTGCTTCTTGACCCTCTCCTCTGCAGACTGCGGTAGCTAGCGACGTAGCTTCCTGCTGCTGCTTCTGCTACTGCTGCTGGTGGGCTCACTACCGCCCTCCAGTGGCCGGCGCCCTAGGCAAATGCCTAACCTTGCCTAGTGGTGGCGCCGGCCCTGGGTAGGTACACTTAGGCAGTAACGCTGTCAGTGGCAACAGTGGACTGAGTAAATAATACTGGCAACCTCTATTCACAGTATTCAGTGCAGGCAGGCAGCACCAGTGGACTATATATAATTCAATTAATTATTAATAATATAGCAGCCTAGAAGTTAGAGAAAATAAACTACTAGGTACTAGGTATGTAGGCAAGCAGGCAGTAGCACTGCCAGTGGTCACCACAAAGGGTAGTTATTATATTACACACCACCAGTAGCTTTATGCAGTGCACCAGCAGAATTTATATAATAATTAATTTTATATTAGGTACTGCTTGGCAGTGGCACTCAGTGGCACACGTCAGTGCACCAGCAGCATGGAATTATTTTTTACAGTCCCACACAGCACAAGTATTATTTTTTAATTAAATTAGATATAGCAGCCTAGTATGTACTAGGTAGGTACACTAGGTAGGCAGTAGCACTGCCAGTGGCAACAGTGGACTGAGTAACTAAATAATACCGGCAGATTCAGTGCAGGCAGCACCAGTGGACTATATATATAATATAATTAATTAATTATTAGTATTATATATAATATTACAGGCACAGCACAGCACCAGAAATAGGCCCCAGCACAGAGGAGACAGTAGTACTACAGGTACACAGTAAGACTGTTCTCCTAAGCAGAGAGGAGAACAGAGTACACAGCAGCACTGAGGGAGACAGCCCCAGCGAATAAAATAATTAATTACAGCACAGCACACCAGAGGTAGACTGCACAGAGGAGACAGTAGTACTACAAGTACACAGTTAGACTACACAGCAGCACTGAGAGACAGCCCCAGCGATTAAAAAATATTGCGTTCAAGGTCAAGGTCAAGCTCAAGTTTAAGCCCCAGCAGCAGCACCAACACACCCTCTCCCAACCCACTACTAGACTGGAGTGAAGATGGCGGGCGCAGCAGCCGCTTTTAAAGCCTCGTAAAATCCGGCGCCGGGAGATGACGTTCTGACCACACGGACGGACCCGAGTCATCTGCTCGGAACCGGGCTCGGAATGATGACGTCAGTGGGGGCTCGGATCTCTGGAATCCGAGTCTGCACATCTCTAATTTAGAGCAGTAAGGTGTTCTTCTAATCATCAGAAGTTTCTGCATATTAATGTTTCTGATGAATTTTGATATAAAAATCCTCAAACCATAGTTGCCTACCCTCCCGCATCTTGCAGGAGGCTCCTTTTTGAGTCATAAATCTCCTGCTGCCCTGCATTGTTATTCTACTCTTCTGGATTGTTCAGATTCTGCCAGGGGTGCCACTGAGGTGTTTCTTTGCAAGGACATTGATTTTCTGTAGTCATTGTGATTTGCTATACTGTAGCTTCTCAGGAGCACTGCTGATGATTCTTAGGTGGAAAGTGGTACTAAGATGGGAGTGTCGACAGGCTGTACTGTATTTCATGCCATACCATCCACTAGGGCATGTAGGGAGAATATTACAGTAAGTGAACGCAGCGAGCCATGCGAGGGGACGGCGTGCAATACGGTGTCCATGTCGACTATGTCGATATTCCTGACATAAAATGTGAAAACACATGTCAACCTTTTAACTGTCGACCTTGCCAATGTTGACCTAATCCTTGGGTCGACCTTAAGACCCTGTAGACATTAGGCATATCGACATTTTTCTGTTTTGACCTAAGGCCTGTCGGCCTTCAGTGGTCAACACAATGTATGTCAACCTTAATTTGGTCGACCCAATGACCCATACCGCTCAAATTAATCCATGAAGACTGATTACTTATTCTGTGTTTTCAAAATAATTGCTGATTGCATTGCATGCAAACATTTTTTCTCATGTAGGGACCTGAAAATTGAAAATTTTCTACTGGATGAAAATGACAACATTAAAATAGTTGGTAAGTAAACTTTTTATCAGCTTTGTTATTCTTTAAGGATCTCTAAATTTGAACAAGAGTATTGTATTGTAAATTGCTTTTAAGAGGAACTAAAAAGTATTGTACTTGTGTAGTTTCACGGTGCCAGCATGGCGTCTGAGTCCCCTTGCGGGGCTCGCTTTGCTCGCCCACGCTGTGGGCTCGGTGGCTCGCTGCGCTCGCCACGCTATCTAAAATCAACTCCATGGCAACATATATAGTGGGGGTATGAACTATCCATGTTGGCATGGAGTTAAATTACTTTATTTAACCTGGTTTGTGGCGAGCGTAGAACCCGGAAGTAGCACGGCGCCATGCTGGCACCATGAGACTACACAAGTACCAAAAGTATATTATAATATTTAATCTGCAAGATCGGTGGCACATTGCCGTAAAGGCCCATACACACTGGGCGACTAAGAGTTGAAAGCTGCTCAGTTTACTAATTTGAGCTGCTTTCAGCTTGAAAGCCGCCTAGTGTGTACAGGGTAGTGGTGAGTGCTGATGAGCGCTCCCGCATCATCGCTGGCCCAGCCACTCATCTGCTGGAAAACCGCTAAAATGGTCCAAATATGCCCAGTGTTTATGCACCTTATACACTGATTTTATTCAGGCTTGCCTACCCTCCCGGAATGGCCAGGAGGCTCCCAGAATTCGGGTCCCCCTCCCGGGATGG
Source organism: Crinia signifera (assembly GCF_055691185.1). Lineage (NCBI taxonomy): Eukaryota > Metazoa > Chordata > Amphibia > Anura > Myobatrachidae > Crinia > Crinia signifera. The sequence continues at coordinate 185,531,340 of NC_139219.1, forward strand.
TGGGCAAGTCTCCCGCATCAGCTACTCGGTCCCCGCAGCCCCCCTTCCCCGCTGCGATACGTAGTGATTTTCGTGGATCCGCGGTGAGGGGCTAAAATGAGGAGAATGAAGAAGTAGGCAAGTATGATTTTATTCAATAAGTTACAAACATGCCAGGTGTCGTATGACAGTTTTAGTTTCATAGGAAAAAAGCAGACTGATACTCGCCTCTTTGTACAGCAATGATATCAGATAACCAAATACTGAAATATCACACCTGTCATCACTTGTTAATAAAGTCACATTTAATAAACATATTCAAATATTAACACTTTATTATACTTTGACTCTTTCATAAGTGGCAAATGTATATTAATGTAGATTAGTTAGTAATTGTTTTAGTTAGTAATTGTTTTAGTTAGTAAATATTTGTAGTAACATTTTTGCACAAGGCATAACTCACCATACAGTTAGTTTTTTTTTAATTTAATTAAAAAATATATCATGTATTTTTAAGAGGGGGGGGGGGGGTCTCACACGCAATCCCCATCTCCCTAGACTCCCATTGTAATTGTACTTCCCACACTGAGAGGGGGAGGCACAAACTTCCAGCGCCCTACTTTCCCACACATCGCTGGCTACAGCATCGATAACTATCGCATATTCACTAACAGATGCCATTAATATTGCAAAGGGCAGCTCTTGCGTTAAGAGCTGCCTTTTGCGAAGCAGCCGGAGGCTCTTCTCCCTCCCTCTGCCTGACTGCTTGCTGCCAGCACCCAGAAGGGGAAGTACATTGCTAGGGAGGAGGAGGTTACTGGTCCGGGCAGCACAGCATAAGGCTGCCCAGACACAGGTGAAGGAGGAGCAGCGGTGGGTCGGTGCGGGCAGCAGGGGTTGTGATAAGAAGCCCAAAGCCTTCTATGGATATCACTGGCTTTTGTTGCGCTATCCATGCATGTGGGTTTTAGATCATTTATTTAGGAAAGAAAAAGGAGTGTCTATGGTGCGATGCACCTCAAGAAGAAGAATTGCACAATAAGATATAACTTTTAATGTTGATTATTAAAAACTTAGCGAAAGATATTTAAAAAGAAACATACATACATAAACAAACAAGTGATAACAATGTGCCTGTTAAAACAGCACTTGTGGGAATATCGTGTGTGTTTTAAACGTCTCTGGTAGTTATATTTATTTATCCAGCAACCGTTGCATGCTTACAGGGTCTCTATAACCAAGGAAATGATCCTGTCTCTTTTTGTTATGTTGTAATATTTCTTACTCTTGTGGTAAGACAAAGATACAGTGTTGAACTGTTTAAGACACACTATGGCTGTTTTAATATCCTGTATTGTACATCAAACAGACTATTGCTGCATACATAATCAGCCAGGGAGTGCGTTTCTTAATTATCATAGGATGCAAAGACAATCCTTGGTTATTAAGGAAATTTTGCGTACGGTATTTGTAACACTGAGCAGGCAGTTTGTCAAACTTGCCTCTAAAACTGGCTATTGCCGTAAACACGAATCCAATTAGTACATAGGATTTATGATTTCGCATTTATGTGGTTCGGCCGCAACCACTTGTCATATGCGCATAGTACTAGCAATATTAGCAGAGACAGACCGAGCGGTGTAACGGTCCAATGCCGATACAAGCTGAGACCTTCAGCGTAAGTAGTACACAGCGCTCTAGGTCTGAACCTGCAGCATGCGTTTTAGGCTGGTGCTGCCATCGCGCGTGTTTCGCTTCCCGCTTCCTCTTCTTGAGGTACATCGCACCATAGACACTACTTTTTCTTTCCTAAATAAATGATCTATACTCATGTGTCTGCGGTAGCACACCCCTGATATTGGTTAAAATATTGAAAATTCTGATAAATACAGGCAGGGGGCCAGTCGATATGATATTGAGCAATTGAAGGACAAACAAATCCTGTGCGACTGGCATGTATGTTTGTCTGTCCATGTGGGTTTTAGTTCATACGAATATGCATTCAAAACCCAGATAACTGGGTTTTTACTTCATTTTTGCTTTACATCATCCCGCCCTGAGTGTATCCCACTGCAGAGCCCCTCCACCCACCAGTGTCCATAAATATCTATCCTATTAATAATCTATCTATCTATTTATTTATATATCTAACTTGAGCTTTGTTTTCTTCTTATTTTCAACAGAATTTTATTGTTTATTTCAAACAGAGAACAAGCCAACCCTGCCTATATTATTTCCAGTAGCTAATGCACAATGCTAATCCTCAACCCTGTTGTACCAATATTATTAATACTATGACCTATCCCCTGTACAGCTACCAACATTATTAGTATCATAATATTATGTGTCAAGGCCCCAATACAGCCTATTTCCTTGAGTCCCCAATCCAACCTTAATGCTGATCACCGATTGGTGGTCAGTAAATATTGGAAATTAACTACTGATTCATGGTTGGAACAGGGAGTCCTTATTTTTAAACATGTTTCGTATTCCCAATTCCCCAACCCAGCTGGTGGGGGATCGGCAAATAGCTTCAATGTGTCACAGATAGAATGGGCAATTACTCATACCCATACTCATAGGTCAGTCCCTACATCAACCAATAAACCTGTTCCTTCATACATGGGGTACTTAATATTAGCTGCTAATATATAGTAATAAATGGGCACCTTAGGCTTGCATAATGAACTGGCATTAAAGAATAATCATCTTCTATTTTCAAACAGATTTTGGGTTAAGCAACACAATGAAGTCTCATGGCCTTTCCCAGGAGTTGCTGAAAACACAGTGTGGAAGTCCGGCTTATGCTGCCCCAGAACTTTTAGCCAATAAAAAATATGGGCCAAAAGTAGATGTCTGGTCAATGTAAGTAAATATAACTGGCTGTACTGAAGCATAATGCTGTAATTTCTATAGAAACCAAGTTGATGTTCCAGCAACCAATTCTCACAGAACAGCACAAAATATGTAGGCTTGTTTTTCAAAACATAAGTGAAATCTTTGATATCTTGGTTTTCAGTGGTGGAAATACATCATCTATATATAGAGTATTATTTACATCTTAATGTATTAGTTTTGTACATATACATCTTTTTTTTCCCCTTTTTTGGATTATAGACAAATGTGACTTTAATTGGTAGGTATAAAGGAGGATTTAATAAAGAAGCATACCTGACAGCAGGTAAGGCTGTAATATTGGAGGAGATGGGTATACAGAGCAGTGTATTACACTCTGAATGCTGTTAAAGTTTTTCACAGAACTTTATTCACAGTTATACAAATAAATATTAGTATTCATGAGGTGGTCACAGAAAATGTGTATTATTTACTTTCCCTGATTTTGTTATGTTTACCTATAAAACTTTCAAATTGAGCTGTGATTAGTTCATGATGACTGTTTGACTATGCTATACTTTATTCTAGAAGTACAGTGCAGGTTAAGTGTCCCGTATCCAAAATGCTCGGGACCAGGAGAATTTTGGATAACGGATTATTCTGTATTTCGGAATATTTTAATATTTCAATGATGTATTTAGAAGTATATTGCATATATGCTGTATGAACACATCAAACACATAAAATACACACAAATATATTTTTATTTGTTCAAAAAACAAGGTTTCAAAACATGAAACAAAATTTGTGTACTATCTCAGATATTGAATATGAATGCCAAGCAATCATTTTCTTGTACATATATAGCGACAGTTACATATCATGTCCTCAGTAGTGCTGTTACAAATGTCCCCAGTGAGTTTTTAGCAAAAAAACAATTTTTTTTTCACTTTCTGGAATGTATGGTTTTCGGAATAATTCAGATAACGGATATTCAACCTGTATTTACACTATTCTAAAAATACAGTACTTTAAAAAAACCTGTATTTTAATAGTATTTTTTAATACATATAAAACAAATAGTGTGGCAGGGATAACAGGATTTTCATGTTTAACCATGTAACAGCAGTTGAACATGAATCCAGTCTAGGTTTTGATTAAGGTCAGGAATGAACTGCAGCCTAGTTAATTAGCAGCACCTGTTAGCTGTCCTTAAGAATGTTTTCTGGATACTGGGAAAGGGCTCATGATGCTGCCCAAGCTAGCCAGGTAATAGGCTGGGGGCCTGGGTTTATGATAGGAGACATTTGACTGTAACAATTATTGATTGTCTTACAATGGAATATGATGCTGTGACCTGTTCCCTGCTATGAACTGCTGTTATACCCATGTTAGCTACCTAACTGCTGGAGAATAAATAAATCTGCTTTTTGAATTTTACCTGGTCTATGTGATCCTTGTAATATTTGGCACCTGAATAGGGATACATTGCTGGACGATACTACACAAGAAAGGAGCCGGATTTTAATTGAGCAGCTGAATGTATAAATGGGCAATCTGTCCCTAAAATGGTAACTAATTCACAATGTAATATCATTATTTACATCTGTCCAAAGCTAGGTGAGCTGATGGATTTCAGCACAGGGAAAGCCACTAGATCTCTGTATTTTCCAAGTGGAAACCACCCTGTTTTATCTGATGGTACAAATTGAAGCCCGGAAGTTTGGGCCTTAATTGATACTGACAAAGCACTGACCATAATTTCTGCCAACTTGGTTCCTCCTGGAGCTGACCAGGTGTTATCCCCTGTAAAGGTGCTATGCATACATGGGGATATAGAATAATAATGTCTATCAGTGGTGATTAAATGGCAACTGGTGAAAGTGGTAGCTGCAGTAACCTCCTGACTAGGGTGTCCGTCTAATGCCGGGCAGCATCTGAGCTCCTACTCAGTCGCTGCCCTGCTTCTTCCGACGCCGGCGCAGCTCTGCGTAGCACGGCTCTGCGTAGCGTGATGTCAGTAGTCACACTGCGCAGGCCACAAAGCTGCACCGCTGCTCCCGGATACGGCCGGATTTACTTCAGTCGCACCACTCAGCTTGTTCCCCACTGCCACACCTCCCGGATCCTGGCCGCACCCGCCCAGGTATGAAAATATGTGGGCAGCCGGGGGAATTTTTTTAAATAGGGAAGCCAATCCCGGGATCCTGGGAATCCCGGGATTGAGCATTTTTCAATATCCGAATCCCGGGATTGAAAAAATGCCTCGGGATTGGCATCCCTTCTCCTGACCTCCTTATCTGCTGACTTTAGGCTGGGACTTTCCAGTCATGCATGAGATGATTTGCTGGCATGGCACTAGCGAGCAGACGGTGGCAAAGAGGTCCCAGGAATCAAGATCTGTAGGATGTTAATGTTCTGTTACTGTAAAATCCTCCTTAGCCAGTGAGCAGCAGGGTGAGAATGAGATAGGAACATTGGTCTCCTACTGGTGAAAGAGTGTCTTTACAGGACTGTGGGTGGGACCAACAGAATGATGGAAAATTGGTAATTGCCTTTGAAAATGTTGTAGAAGTAAATAGTATAGTAATTACTACTTCACCACCAAATGAAGTACCATACTTTGCTTTGGGTGGACATTTAGCAGAATAGAAAATTCTCTAGCATATACAGTTAAGGTTCCTTTGGCCCGATATTCGTGCGGCTATAAAGAAATATTGCCAATAATGTTTGTTGTATTAGTAGACAGCACCCCGGGCCAGAATTTATGGTGCCCTGGCTTCTCCTGTCTATAATCTGTGTACCTTTTGAGTGCATTGGGATGGATTTGATAGGGCAAGTGGAGAAATCTGCACATGAACATCAGTACATATTAATGGTGGTTGACTATGCCACCAGATACCCGGAGGCCATACTACTATATGGACTCAGTTGTGAATATCTTGATGGACCAGGAGACCTCTTTTGTCTCACAACTAATGAAAGATCTTTGTAAGGGTTTAGATCAAATTACTACTTTAGTGGACCATCCACAGACAGATGGCCTGGTAGAACGTTTTAACCAAACCTATAAAGAAATGATAAAATAGGAGGTGTCTCGGGGAAAGTATGAATGGTACCTACTTCTACCATATCTGCTGTTTGTACTATGAAATGTACCCCAGCCTCTACAGGGTTCAGCCCATTCAAACTTCTATATGACAGACAACCCAAGGGAATTTTAGATCTGGTAAAAGAAGGGTGAGAGCAGCAGTCACTCCAAGATCCTAATGTCACGCTCCCCCGGACCGCGGGGGTCTCTTACCGGGTCCGGGGTCCAGCGTGGGGCGGTAGTCGAGTCCGGGGGCCCGGGCGGCAGCGTCTCAGCAGTGATCTGAGACAGCCGTCCGGGCAGTAATTCCCTGGCAGCAGCAGGGATCTCCGTGCGGCGTTCACCGCCGCGTGCACTTCCTGGTTGGCGGGCGCGCGTCCACTAGGGGCGCGCGCGCCGCGCCGTGCACAGTTTAAAGAGACAGGCAGGAAATTGGGCAGTAACCTGCAGGGATAAAAGGAAGTCCCTAGCAGGTGAACCCTGCCAGAGTATAGGTTCACACCTGCTCCAGCGTCCTTGTGCATTATATCCTGATCATTACTATCATACAGACCCCGGCTTGTTTCCCTGACCACTCTCTTGTCTTATCCCATTGTACCTGCATCCGTGTTACCCCGTGTATGACCTTGGCTAAACCTCTTCGACCATTCTCTCAGTCTCATCCCAGTGTCCTGCGAAAAGTGCTCCCAGTGTATGACCCGGCCCGGCTTTTGGATTCTCTATTGTCTTCTCCCTCGTGTACCTTCTGACCTTACTGTGAACGACCCGGCTAGACGACCACGCTTACCATATTCCCATAACCGCACCAACTCATACGGGAAACCTGACCAGAGGGCCGCGACCGACGTGTCGGGCGCCGCTGAAGCCCAAATCCCGCTTGGAGGGGTCACTGGCAGAAAACCCCCGGCACGGTTAGACTCCGCGCCTCTGTGTCAGGTCAAGCCAATTCCCGAGTTGGTGGGAATTGTACTATTTGTGACAGAATACTCTGGCCCATTGGAATATGGATCCAGCCAGTGGTCCGTCGCCTAAAGAGCTCCTGGAACACTTGTTAACGAGAGTAAACAAGCAAGAACAGGATCAGGCCCAAATCATGCAATGTTTGCAAACACTGATGCAGCGTATGGAAACACCGCCGGTCCCTCCTCCTCCGGTACCAGCACCCCCAGCCGTAGTGGCCAACGCTGCTCCTCCCCGGATTCCAAATCCGACAAAGTATGGTGGAGATCCAAAGGAATGTCGAGGATTCCTAAACCAATGCCTTATCCAGTTTGAGATCCAGGCCGCATCCTTTTCTTCGGAAAGAGCTAAAGTAGCTTATATCATTTCGCTACTGACGGGGCAAGCCTTGTCTTGGGCCTCACCTCTGTGGGAGAAAAATGACACCGTGATCAATAATAGCACTGATTTCATCACTGCGTTTCGCAAGGTGTTCGATGAGCCAGGTCGGGTGACGTCGGCTGCCTCAGCAATTCTTCGACTAAAGCAGGGAACCCAAACGGTGGGACAATACACCATACAGTTCCGGACCCTCGCTTCCGAGCTAGGGTGGAACGAGGAGGCTCTGATAGCTACCTTCACGCAAGGGCTCTCGGAGAGAATTAAAGATGAACTGGCATCTCGGGATCCAGCAGAATCACTGGATGGGCTTATTTCTTTGTGTACCCGGGTAGACCTTCGTCATCGTGAGAGGGAGAAGGAGCAGTCTCGGAAGTTTAGCTTCAAGCTGGCACCTCGATTCATTCCTCCCGGAGGGGCCTCTTCTTCAGCACCCTCAGTTTCAGATAACCAACCCGCCGAGGAGCCCATGCAGATTGGGAAGTCTCGCCTACCATTCGCTGAAAGGGAACGGAGGTTCAAAAACCGTCTGTGCCTTTATTGCGGGGAGTCCGATCATCGTCTCTCCAGTTGCCCAAAACGTCCGGGAAACGACAAAGCCTAACTGACAGTAGGGGAGTCAGCCTGGGCGCATTGTTATATACCCCGTCTCGAGTTCCCGCAGTGGGATTCACTATAGATATCACGCTACGGAATCAAAATTCCTCCCTAGTGCTGAAGGCCTTCCTAGACTCAGGCGCGGACGGCAACTTTATCACAGCACAAACCGTCAAACGCCTGGGAATTCAATGTCAGAGACTGGCCAATCCGTTGCATATTGTGGGAGTGGATGGAAACAAATTACCGTTTTCAAGCATTCATTCCAGCTCCTCTTTGGTCCACATGAAAATAGGAGCCCTTCATCAAGAGCTTATTTCGTTCTTCGTACTCCCTTCGGCAGAAAATCCTGTTATTTTGGGATTACCCTGGCTACAGTTACACTCCCCCATACTCGACTGGAGGAATCCACAAGTACTGGCGTGGGGTGCGGAATGTCAGGGACGGTGTCTCACCAAGGTGGAACGACCCCAATGCACTATTTCCTCTACCAAATTAGACCCAGAGGTCAAGCTTCCAGCACCCTATCGAGCCTTTCAGGATGTATTCAGTAAGAGGGAGGCGGAGAGATTACCAGGCCATAGGGATTGGGATTGTGCCATCGATCTAATACCCGGGAAGTCGCCTCCACGTGGCCGGGTATTTCCGTTATCCAGGGCTGAGTCTCAGGCAGTTTCGGAATACATTAAAGACAATCTGGAGCGGGGCTTTATAAGAGAGTCAAAGTCGCCTGCTGGTGCTGGCCTTTTCTTTGTTAAAAAGAAGGATGGGGGTCTGAGACCATGCATTGATTATAGGGGACTTAATGCTATCACGATAAAGGACCGATTTCCCCTTCCCCTAATTTCAGAACTTTTCGACAGGATCAAAGGGGCATACGTCTTTACGAAGTTGGATCTTCGCGGAGCATACAATTTGATCCGAATCAGACCGGGAGACGAGTGGAAGACGGCCTTCAATACGCGTGACGGGCACTTTGAATATTTAGTAATGCCGTTTGGTCTTAGCAACGCACCGGCAGTCTTCCAAAGGTACATGAACCATATCTTTCAGGATCTCTTAAATAAGTTCATAGTCGTTTACCTGGACGACATTTTAATTTTTTCTAATAACCTCCAAGAACATCGGCATCACGTTCGCGAGGTACTGTCTCGTTTGCGGGAACACCAGTTATACTGCAAACTGGAGAAATGCTCCTTCGAACAGCAGGAGATGCCTTTCCTGGGGTTCATTGTTACAGGCACAGAATTGCGGATGGACCCCAAAAAGCTGTCCGCGATATCCGACTGGCCCCAGCCTATAGGCTTAAAGTCTATCCAGCGATTCCTGGGATTCTGTAATTTTTACAGACAATTCATTAAAAATTATTCATCCGTGGTGGCCCCAATAACTAAGCTCACTCGGAAAGGAGAAAACACTAAAGAATGGTCCTTGGAAGCCAAGCAAGCTTTTTCTTTACTTAAGCAGCTTTTTGTATCCGCCCCCATCCTAAGACGTCCCGATCCTGATAAACCTTTTTTCCTAGAAGTGGATGCCTCTTCAGCAGGGGTTGGGGCAGTTCTTTCCCAAAAGGATGACGTTAATAAATGGTATGCCTGCGGTTTTTTTTCTAAGAAATTTCAATCTCCCGAAAGAAATTATGCAGTTGGAGACAAAGAGTTGTTGGCCATCAAACTGGCCTTACAAGAATGGCGACATATTTTAGAAGGGGCAAAATTTCCAGTAACAGTTTATACGGACCACAGGAACTTGATGTATTTAAAGACGGCCCATTGTCTCAACTACCGGCAGGCTAGGTGGTCTCTGTTCTTTGACCGTTTCAATCTCATTTTAACCTATCGTCCAGGGGCCAAGAATATCAAAGCGGATGCTCTCTCTCGACTCTTTGGACCAGCTTCTTCGGAAGAATTGGAAGAGCAGAAACCTATTCTAAAATCATCTTGTTTTATCGCCTCCACCAGGAAAATTAAGATTCCAGTCGGGAAAACTTTTGTGCCTTCAAGTTCACGAACCAAACTTTTACATTGGTACCACTCTTCTCGCTTCGCCGGACATGCTGGCGCTAAGAAGACTATGGAGATCCTTTGCCGTCACTACTGGTGGCCATCGGTGAAAGCAGATGTCAGGAACTTTGTGGCTGCCTGCGACATTTGTGCTCAACATAAATCCTCTTCGCAAGCTCCGTCCGGGTTACTTCAGCCTCTTCCAATCCCCAGTCATCCCTGGGTAGATATCTCAATGGACTTCATTACTGAGCTCCCTGTTAGCCAGGGCTGCAACACTATCTGGGTGGTAGTGGATCGTTTTTCCAAGGCAGCCCATTTCATTCCACTAAAAGGTCTTCCGTCTGCCCCCAAGTTAGCCGAGATCTTCATTAAAGATATTTTTAGGCTACACGGTTTTCCCCAAAGTATTGTCTCAGACAGAGGGGTTCAGTTCACTTCCAAATTCTGGCGAGCCCTTTGTTCCTCTTTTAACATCAAACTTAATTTTTCTTCGGCCTATCATCCCCAGAGTAATGGACAAACCGAGAGGGTTAATCAAGACCTGGAAAATTTTTTAAGAGTGTATATTTCAGCCAACCAAGATAATTGGGTGTCTCTTCTTCCCTGGGCAGAGTTTGCCCACAACAATCTGTTTCACGAGTCCACCGGCAAGTCTCCTTTTTTCATTCTAAACGGGTTTCACCCTAACCTTCCAGAATTCTTTTCCAAATCCGTCAATTCATTACCAGCCGTTCAACAGACGGTTAAAAGTTTTCTAGACATTTGGTCAGAAGTAAGGAGAAACTTGACTAAGTCCTCTGATCGTTATAGGCGCTACGCCAATTATAGAAGAAGAAATGCTCCTCAGTTTAAACCCGGTGATAGGGTCTGGCTCTCCACAAGGCACTTACGACTCAGGGTCCCGTCCATGAAGCTTGCTCAGAGATTTATTGGTCCGTTTCGCATCCTCCAAGTAATTAATCCTGTAGCAGTAAGACTCAAACTTCCAAAATCCCTTAGGATTCCCAACGTGTTCCATGTGTCACTTCTCAAACCGCTTATTATCAATAAATTCTCCACCAGCAAACGTCCTTCCACTCCTATTCTGGTCGGTGATCAGGAGGAGTATGAAATAAATCAAATTTTAGATTCCAGAATCTCCAGAGGAGTCCTCCAGTTCCTCATTGACTGGAAGGGATTTGGCCCTGAAGAGCGCTGTTGGGTTAGGGCATCCGAAGTTCACGCCCCACGGGCACTTCTCAACTTTCATCGAAAATATCCCAACAAACCCTTCATAGGGTGTTCGGTGCCCACCCCTAGGGGAGGGGGTAATGTCACGCTCCCCCGGACCGCGGGGGTCTCTTACCGGGTCCGGGGTCCAGCGTGGGGCGGTAGTCGAGTCCGGGGGCCCGGGCGGCAGCGTCTCAGCGGTGATCTGAGACAGCCGTCCGGGCAGTAATTCCCTGGCAGCAGCAGGGATCTCCGTGCGGCGTTCACCGCCGCGTGCACTTCCTGGTTGGCGGGCGCGCGTCCACTAGGGGCGCGCGCGCCGCGCCATGCACAGTTTAAAGAGACAGGCAGGAAATTGGGCAGTAACCTGCAGGGATAAAAGGAAGTCCCTAGCAGGTGAACCCTGCCAGAGTATAGGTTCACACCTGCTCCAGCGTCCTTGTGCATTATATCCTGATCATTACTATCATACAGACCCCGGCTTGTTTCCCTGACCACTCTCTTGTCTTATCCCATTGTACCTGCATCCGTGTTACCCCGTGTATGACCTTGGCTAAACCTCCTCGACCATTCTCTCAGTCTCATCCCAGTGTCCTGCGAAAAGTGCTCCCAGTGTATGACCCGGCCCGGCTTTTGGATTCTCTATTGTCTTCTCCCTCGTGTACCTTCTGACCTTACTGTGAATGACCCGGCTAGACGACCACGCTTACCATATTCCCATAACCGCACCAACTCATACGGGAAACCTGACCAGAGGGCCGCGACCGACGTGTCGGGCGCCGCTGAAGCCCAAATCCCGCTTGGAGGGGTCACTGGCAGAAAACCCCCGGCACGGTTAGACTCCGCGCCTCTGTGTCAGGTCAAGCCAATTCCCGAGTTGGTGGGAATTGTACTATTTGTGACACCTAACATCTTTCAGTTTGTGGCTCAATTGTATGACTGTTTAAGCAAATTGAGCTACTTGTAAATGAACAGGGCTCAATAGAAACAAAAACCTAGGATGCTACTGCATTAAACAGTCCTTCAAACCAAGAGATAAAGTATTGGTTCTCATGCCAAAAACTGAATGTAATATGCACAGTATGCCTAGTGGCGAGGCCCTTATGAAGTCATAGAGGCAGTGGGACCTGTTAATTATAAGGATCAGAAAGCCATATCTATGAATGTGAATTTATTAAAACCTTGGAAAGAAGATACTAGTCAACACTTTTTAGTGTCTATGAAAAACCCAAATTGTCCGGTTCCATAGGAAGTCCCATTGATTCCTAGCCAGAAACAAGAAGTCATATATTTTTTTTTTTAAATTGAGTATTTTTTATTGATTTCATATAACAAAAAATAAACATTTAATGACATAAAATGCATAGTATTGTATGTATGAAATATTTTTTTTGGATATTTACATATCTCGATAGAGATAATCCCACAGTTACCAATGTATATTACGGACATATCTTTTATTTTCCTTATGGCTGCTTATTCAGCCGCTTGGGTGTCCTTATGTATACTTGTTATCCAAACCACTATATAGGATTACTATAGGATAACCATTAAGCGGATTTTCCTTGGATGCCAATAAATGTAATTTCTACGGAGTCTGATTTGTACTTATCTGAGGGGGGCTGTGTGTTTGGGTTGTTGTGTATGTGTTTCAATTTCCTAAAAAGTGATTAGTATATGAAGTGTCTAATTGAGGGCCAGTGGATTCAGATACTGGTGTTGTGTTGTTTACAGTGAAAATTATTTTTTTAAACTACTGGAAAAAAAAGGTGAAGTTGTGTAAAATTGCTAATAATAAGCGAGTGCATGCAAGTGTTGTGATGATCGGTTTTCTAATGAAAAAATAAATAAAGAGAATTGTGCAGCTTGTTACTACAGGGCCCGTTATGTGTCGTATGTGTATATTTCCCCCTTCCCTCCTCTTTTCCTCCTCTCCTCTTATTCATATGTCCCTTTGTTGGTTTCTGTTGGACCATCGAATCAAAACTTCTATTCCAGCATTTGATATCTTCAAAAATGAAAAATATACAAAAATTCACAAAAATTAAGAAAAATAAAAAGAAAGAAAGAAAAAAAAGGAATAAATAAATTATAAATATTATGCCATCAATGAACAACTTCCAGCTGTTATGTCTTTATGTTTTGTTGTCTACACTCCCAAATATATACATATAATCATATGCATTCAACAAATATCTGCAAAGTATCCAAAATTATATAATCAAGCTATTACCCCAGGTCAGTAATAGAGCATCTTTATCAAATAAGCATACACAGGGCTTCGATCTCCTCTAGATGTCTCTTGCATTCTCCTCATCTCTACCTAATCTAGAATTGCACCATCTATCCTATTTTTCTAAGAATTTAGGAGTGGCTCCTCGTATTGTAAACATATATCATTCATGTTGAGCTACCTCGTTAACCAATGCTCTCCATTTGAATATATTTGGAGTTTCTGGTGAGAGCCAGACCCTTGCTATTACTACCTTGGCTAATGTAGTAAGACATAAAACATATCTATATATATTTGTTGAGAAGAAGTCATATACTTAGTAGAACAATACCAGGATGTGTTCTTGGCCATCTTGATAAAAACTGAAATCATACAACATGATCTTTTAATTCCACCCTAAGGCCAGTATTCAATGCCTCTGATTCTCCATATTTTCTGGGGAATCAGGCAATTCCCCGGGCTTACAGGGAATTTTCTCACAGAAAAAACAATTCGCCCTATTCAATGGACACAATTCTCTGCAAATGAAGAGCGAATGTCTGGCGATTCTCTGTTTGTGATTCTCCGCCATTCGCCAGTGGTTTTCAATGGGGTGTTTAGTGGAATTCGCCGAGAGTGTATTCAATGCTGAAGTGGAGAACTGCTTTCTCCAGTGATTTTCCCCGGATTCTCCATTTTACATTCGTCATCTTTTTCTGGAGAACTGGAATGTGATCTTTGAAAATAAAGCGTTTTTTATTTTTATTTTGGTGTCAAAAAATCTGATTTTTTATTCTGTGAAGGGGCATGCTATTTTTATTCATGTGCTTGCAGCACATGAATATATTAAATTTTTTTTTTTTTTTGAAACAATAGTTTTTTTTTTTTTTTTACACATTCACCAGCAGGGGGCCGAGCCGGGAGCCTCTCATTAATATTCATTTATTCACTGCACACTCGTCCCGATCATTACACATGCACGATCGGGACCAGTGTGTAGCGGCTCCCTAGCACAGCTCCCTGCCAGCTCTGGGGGCTCTCCCTCTGTCCCCCACAGCCCTCCTTCACCCCCGCAGTGTCCGGCGCAGGCAGGGAGGCTTCCATTTCCCTGCCTGCAGCCGTCCCCCAGCTCCCCGGCGGCATTCGCCGGGGGGGTTAAAATTCGCCGCCAGGGGCAGAGAGCCCCTGAGGCGTTGAATAGGGAGAACGGGCAGCTGCCCGGCGAATCTCCCTACAGGGAGAATTGGGGAGAAAGTGCAGCGAATCCTACATAGGATTCGCTGCAGCTCCCCAGAGCAAGCATTGAATACCTGCCTAAGTGGTGAAAAAAAAGGCATTACTGCATACCTGAGGCTATAATGGCAGCAATAAAATGAGAGGTCGAGTAGATGCAGCATCTAGGGGTCATAAAGGAGTCAACCAGTAAATGGAATAATCCCATTGTTTTAGTGCCCAAGCCTTCACAAACCTTAAAATTCTGTAATGATAACCATGTCACATCCACCATGGCGTTTGCCCAAGACCCCTGTGCTGTGCTCAGCCCTGGACCCTCTAGGTGCACTGGAACCATGGCGCTCACCTCTGCTTATGTCTCTGGCTCCACTGGGGTACATGTGGCCGCGCTGTCGCCGTGTGGTGACACCGGTGTATTGTGCTCCAGTTCCATGCAGGATATGAGTAGCATGCCGCCATATGTGCTTGTGCCTGGTCAGCAGCTGAGTAAAGGCCGGTGCTTGCGCAGCTGCGTACCATCAGGGCCGGCTAGAATCTGTCGCCCCCTCTGGCGGGCGCCATCTTCTTGGTTTCCCCAGCCTCTCCTGCACAGCTCCGCCTCCCTGTCTGATTGCCTGACCAATCCCGACGCAGCTCACCTGGTAAGTACTGACTGCTCAGGCTAGTCTGGCAGTCAGTACAATGATGTCCACCCGACAGCATCATTGCTCCTACCTGGCTCTGTAGTTACTCGCTATGATCCTGAGCTATCCGCTCCTACCTGGCTCTGTAGTTCTCGCTACGGTTCTGAGCTTCTCCCTGAAAAGGACCTGCTGGCCGTTCACTGCTTCACGTACCACCGGACTCTGCTTACCGCCAATGTGGATCGCAAGGCCAGGTCCTCTAAGGGGTCTCACCTTGCTACTCTCCCAACGGTTACTTCCACTGTTACCTCTGGCAGCAGCCACAACCTCATACAGCAAAGGACAACTCTTCTTCATTCATTATTCTTCATTTAATATTATTCTTCAACCAACCATCCAATACTCCAATCTACAACCAACCATCCAATCCTCCAATCTTCAACCAACCATCCAATCCTCCAATCTTCAACCAATCATCCAATCCTCTTCAACCAACCATCCAATCTTCCAATATCCAACCAATCATCCAATCTTCCAATCTTCAACCAATCCTCCAATCTTCCAATCTTCAACCAATCCTCCAATCTTCAACCAATCCTCCAATCTTCCAATCTTCAATCAATCATCCAATCTTCCAATCTGCAATACAATCTTCATTCGTTCTTCAAAACATCCAATTCTCAATTCCTTCTGCAACCCTTAAGTATTCCACTCCAGTTTATATTCAATTCCACTCTTCAAATTATATTGCAATATTCTTAAAGTACCAAGCTTCATCATCTATTACAATAACCTACTGGACAATTGACTTTATATTTGCATATTTACCATATACCGTTTTATACCATCATTATCACTGTCTGCAATATCTTTATTAAATTCATTATATTTTATCCTCATTGTTTTCTCTATTCTGTCGTGGATGCAACCCCCATACGTCAAGGCACCCAGCCTATGATATTCTGCAGCTGGTGCTACTCCAGACGTGACAAACCAAAGGTTAAATAATGTTTCTCAGTTTGACTTTTGTCCTACTGTGTGCCCTGAGTTGACAAGTTAGTGGAAAATATAGTCAGTATATCACTAATTTTTACTTAAAAAAAGAGTACCGGCAAATTCCTTCGACTGAAGCTGCCAAGGCCAAGACAGCCTTTTCTACCCCAGTGGGTCTTTTCCAATATAAAGTACTATCCTTTGATTTGCATGGGGCCACCTCAATCTTGTAAAGAGCCATGAACAAACTGTTCTGACTTCATAGTGTACATGCCACAGCATATTTAGATGACATTGTCATTTTAAGCTCTGACTTGGACTCACACCATCCAACGGTGGATGTGCTGTTACAGTCTTTATGGTCACAGGGTTTTACAGCCAACCTGGAGAATCGGAATGGTATAAGCTTATGGCAACTTAAGCCTCAACCTAACAAAGTAGAAGCATTGCTCACAAGGTTTAAAACAGGACAATTTTGGGTCAAGTAGGCTATTATTAAAGGTTCATTCATAACTTTGCCACTAGGGTGGCAACAATAGCTGAGTGTCCGAAGAAACAGTGCCCAGGCAGTCTGGGACAGGGTTAGGGGCAGTCCTTTCCCAAGAGATTGATGGGGAGGAGAAACCTATCTTAGCCAGAAATTGCTACCCAGAGAACGCAAATACTCTACTGTGGAAAAGGAGTGCTGGGTGAGTAAAAGGGTAGTAGAATTGCAAAAATATTATTTGCTGGGGTTAGGATTTTGGCTAATCACAGACCAGGCACCATTACACTGGATGCACATGAACAAGAAATTAAATGCTTGTGCGAACCTTTGATTTTTGGTCTTGCAGCCATTTAAATTTGAAGTGCAGCATCATCCTGGGATGTAACATTTAAAGGCAGATGCCCTTTTTCAGGAAGTTTGTGGGTCCTGATCTTCATCAAAACACTGTGGGGAAGCTAGGGGAGGAGGAGGAAGAGGGTGAAGAAGGGGAACCCAGTAGGATGGTTGAGGGGTGTGTTCCCGGGCCAATGGCACAAATAGGGGTAAGCATGGCAAATAGCTCGCCTGAAAATTATCGGCTTCGTCAAGGTAGTTAAAGCTAAGGGAAAGGAGTGTGGCAGGTAATACAGGATTTCCCTGTTTAACCATGTAACAGCAATTGAACATGGCCTTTAAGAATGTACACAGGGATAGGGCTCCTGGTGCTGGTTAAGCTGACCAGGTGGTAAGCTGGGGTCTAGGGTGATGTAAGGAGCCATTGGACTGTATACTATAATTGTTTGTCGGAACATGGAATATGATGCTGTAGCCTATTACCTGCGGTGAACTTCTGTTATACCCATGTGAGTGGCCTAACTGCTGGAGAAGAATTAACCCTGCTTTTTGAATTGTGCCCATTCTATGTGAACCTTGTCAAAGTACATACACACATTTTGTTAATATTGTTGATATAAGTTCTATTTATGCAGCTTATACAGTACTAAATATAGTGCTTCCTATTATATGGATCATGATAATTTCTCTTTCCTCTGTTTCAGTGGAGTGAGCATGTTTGCAATGCTAACAGGAACCCTTCCTTTTACTGTGGAACCATTTAATATTAAACATCTTCTCCAAAAAATGTTAAATGGTGATATCAGCCTAATTCCACCCGAAACATCTGCAGGTAGTGTAATGAAAACTATTATTTGTTTTTAAATATAAACATATAGACAAGGACTGCATAAGTCCGTATGCAAAATAAATGATAATGCAGCTACCCCTGCCTACTCACTTTCACTACCGATATGGCTGCATTCCATGTGTGTTTGTAGCAATGTTTTACAAAGTAAGCAGGCAAAGTACTCAAGAAGTGTACACTGATGTGTAATGTGAAAATACATGTATGATATGTTTGAGATAGAACTATGGATATTTAACTTTTTAATTTCATTCTGTTCCTCCCAATATGTTTTTATTTTTCTTTTCAGGCGCAAATCATTTTATACATACCCTTTTGGAGCCAGATCCTCTAAAACGCCCTACTGTCAAGGAAGCAATGGATGACAAATGGCTAAACGAAGGTTTTACACAACAGCCTTTAAGTTCTGTTTCATACAAAAATAGGTAATCTCTTATTTTACTGACAACTTTGAATTTTTAAGAAATGCTGAAATGTTTTTATTTGCCAATAAAAATAGTACATGAATGCAAAATTTGTCAGTCTATGACATGTTTGTGCAGTTTTGTTGCTTTTTAGTCAAGCATCACATGATCCCCAATTGTTTTTCCCTGTCAGAGTGATTGTAAACTTCTAGTGGTGCTGGAAAAAATTATGAAAGTGGTTCAAAAGCAGGCAGGGCTACAATACAATTTCACTAGCAGTATAATAGAAAAAACTCTTGGTGGTACTGTTCTGCTCTGTAGTCTGAGGATAAATAGGGCCTGATTCTTTGCAAAGGTCCAATCACATGGACAAAATGGGCCAGAATGCTCCTCCATAGCTTACTGTCAAATTGCAGATTTCTCGATGCAGTCCACAATCTCCCACTCTGCAGAACATTGGAGCAACAGTGGGAGTCTAGGGAATCGATAGAAGAACCGAGTAACAACCCTGGACATTTTTTAAAACATTAGTCTTTTTATATACTGGATATTGTACGAAAAACAGTGTTAATATCTAACAGTATAGATGGTCTCTAGTGTAGGCTGTATCAAACATTTAAATAATATAAATAAATGGTCAGGAAAAGATTAAACATACCATAATAAATAAATACCCAAACATAATAAAACCAGTAAGCACAAATTCTCCCATCACATGGTAAGGCTCCTTTCCAAAGCCGGCGCTACCCGCTCAGCAGAGGATGCACAGCAGAAATGCATCGGGCAGTAGATGCACTCTCCCTGCTCGACATCCCCTGCTGTTCTCTGTGGCTGCCGACTGCTGCGCCTGTCACACTGCATGACAGGCATCGGCACCGGCAGCACAAAGCCCCCTCCCATCTACCAACCCCATGTCAGCGGCAGATAGAGACTGAAAAGGAGTGGAGCTAGATAGATAGATGGAGGGGAGGGGCTACACATACAGAGGGGGCGGGGCTACACGGGAGCCAGGCTGATGTTAAAAGAAAGCTTGAGAGGTTGAGCTGCAAGCCTAAACTAGGTTAGTAAAGTGTGAGAGTACTATTCTTGGCAACTGGTGTGGGCATATGTAGAGGCAGAGCTGTTACTGCTGGCAACTGGTGTGGGCATGTTTAGAGGCAGCGCTACTACTGTTGGCAACTGGTGTAGGCATATGTAGAGGCAGCGCTGCTACTGCTGGCAACTGGTGTGGGCAAATGTAGAGGCAGCGCTACTACTGCTGGCAACTGGTGTGGGCATGTTTAGAGGCAGCGCTACTACTGTTGGCAACTGGTGTGGGAATATGTAGAGGCAGCGCTACTACTGTTGCCAACTGGTGTAGGCATATGTATAGGCACCACTACTACTGTTGGCAACCGGTGTGGGCATATGTATAGGCAGTGTTATTGCTGTTGGCAACTGGTGTGGGTGTTATGTATAAGCAGCACTACTACTGTCAATTACTGTGGTCATTATGTATAAGGCTTTATAAGCAGTTAAACTACTGTTGGTAACTGTGGCCAATATGTATAAGCAGCGATAATACTGTGGGCATATGCAGGAGTACTCGGGGCATTACGTGTAGGATAATATGCGTCATTTCATATTTGCATTATGGTGTGCGGCATATTGTGTAAATGGCATTATGATGAGTGGCATAATGTGTAATGGGCATTACGGTGTGCTGCATATTGTGTAAGGGGCATCAGGATGTATAATGGACAAAACTGTGTGTGGTATAATGTGTAAGGGGCATCAGGATGTATAATGGACAAAACTGTGTGTGGTATAATGTGTAATGGGCACTATGGTGTGTAGTATAAAGTATTATGGGCATTTTGGTGTTATTGGTACTTTTATGTGGCCAAGCCCCTTCCCCATGAAGCCAAGCTACTACATTTTTGCTGCATGCCTTCGGCGAGCACTCTCCCTGTTTTCACTGTAGTGGTGATGGTCCAGTCACCAATACTCTTTCTGGCACAGGGCACCAAAATGGCTAGTTACAACACTGGTGCTGTGTAAGGTGAATACGATTGTGCTACTGTGTGGTGTAATTCAGAATGGGAGTACTATTGGGAGAACTATTGTGTGGCCATGCTCCTTCCTTGTGAGACCACATGTATTTATTTTGGTGTGTGCTGTCCCTTTGTAAAGTATGGGAGGACGCAAATTTATAAAATGTAAGCTCTAATGAGCAGGGCCCTCTCTCCTGCTTTTCTAAGAATATATCTCTGCCACTGTTATAATTGCCTCAGTGTCCCTGCTGCAACTGTCTTTTATGTACTTGTCCTAATTTGCATTTGTACTGTAATTCACTTTTCTTGTTTTGTCCTTTTGATCATCCATTTATTGTCAGGTGCTGTGGAACCCTTGTGGCGCCAAATAAATAAATAATAATAATAATAAAAAATAATAATAATAATACTTTGCAGGAGGGCGCAGAACACCCTAGCACTGGCCCTGCTCCTGTCTTTTCTTCCTGGTAGCTATTCTCTGGTCCAATGCACTGGTTGAGGACTCAGATCCACACACACACACACACACACACACACACACACACACACACACACACACACACACACACACACACACACACACACACACACACACACACACACACACACACACACACACACACACACACACACACAGCAAATTTGGTAAAAGAAGCTGCTACCATTGAGCATGTGCAGCTGTTCACTCTGTTCCTTAAACTATATATTTGCCATTGTTGTCTTCATTTGAGACACTTGCCAAGAGAAGAGAGGTTTCTGGGCAACTGGACCCCCCCCATGTGTTTGCCTATGTAGCCAGTCACATGATCAGCATACAATCATCACTACCTGTTTTGAATGTGGAGAATGTGGAGCAACTACAGCAACTGGTACATGGAGCAGATATGCGTCTGACATCTACACATCACAGATAACACTGCATTCCCCTGAGGGTGACCTCCCAGAATACCGGTAAAACCATTGTGGTCATAGATATGGTCTTCTTTTCTTCCCTTCCATTTTTTTTTGTGTTTTGGAGATCATTCTAATTGATTCGCTCCGTTGCGAACGCAATGGTGACTGATGTTGTAGATCTCTGCATGCAAATATGCGCATGTGCATGTATTCACTGCGGGCACCGTCGGAGACTTACATAGTCTCCATGGCATGATTTACATAGTCTCCGTGGAATGCGAATGCCATGTATTTCCTGGGTATACCCATGAAAAAGCTCGGTGCGTACAGGAAAATGCTGGGCATCCCCATGCGAACAGGGGCAGTTACCTGGCTTCCATGGGTGGGCAGCTGATGTCACTGGATGTCAGCTGCCCATCCTGTTCATGGAGCAGGGAGCTGCTAATCTAAGCCACCAGAGAGTGAGTTAGATTAGCGAGCACTTCTGAAATCATTCGATGGTTGGCGACTATCGAATAATTTCGAGCACCCATGCAAGGCTGCGAATGGATTTTTTATGCTAAAGATCCATTCGCTTGCCTGTGGGGACATTTGCCATCCAGCGTGGGGCAGGCATTTGGGCGGGGCTGGGTGCTCTTGCTGGGGCTTCTCTGCTTTGCGAGTCAACCAGAATGAGTACCTTTGTACTCAAGAAATTAGGACTGATTCAGACCCAATCACAGTGGTCTGAATTCACATCCCCTTGCATGCTAGTGAAGGTATACGGGCGATGCATGGGGGCGGTCATTTGGTGGGTAAATCCTACCCCTATACCCAACATTAACCCCACTCCTCTCGCAGCCTATCCCTAATTATCCCATCTGCTGCTGGACCCTAACCATCCTTTACAACATCCGCACCCCATCCTTTCCCACCCCTGCAGCCTACCCCCACCCCCACCCTGTGTGTTACTCTAACCTGCCCTTCTGCGTACTTACTAGCAGGAATCTGACCAATCCCACTGGCCTTATTCTGACTGTCAGGATCCTGACTGTTGGAAACATTACCCTGTCCCCCAAGGGGCAAATAACCGATCATATTTATTTTCAATTTTATTATTATTACTACAGTATATCTGCCAAAATCCTCAATGAATGTCTGAGATATTTGTGAACCAATGTAAAATAATCTATCACAGGAAAAATATAATTTTTTTGTATTTTTTTTTTAATCAGAGGCAATATATTTGATTCTTTATTACAGACTTCGTCCTGATGAGCTAAACTCCACTGTATTGAATTACATGACTACTATCATGGATGTCAACATTTCAGAAATAACTAATATTTTAGTAAATAACAAACCATCACCGGTTATGGCATCATATTGCTTGCTTCTCAAAAAATTGATGAAGAACCAAAAGGAACATAAATTATCAAAGGTAAAAAATTTTTTTAATACAGTATGTTAAAAATAACAATAGCGTAAATAATGACAATGATAATCAAAACACTGTTGATATTTCATGTTTTAAAAATATATTTCTGCACAATCTTAGTAAACGCTGTACATACTGTAAATGTAAAATAGTTTTCTGGTGTGTTCACACTGTAAGATTTGGCTTCCGATGTTCACACAACACTACCAGTCCATTCAGGATATAAAAAATTGGACTATACTTCTACAAGTATTATTTAAAGTCAGGACACTGCTATTTGTGCCCACAGGCGTGCAGGGAAATCGGCATGCAGGGTGGAGGGCGTTCCTGTGAGTGACTGGCGGTGTTAAAATGACACACAAAGCTGCGAATTTTGCAGCTTTGCGTGTCAACCAGAATAACCTCCAAAGTGTCCATTATTATACAGCATAGATTCAATTACAATACACTATGGCAGTGGTTCCCAAACTTTTTTGAATCATGGCACCCCAGAGTATCAGAATTCTTTTCATGGCACCCCTAGTGCAAAAGTTTCTTATTGATAAAATCAGAAGAAAAATATAAAATTGAGTAAATTGTGTAGCATCCTTCGTGTCAGTTATGTGGTAATGGACAGGATTCACTTCTGTTTGTCCACAATATGCCTATTACATTGGTCATATATAATTTGAATTGTTCAATGGTCCACCATTCCAGGGCACCCCTGCAAGTCCCCCAAGGCACCCCAGGGTGCCACGGCACACAGTTTGGGAACCACTGCACTATGGGAAATGGGTTATGACCCATAGCATGTGTCAAATTGTGTCATACCTAAACACACTCATAGAAGTAATGCATCTAATAATACCACATTTCCACCAAAAACCCAAGTTCCAGCCTAGGTTCCCGGACATAGGGCCTGATTCTAATAAGATCTAATCTGTTGAAGCACTGCACATATTCGGTTATGCACATGTGCAGGGATTCTGTGTGGGCGCCTTCGGAGACTTGTGTAGTCTCCGTGGCGCTCACACAGGGGAGGGGGTCATGATGGAGGGGGGCAGGGGGCATTCGCATGCATCACAGGAAGTCAGCCACCCGTCCACTGCTCGGACCAGGACGTCGCAAGGCTAAGTCAGCCAAGCACTGTAGAAATCATTCAATGGTCGGCGACTATTGAATGATTTTAGGCCCGCACGCTATCCATTCACAGTGTGGCAGGGTTATTCACTGGCCTGCAGGGGGCGGGCATTCGCACACCCGTCAGGTGGCAATACGTGGTTTGCTAAGCAGCTTAGCGAGTCAACCACAATCAGACCCATAGTTCCAAACCAGGTCAAAAGGTGCTGTGCAGGACCAGAATTATACCGCACAGGTTGAGATGTTTGCACTGCACTGTTACCTGGGTCCAACCCTGGTAGTGTCCAGGATCAAAATTTCTGGTTACTGGTTTGTTTTTCAATGACCCTTGAGAAGCAACCTGAGACCTGTAGAACCAGCAAAAACCCAGGTTCAATGCAAAGGCATGCTTGTTACCTATGCAATGTATCATACTTATTGTATTGCTTTTTAATTAATTTAATTTATTTTATAATATTTTCAAAGATGATAAAAAATATATCTGTTGCTTATACTGCATGTGTATAAGTATTATTAGATGTATTATTAGATGAATTATAATTTATGTTTTCCTTTTATGTTTTCTTTATAGAAAAAAGAGTCCGGTAAATGCAATGTACCCACTACAGTGCCATGGTTAGAATCCACAGATAATGACAATGTTCCTCAAAAAACTCCTTTGAAGGTATTACATGGAAAATAATAATAATAAAAAATTTAAGCTTATCTTATATAAGGTATATTGCTATTAATGTTGGTGAGAAAGGAGACTATGCATTAAGATAATCTTCCCACAATGTAATGATTATTAAAAGACTTTGAGGAGTTTAGTGACCATTAAAAAAGAAAACTACTTAAATAAGAGATTTTATATAGATCATAAAATAAAAGGCATCAGGCATGAGTCCATCGGTCAACCAGTCCTTTAATGAGCGTAATTCAATAAGAATTACATATGTTAAGCAGCTCGTATAAGCTTAGCATGGTATCCAGTGGTTAGATCTACAGTGTCTAGCTCGACAGTCAAAAAGTCAGCATCTGTTGGTCGACAGTCAAAGGGTCAACATGGCCAAATTGTCCAAAGTCAAAAGATCAACATGGTCAAACAGTGGACATGGACAAAAAGACAAAATAAACATGTCAACCTTTTCATATCGACCTTTTGACTGTTGACCTTTTGACCATGTCAACCTTTTAAATATCGTCCAATAGTTGTTGACTTTAAGACTGTAGACCTAGACACTGTGTATCTAATATACCATAAATGCTTAGCAGATGCGATCCTTAGCAATGTAAATGCAGGAACAGGTGCACAGCACCGCCTGCCTGCATTTGCAAACACATCAAACTGTGATGCTATCACAGTTTAAGAGGAACATTGCCACCATCGGTCGCGGTATACCATAATAACTGCAACCTAAGTCTAACTTTACTCCGACTGCTTGTTACAGCCTGGCTTTGGACTTTGGATGTCAGTATATGGCTGCAGTAAAAGATGCATTAACAAT
Source organism: Crinia signifera (assembly GCF_055691185.1). Taxonomy (NCBI): domain Eukaryota; kingdom Metazoa; phylum Chordata; class Amphibia; order Anura; family Myobatrachidae; genus Crinia; species Crinia signifera. The sequence goes on from NC_139219.1 coordinate 185,556,477, forward strand.
AAGTACAATGTTGAATTGAATTGATTTGTTTTGTTGACTTCTTCTGGAATAGCCTAGGTAAAGTTTGTTACTTTGTCAGAAGTTGTTTTTGTTTGTATGATCTCAATAGTGTCACTAGGGGGCTGCAGGCGGTTTGGACCGCACCTGGGTTCTACACTCCATGTTGGTGATACCAAGTGCTGCTCTAACTTCTGAACTGTATTGCTTTGCTGTGTCTCGCTGAGCGTGCTCCCATCACGCACCTTCGTAATTCAGAGCTGCTGCTGCCTCCTGATAACCTGGGGTGAGTGGATGCCGGAGAGCAGATAGCTTCTTGCCTGACTGATCAGCAGCTGCCACAATTAGATGTGGTAGCATACCTACCAACTGTGCTGATTACATCGGGACAGTCCCGCTATTTGGAGACTGTCTTGCTGTCCCTACACGGGTGGCAATGTTCTGCGTGCCCCCCGCACATGGCATCTCACTGAAGATATGCCATGTGCAAGTGCACAGCATCTCTTCAATGCAGGGAGGAAGGAGGGAGGGAGGACATGGAGGGAGCTGGGGGCTGCCTCAATAAATGAGAAAAAAGAGGTAGTTGCACTAGGCCATACACCCTCTACCCGAGGCCACGTCCACCATTATCTCTGCACCCTTTTCGGGCACCCTTTTACAGAACACCCTAAACTGCGCAGTCTAGCTGCGAAGCTAGGCGCAGGCCTGCCATTTTTTGAGTTGCAGCGTCTCACATCATGCAATCATCCAATCAGGAGCCGCTAGGCGGCCAATAGCAGCATTCGGGAGGAGGAGCCGCACAATGTGGTTTTTTTTTTTGCCAAGTCCCCTGGATTCTACTTTGGAACGAAGAGGACTTGATCTACGCCGGAGGACCTGGTGAGTATAATTTCCTTACACAATTACCCAGCGGATTTCTTTAGGACATTCGGATGGATGGACGGTGATCTACCTACGGGCTCAACATAGGTAAGTATCTGTAAGTATCTGTATGGAATAAAGTTTTATTTTTCTGGTGTGTCAGTGTGTTTATTTAACTATTTGTATTGCTGTGTAATGCCCAGCATGCTGGGACTTGGAGTTCTCCAAGTCCCTGCATGCGGGGTAGGCTTGCTGGGACTCATAGTTCCACAGTAATATACAATAGTTTTATTCAATTTTTTACACATTTATCAGCCTGTTACCCAACGCACAGGGGTACCAGGGACAGCCCCACTCCCTCAGGACCCCTGCCCAAGTTGACCGGTCAGGGGGTTAATGCTTTGGCCCAGGGAACTTTTATAAAAATTCTCCCTCCGGCTGTGGCATTAACCTGCTGGCTTGTTGGGCCTGGTGCTGGTTCTTAAAATACATGAGACCTCTACGCACTTTGTCCCCCGTATTTTGGGAACCAGGACCGGCCCTTGGACCTGGTTTTTCATTATTATTATTTTTTTACCACGGCAGTCGATAGGAATTCATATTTTAATGGTAGAGAAAGACCAATTAATGGTAGAAACGCGTTGGTGAGCAGCTGGAGACCGGAGCCTGTGGGAGAGAGAGTTACCGCACACAAGGGGAGCAGTCAGTAGCCGCCAAGCGAAAGCCTGAGACATCTGCGGCACTAACCGGCTTTATAAAGATCCCAAGCCTGCTGAAGCACTCCTGAGCGCCAGCATTACAAAAACCCTTGCCATGAGACCCCGCTGACCTGCAGGCTCTAGCAGGACAAACGGGAGGGTAACACGTGTGCTACAAATAGCCGTGCACCTAGCTCGGAGACATCAGCCCCCTGTCCACTATCCCAAACACACGGAGGTAATCTGAAGGACAGCCGAAGTGGCAGTGCGGCGTCTAGAAGAGGTGTCCTAGTGTGATAGAGGATTTATACAGCTGCAGTCAGCCCTTAATTACACTGCTTCACTTGTTCTTAGGAATGTTCAATCCCATTTTGTTTTCCAATCTGGGTTTAGCAGCAGCAGGTGAAAAGAGCGCTTGAGGTTGTTGGGATTAACCCTTCTTTCAAAAGTTTATTTTAAGTGTCTGATTCAAAAATCCAGAACTACTGATGGTGTTTTTGCCCAGAATTTAAAAGGGCAAAAATTGTACTAGCAAAAGATGGCTACTGAACACCCTTTTATATTGTGGGCATAAGCACGTTCAGAAGAACAGGGTTTTAATAAACATCTAGATGATTATGCTGTAATAGGATGACTCTGTGAGCGCTGATTCGGTCATGGTATGAATTACAGTACGTCACGTGCAGGAACATTACATTTTGAAACACAATCCATTTATTTATTGTTTTAACTTTATCTCTTTTTTATAAAGGAATTTAGTCTAAGAGGGGTATTCAATCTTGGGTCACAGCTGTTGAGCTGGCCAACAGCCGTGACCCTGTCCTGTTCTCGGTCTGCTCGACCGAGAATTTGCAGGCGGGATTCAATGTCCTGCCTGCAGCGGGACGAGAAGGGGGTGTGGCCGCGAGCTGCAACCAGGAAGAGGGAAGCTGCAGCTGGGAGCTCTTCACTTCCCGGCCATTCTCGGCAGAACAAGCTCGACTGCTTGTAAAGTCGGACTTGTTCTGCCGAGATCCCCTGTTCAATGCTGTCTGGGAAGACAGCATTGAATAGGGCCCCTGCGAGAGATTGAATTATCATATCATGTTTAGTAAAATTGATAATTTGTGTTTCCAAATTATTTCAAGCCGTTCTTTTATTACATACTATAGTTTTAGTTGCTTTTTAGGCATACAAATACCCTCATGCATCCTCTCTGAATGCAACACATTTGTTAATTTTTTGTCCAATCTCTAAAAGTATACTCTCTTTTTAACAGAATGAAGTGCAGAAGCAGAAACATGACCAATTAAAGTGCACTGAAAATCATGATAATGTCAAACTGGAGGAAGTTACATTTCAAAATAAAAGCAAAGAAGTTACAAATGAGAAAATATCTGTTTTGTGTAAACCTATCCAAGAGGATGAAATTGCAGTCATTTTAGATAATCAAGAAAATGTTCTTAAAGGTATTTTAATTAATCTATTTATAGAAACATAGATAGAGATCGACACATGAATGGAATACTAATAGGATGGATACTTATGGACACTGGTGGGTGGGAGTTCTCTGCTATGAATCTATTGACCATACTTGCGTATTCTCCTGGAATGCCCTGGAGCCTCCAGTAAATTGGGTGACACTTTCAGCTACCCAGAAAAGTAGACAAGTCTCTTGTAGCCTGCTCGCACCCCTGCTCGCCACAGCAGGGTGATAAATTTATTTTCAAATCAGGTTTAAGGCATTCTGAGTTTTTGTTTTTCCTTAAATATAAGTAATGTCATTAAACATCAGGCCAATATATTGACAAATAATTATGCATTTTGTCATGTTACTTTGTTATGAAAGTAGTAAACAAAATCTCTCAATTTTTACTTTTTTTATACTGATTTTAGCTTCAAAGTTTGCAGATAGGGAGATGGTTTACTTGGAGCCTCCAGATTCTTCCAAACAACCAAAAATGGATGCAATTTCTACTCCTCTGAGTAACAAAGACTTGAATCAGCAAGAAGACCATCAAGAAGACAGCAACGGCCATCAAAAAGACAACTTTGCCAGCATGCAGTTTGCCGAAATGAAAATTTCCATTCAAAGTGATACACATCAGTCTGCCAAATTCCAAACCCAGCAAAATTATAATCCATCCGGTTCATATATTGAGAAGGCAAAGACTATGCCTCTAAACAGCCATATTAACGAAACTCCCTATTATCAAATACAAGGAGCACGACAACGGAATCTACAATCAGAAGATGGCACTGTTCCACCTAATTGCTGTCAATGGCAGGATAGAAAAAGTCTGAATGTAGTAATTGTTGAAACATCACATCAGTCCATTCTACCAAAGCTAAGACAAGCTGTCATGAGAGACAATTTTACAAAAAAAATTTCTTGGATGACATCATCGCAACATGCAATAGGTGGATCTCCCCCTTTAGTTGTAAGTGGTACAAGACCTCCAGTATTGACCAGACAAAAAACTGCAATTGGAAAAGGCTTAGGACATTCAATAGAAAAGTCACACCTACCTTTTGATAGTAGAAACGCTAAAAGGAACATAATTCAATTGACTCCAGCTCATAAAATCTCCAATCTAAATCTCCCATTATTATTACCTGCTTATCTGAAAAGGTCAGAGAAAAAAATAGGATATTTTAAGATATGACTTTTTATCCTGTTATTTTATAGCTCCTTAAATAGTCTCCTCACTGGGTATGTAAATCAATAAAATGTCTATTATTGTACAAGTACCCAAGGACCTCACATGCCTTTTTATATACAGGGTATTTGGATATTAGTTTAGTAACATCCTTACAAGGAGAACTGTATTGGTATAAAGACAATTGATGCATACTGGCTCTGCTCCCCTTTATGTTGCACACATCTCATTTGGACATGGTTCTCATTTGGACTGGTCAAATTGCCAATTGCATACATTATAATTTCGCATAAAGGTACTACATTGATATTTAAGGGGTTATTTTGGTTCACTCTTTCTGACAAGTTCCTTCTTAGATGGACAAAACCATGTGCACTGCAGGTGGGGCAGATGTAACTTGTGCAGAGAGAATTAGATTTGGGTGGGGTTTTACTTAAAAGTGAGATCTATATTGCAGTGTATAAATAAAGCAGACAGTATTTACCCTGCACAGAAACAAAATAACTCACCCAAACCTAATTCTCTCTGCACATTTTACATCTGCCCCCCTGCAGTGCACATGGTATTGACCATCTAAGATTTTGTCAGAAAGAGTGAACTAGAATAAGCAGTGCCAGATTAAGGTCTACATGGGCCTGGAACTGAAAATGATCAAGGGCCTCTTATGCTCAATAATATGGGTTGTGGCCAGCACCTAATAATGTGGGGGGGGGTGACCAGTGTTCTGGTTGGGTGGTCTGCTCATGGGTGTGTCTCTATTTGTGTAAATACTTTCAACTAATTATATATGCCTGGAAAAGGCAGGGGGCTGGCATAGGAAAAATGCAGGGAGATATATTGGCGGGTGCACTCCAAAGGTGCACCCGCAGGATGCCAATGTCCTAAGATACTTGCAGGGTGAGGCGGCATTCCAGTCGTAAAAAAATACTGAAAGCCGAAACTTGGTAGACAAAATGTCAGCACCTTTTATGTGGTCACCTAAGTTTACCACACCATATACCCCTTATACAAATCATGCAACACAATAGTAACCCCCTTATACTGTACTTGTCTCTTACACATTATGCTACCAAAATTCACACTGACTGAGCCAAAATTCACACTATGGCACATGGATTGAGTCTAAATTCACATTATGCCACATAGATTAAGGCAAAATTCACATTTTGCCACATGGATTGAGCCAAAATACACACTATACCAAACAGATTGAGCAATAATGCACAATATGCTTCATAAACAGGAGCATCGTGTTCATAAAAAATGACACCATAATCAGGGGCGGATTTAGGGATGAGGGCGCCCCTAGGCACAACAATAATGTTTACTAAGTAGGACAGTTTATAGGGGCAGTATCTGCATGTCCTATCCATTTACACTCTATTTAAGATGGAATATAGTACAGTACAGTGGATATTTTGCAGTTATTGGTACATTTTGGGCTATAAGTACTATCACAGGCATCCAAGTGCCGCCCCCAAACATGTGCCACCCCTAGGCACGTGCCTCACGTGCCTAATGGGAAATTCGGCTCTGACCATAATGCCCATTACATGTTAAACCATACACCATAGTGTCCATTACATATTATGCCAAACACCATAATGCCTATTAAAAATTATGCTACATAAGTGCTGCTTACCTACATGCTCATTGCCAGGGGTTCGATGCTCATTGTCATGTGGGATTACATGCTCATTGCCAAGGGGGAACACATGCTTATGTTAATGGGAGACAGCCGCCGCCGAGCAGAAATGACAGCCATGGCAGAGAGCAGCAGGCTGGCTGTATTTAGAGCACTGCAGGTTCCGGCTATTTGAAATAATACCCCTTTCACATCAGAAACTGCAGGGACTTACCCAGGAATATGGTCCCAGGATCATTCAGGGACATTCCCGGGTTGGCCCCTTTTACACCAACCTAGTCCCTGCATTTTCTGGTGTGAGGGGGAAAGAAACCCCCCCCTTTAATCAACCAGCTATATTTGCAGAACCAACTGACCCATTTAAATAAGACCAGTATCATATTGAAGAACTTTTGAGTGGGCTTTGAATGATTTTGGTCCCGTGAAACTGGGACATTTGGTTCCAGATAAATCTGTCCTCAAACAACATGAACAGCCAGGAAATTACATTTCAGAAATTAAAAAAATCAGTTTTCCCGCAATATCTCTGGAACCAATAAACCCATATGGACCAGCCTGGAATCAGATTGAAGGCCCAGCCATTTGGGTTCGGTCTGGAGGGGAACTGGCAGCCATTGGAACCGATGGGGGTTTGAATTAGTGTGTCCCATGTTATCCTAAGGGGAAAACGTTCCAGCTTTGCCTGGTGGTATCTCTGGTTCCCGGGGGGCTAGCAATGCGGGGCCGGGCTTGTTGGAAAGCCCTGGCCCTCAGCTACAAAATGGGCCTATTTGGAGAGTGGGCCTGGAGCTGTAGCTCCATCAGGTCCATTGTTAATCCGGCCCTGAGAATAAGGCCCTTAGTCACTAATGTGACTACAAAAAATATTAATACCAATATCTTATGATATTGCTAGAAAGAGATAGTTTGTGAATAAAGAGCTACCACCTATCACTTCTTGGTTCTGGCCAGTTCGCTAGGAGTGATACGCTCATTATTGTGCACTGTATCGTTCATAAGCGATATGGTTGTGCTTTTAGCACTGCTTGTTTTGTCCAAGTTGCTTGTTACTTGATTTGACCTCTGTAGGTCAAGGGTTTTGCTATAGAATCAACCATTATCTGCTGATGCAGATGCTGTATTATTTAGGACCAGGAAGGGTGGCTGTTATAGGTGAAATCGAGCTTTGGGTTCTAAGAATTCATCTACTTCTGTTGTATCTATGAGAGGCAGATATGTACAGTTTTAATATGCAGATGCACACAGATGTAATTCCCATCATCATATATAAGTAAACTTGCATCAGTTATAAGGAATGCACAAAGACACATTTTCTAATTAATGCAAAGTACAGTAATAGATCCGAAGCAAATGTTTTTTGACTGGTTCATACTGCTTTCCCACTGCTGAAACGGGTCATTACCCATTATTTATAAACAGGTTTTTAAACGGCAAGAGCCATAAAGACCCTTTCCCACTGCAGCTTTTCCATAAATTACTGTTTAAAAGCCGTTTTTGGCACATTCACACTGCCATTTAAAAACCAATTTAACCCATAAAAAATATGAGGGGGGGGGATTTAAAAAAAAAAACGGCGTGGGGTCCCCCCCCCACTGCCGTAACCAGCACCAGGCTGAAGAGCCGGGGCTGGTATTAAAAAATCAGGAAACCCGACAAATAGGGCTTCGCTGATTTTTTAAAACCAGCTCCAGGCTCAAAGGCTGGGGCTGGTTCCCAAAATACGGGGGACAAAATGAGTAGGGGTCCCCACTGTATTTTAAGAACCAGCCCCAGGCACAACCAGTTTTAAAAATCAGCGAAGCCCTATTTGTCGGGTTTCCTGATTTTTTAATACCAGCCCCGGCTCTTTCAGCGTGGTGCTGGTTACGGCAGTGGGGGGGACCCTACGCCGATTTTTTTTTTTACTAAATACCGTTTCAGAGCCATTGCCAGTGCCTAAAAAACGGCTCTGAAACGTGTAGGACTCTGCTTTGTAAACGTGTTGAAATACCAGTTAACTTTAACCGGTAAATCAACTGGCGCTTTCCCACTGCAGCCTTAAACGTCTAGAAAGGGGGAAAAAACGGCAATATACAGTTTAAGACCTGCAGTGGGAAAGGGGCATCAGTTTGGAAGCCAGCCATCTCCTATAGCAGGATTGGGGAACCTTCGGCCCTCCAGCTGTTGTCGAACTACACATCTCAGCATGCCCTGCTACAGTTTTGCTAGTTGCCCATGCTAAAACTGTTGCAGGGCATGCTGGGATGTGTAATTCAACAACAGCTGTAGGGCCGAAGGTTCCCCATCCCTGTCTTATAGACTGCACTCGGTTTGTTGAAAATGTTTTGTGCCTTTGAAACATGATGATATTGGAATGTCGTCAGTTGCGATCATGGCAGTCAGAATCCCAACAGTGGAATCCCAATACTCAGAATGCAGACAGATTCTTAGTTAGTATTTTAATTTGTGCAGTTTGAAAGGTGCAGTCTGAAAGTGATTTTACTGTTTCCCCCCCAAAAAAATTCTGCCTGCTCCCCCGTGCACTCTGCAGGTGACGGCTGCACCCCCTGGCACCTGCTGCCCCCCACCCCCTTCTAGTCCTCAGCGGCAATCTGCGGGTGATGGGCGACCCCCTAACAACACGACCAGCCGGGGGGGTCGTCCATCACCTGCAGATTGCCGGAGGACTAGAAGGGGGTGGGGGTGGGGGGCAGCGGGTGCCAGGGGGGTGTGGCCGTCACCCGCAGAGTGCACGGGGTGCGGGCGCCTCCCGCTAATCAGATCCACGGCACAAGGGGTGCGGGCGCCTCCCGCTAATCGGATCCACGGCAAGGGGATGCGGGCGCCTCCCGCCAATCAGATCCACGGGCGGGTGGGGGTGTTGCTGAAAAGGGCGGGAGGTGGGAGGAGGGAGGAGGGTGTACGGGCCAACTCACCTGCTGGGATGAATAGCTGCTGGTACTTGGCAGCCTCCAACTCCGATGGGTGGCTGCAGCTCAGTACCGCCCTCCAGTGGCCGGCGACCTAGGCAAATGCCTGAAGCTGCCTAGTGGTGGCGCCGGCCCTGACAACAGTTATTTGTCTTCTTCCACTAATTTATTAATGTCAGGCATTACAATAACACACAATTTGTCATTGTAGTTCCGCCCCTTCTTATACAGTGCCTGTTTTATGATGCTGTGTAGCGGGGGGCAGAGCCAAAATAACGCGATCATGGTCCTCTGGTTGACCTATCTCTGCTTGTATGAGTACTACAAAGGCAAAAAGTTCATTACTGCACTTATATGGCTTAAAACTAAATTCATTTTCATCCATTTACAACTTAGATTCAACAAACTGTGTAAAGGAGAAAAAAAAAACATAATTGTAAGTGTTATATGTAGCATTGATGAACTAGTAAATAACAGCCAGGCAGAAGGTAAGATGCTAGGTCAGTCTGGTCAATTCCTATCTGACCATCCTGTTTAATAATTAACAAGGGACCTGACATTTAATAGCCTTTTCTATGTTCACATAAGTTCTAGTATGAAGTAGTGAAGAGAGATTGAAATAAGTGAACCATCTTCCATAGTCTCCTATTACCTATTCTTAACAAAATATACACCATCAAATTGCAAACAGTATGGAAAGAAAAATATATATACATTTGATGAAACAGGAAAGTAAATTATCCTTTTATGTTAAAATTAACCTTAACTGGGAAGGATTGGCCACAGTTCCCACCCTAACTCTGTTAATCCCCCAGAGGTAATCGGCACCCGCAGAGCTAAGACTTCACCTATAATAGCTACGTTTGAAGGGGCAAATTAGGTCTGCCCCTACACTGATGCCACCATGCCTTAAGGGGAGACAAGGTGCCCAACACCTCCAGAGCGGACAAGAGGAAGACTAACTAAAAACCCTTAGAAAATGGGAAACAAAACAAAATGTGGCACAACTGTCCTCCATAGGAAGTGATCCTCCAGCAGTCCAACAAATAAATTTAACAAAAGGGTGACCCCTGAGCAGGTCAGTTCAGGTAGGTAGTTAGATGGGAAATAGGGATACCGTCTCCCATCAAACTACCGTGAATGCAACAATGCATGAAGATGTTAATAATTCACATAACACATCCCATCAAGACTCACATCAGGACTAGGTCCTCAGCCAAGTAAAACTTATTATATAAGTTCCCCTGGCCAAAACACTAACCCCTGACTGGTCAGCCCAGGCCGGGACCCTGCGGGAGTGGAGACCCCCCCCCAATAAATGGGTCCCCACTCCAGGACAACCCCTGCTCAGGCTGATGCCTGAGGCTATATCTGGTGCCCCGGGCTGTTTTTTTTTGTGGAACTACAAGTCCCAGCAAGCCTCCCCAACATGCAGGGACTTGGCGAACCAAGAGTCCCAGCATGAGGGGCATTAAAAGGCCTGCTGGTACCTGTAGTTCTACAACCAATAGTGAAATAAAATACACACAAATCCAGAAAAATACAACTTTAATTCACACTACAATCGCACATACATACTTACCTATTAAGTCCACCATAGGCCAGTCCTCTTCTCCAGTAGAATCCATTAGGGTACCTGTGGAAGTAAATAATACACCCCATCCAATCCGATCGCATCCTATTCGGTCCATGTAGGCATCTCCACGGGTTAAAATAACAAACACACCGGGTCCTTCCCCTGCCAATCAGCAGTGGGCTCCAAGGGAGCTCAGCGGCTGATTGGCTGTTAATCGCTCCATAGAAGCCCAGTTTAATATGGTCGTCTATGGGCGGTTCCCATCATAGATGTCCATGTTAAATATTTAACAGGGATGAAATGATCATCCAGGTATGTGTCTACCCTGGGGGGGGGGGGGGGGCTTGGGCAACTTCATCAAAGTTGCCTGGTTAAAAGTTGATGAAGTTACGCCACTGAATGGAGATACAACTGAAGTGCAGACTTTCAGCTTTAATAAAACAAATTGGGGTTTGCAACCATTTCTATACATAGTCCTGTTTTCATCAACTCAAATATAACTGGACAAATTAACATAAAATAAATATTAATCATGATACAAAAGCATTTTTTCTGCATAATGTTTGTGGATGTTACTTTTGCATTTACTCAATGTAAATACTATAGAACTGTGCACATAGGAGTGTGTGAGTCCATGGTTTCATGAACCAGGTGCATACTTATTTTCCCTCCTGGAATGGCCGAGAGCCTCCTAAAAATGTGGCACTGCCCCCTCCCCCACGGTAAGGAGGACATGTACCACCAGCCAGTGAGCCCCATCCAGCTGGGGGCAATGCACGTCAACATAGCCCGTACTGGCTCTGCAGTGATGGAAATCTAGGAATTGTAGAGTGGGGGTGGGGCTGTCATGATCCAATCCCGACTCCATGCCCCCACACTACCAACCTATCTTGATGCTGCTCTGCTCCCCCTGTTTGTCTCCTGGCTGCCCTCTCCATGAGGGGAGGTGCACTGATAATGATGACAGCTATGAAATAAAGCACATGACTTGGGGGCAACCATTGCTGCAGAGATGTCTGCAATTATGCACACGGGCGAATGTCCACATTTATTTTCTTGTCCCCAATGTGGCAGCAATTACAGATAAATTATGTTCAACTCTACTTTGCCCCCGTGTGCTTAATAGTAGATGTTTTATTTACATAATGCAACTTGCTTTTTACTGTAGTTCAGGAAAAAAAACTAAAATCCATCTTCTAACATTCAGCAAAGTGTAGATAAAACTTCCCAACATGACAGGTAATTAAGGTGTTTGGTAAAGACAAGTAAAGTTTGTGATGCACAGAAATCCTTCATGGGTCAGTGACGATGGAACCGAGGGCATTTATAATTTCTGAATGGATTACTGTAAGATGCAAATGGAAGATACCTCACAAGTCCGAACATGAAAGTGCACAGAGGTTGGCTTATGATTAGGCCGGCTCTTCCCTCCATTATGGGATCAGTGATGTAGAATAATGGTTTAAAAAAGGGTAAATTATTAACATACAGTACGTTTCTGTGATGAGAATGTGAGTGAGGTACGACTGAGCATCATCATTATTCCATATTAGTTAGGTTATGCCAATAGTTTCTGTGCCCCATCTTAGATATACATCTCATTTGTCTGTTTGTTTGTTTGGGCCCCATTAAAGCTGGATACACACCTAAAGATTTATCTGTCCAATCTATCTGGTGGGAACAAAAATCTGGTAAAGTCTGGGAGCAAATGACAATCAAGCTCTCAAATGCTAGAAATCAAACAAAAAATATTTTAAATTCAAATGGATTTAACAATTTTTCTATATGGACATTTTCTTTTTTTACAGGGTTTGGGTACAAATGGTTGACTGTCAATTGCTCCTATACATTACCAGATTTTTTTTCTCACCAGATACTGTAGATTGGACAGATAAATCTTTACACTGCAATTTAGATTTCAGTTTGAACACAACCAAATATAAAGGTGCATATTTCACCCTTTTTTACCTGAATGTCAACACAGTCGATATTGACACTAAAGAAGAGCACCGCGTCCCCTCGCGTGGCTCGCAATGCTCGCTACGCTCGGCACACTATTTTATTCTCCCCTCTGGCATCTATGCATCTGTCCAGTAGGACCTCCAGCATCTGTCTTCTCCAAGGCGGTGGACATTTTTGTAGGGACATCTTCAGCAGATTCCATACAGACTGCCAAATTCATTACCATGCACCCTCCTAGCCACCACTTGTGGCCATTCAGTGGCGGCTCCTGCTATAGGGCTGCAGGACTGCAGCCCCTCCAGTTAAAATCACAACACCAGAGACACAGGGCCAGATGTACTAAGCTTGAAAAGTGATAAAATGGAGAGTGATAAACAGTCAGCCAAGCAGCTCCTACTTGTCATGTCACAGGCTGGGTTTGAAATATGATAGGTAGGAGCTGATTGGCTTGTTGTTTATCACTCTCCATTTTATCACTTTTTATGGCTTAGTACATCTGGCCCATAGACAGACAGCACCAGAGCTCCGGTGCTTCCCCCCGCAGGCAGAGCCGGATTAAGCCTTCGGGGGGCCCGGGGCATTTTAGAAAGGGGGGACCCCCTCTTACTTGTCATTACTTGCCGCAAACTGCATGGGAGAATATTACACTGTCAAAACCCAGAGTAAAAGCAGTATAAACTTGGTCATATATATATATATATATATATATATATATATATTTCATATATATATATATATATATATATACCACATGAAAAGCCTGAGTTTGTCCCTCTTTACCTTACTCTTTAAGAGCCCTGACAGGCTCAGAGCTGCCTCTGATTAAAAACCTTCCCATGACAAGGCAGCTGCTGCTGCTATCCTTCAGGGCCTGAGAAGCATATGATGAGCTCCACCAAGCAGAGCTCAGCACAAGCCTCTCATCCTCTGCCCTCTTGTGCAAAGTGTTATGGGACTTAGTCAACTTCCAGTAAGGCATTGCACACTTGTGCAGGCAGTGTGCCTTGGCTCCTGATGCTCAGCACCAATAATCATTGTCACATTGGCAGATAGGTGAAGCTGCAGCACTACCCCACTCCCATGCACAAAACCATTGCCTACATGCCAACCACAGGGGGCCCCTAGATAGAGGGGGGCCCAGGGGTACTGACACCTTGTGCCCCCATTATAATCCGGCCCTGCCCGCAGGCACCCCCTACCTCCGGAGCTCTGCTGCTGGCTGTCTGTGTCTCTGACACGCTGGTAACCTCCTCTCACCAGTCTCCATGAAGCAGCAGGACAGACACAGCAACAGCCCAACCCTGTGGGGAGGAGTTTAGCATGTAGTAGATTCCTATTGGAAGCTGCTACCGCTCATCATGCACAGAGCTGGAAACTCCTCCCCCTCTTGAGCTGCTAGTACATGGAGTGATGACAGCAATAGCTTCCAACAGGAAGCCATTCTGTGCAAATCACCAGAGCTACAGTGCTTCTATGGGCTGCTTCCTGTGCAGCCCAGAAGCATTCTCTGAAGTGAGCATGCCCAGACTTCAGTGAGTCACTCAGTGTGATGCAGCTGAAGGAAGGTATGCATTGCACCAGAGAGGTGCATGGAAGTTTATTTAATTTTAATTATATTTGTGTGTAGATCTTTATTAAGAGTATCATTTTGTGTACTTTAATTAATATTAAAGTTATTAAAAGTGTGTATTTTGCTCTGTACCTGTTTTTGTGTGCATATGAGTACATCATGTATTTATAGTACATGCATACAAACACTAGTACAGCGCAAATCAAACTAATAACCTGCAAATACTTAATGACTGTTTGCAATGGGCAGTACCCAGGAAATTGCAGCCCCCCTTAAGTCTAAAGACAGGAGCCGCCACTGGTTCCATTGTTATGCCACTGCTAATAACCAAGGCCTAAGCTTGTTGGAGGGTTCCAGCAGGGACCTAGTCTGTTACTGAATGGTACATATATATTTTTTACTGTTTTTGAGGTGGCGTTTCCTATGCGGTCCTAGGGGGTTATTCTGGTTTATTTCTTCTGGCAAATTCCTTCTTAGATGGATAAAACCATGGGCCTTATTCTGGTTATTGCGGTCCGTTCCGGCTTCTTTCGGAAATGACCAAATGCCACGCACGGCGGACATTGTAAGAACACACGCCCACAGGTCGTCCGCATCCCTTCGGACGGACTGGCTAAGAAGAGGGAGTGTCTTCGGACTACATCCAAAGGTGCGTGTGCGGTGGGAACACAAAGATTCTGCACGATCTTACAGTGTCCGACCGGACGGGAAGCTGACCGCACGCACCGAGTTGGTGTATTTCCGCAATCCTCAGTAATCTATTCGGAACTCATGCTTCTGCAACATGACACACTTATCCAATTAGCCAACCTCATAACACATAGATTAATTTTAAATGTAATCAATTAATTCATAATTGATAATTAAAAACATTACTTGCACTTTAGATTAACCCTTACATCATGTTAAGTGGTATTACTTCATTGTTGCCCCTTTACCTATGTTTTATGTATGCATACTATATTAATTGCACGTCAAATGCAATATTTGAAAATGTGCAAATTGTGATTAACACATAATAAATGTAAAAAAACTACAGTTATAAATACAATGTGTGTATACATCATTATGCATATTGGCTTATGTTATTTGTACTACAATTATATTAATTTTGTGTCATGCAATGAATTGCTCACTATGATAAAGATACTCTACCTCGCTGTGCTAAAACACACACATACACACCAACACACCTTCAACACCATTTATTCATTACCCTTCACTTTATTACACTGTATGCAAACACACATCTATATACAGTATCTACCTTTTGCAAGTGACATAAATATATTACACCATTTACACATATACTGTAAAATTACACAAAAACACACAGACAACTTCTAACTGTCAATAACAATTTATTTATAACAAAAAATATATAAAAAATGTAAGTAGCAGGTCTGAAAGATCCTGCAGATCTGCAGCCAGCAGTAGGAGGTGCTCCCTCATTCGGTGGAGGGCACCTCGGACGCCCTCGTCGACTTCCTTCTGGTCATCTGTGGGCATGTTAAAGGGGGTTCAACATTACTATTGATATTCATGTAGACCTTTTACATTGTGATACCTAAATTCAATCAAAATGACCTACAGCATGATAAATCATAGATACACACAATTACATAGGCGACTGCTTTTCACATGAAAAGAGCTACTATGATGGTGACACACACACAGTGGTTTATTGTATACAATCTGTTACTTATAACAGAAATTGTCAATGTATGTTTAAAAAGCCCACCAACACTTGAACCTCACTCAAACTTGTCCTGCCTTACCACTCAGCAAAGTACTATAAAGCTACAACCAGTATAAATTCTTCCCTTTTTGCATAAATATAATCGTTCATGTCAATGCCATGTGATCAAGTTGTGACTCTCATTCCTGTCCTTTCCATAATACATACTAACCTATGTGTGATGTTGCTGCTGCTGGTGAAGGCTAATACCATCAGGGTTTCAAAATTTATAAGGAACAGGCTAATCATGTATACATTATGGCCTTGTTTGTGATGTATATTTTATGCACCTACCCTGCTTTTCAATTATCTATAGAGGCCAAACATTTTTGTACAATGTCCCCCATACGCCATTTATGCCATAGTCCATCGTGTAATTAAAAAAACATAACACATTGCACTAAACAAGTACATGAGGCTATAGATTGTAAGCTTGCAGCAGGGACCTCTAACCCTCAAGTCTGTCTGTTGTTGTTACACACTTTGTTTTATCACTGTTTACTACTGTAAAGCACAATGGAATCTGCTGTGCTACATAAGAAACTGTACATAAATAAATAACTAATGAGGCATTATGTATAAATACCACTTTCCACAACCTCTGCACCCATTTATTCCACCAGGTTGGTGGGTGGAGGGTAGTTGGCTGGTGGGAGGGTGCCTTCTGTCTCCGCAGTGTAGCTGGGTGGTGAAGGGAGGCAGAATGTGGAGGTTTGGGAGTGGGTAAGGGAAGGGTCGTGGGTTTGGGTAGGGTCGCGGGTAGGGGAAGGGTTGTGGTTTGGGTAGGGTCATGGGTAGGGGAAGGGTCGTGGGTTTGGGTAGGGTCGTGGGTAGGGGAAGGGTCGTGGGTTTGGGTAGGTATCGTGGGTTTGGGTAGGGGAGTTGGAGTGGGTAGTTGAGTGGGAGTGGGCCTCCTCCTCACGGGCCTGTCTTGCTCTTTCCCGTGCTGTGTAAATAAGATACAATAGAGCAATGGATGAGTGACAATTAAGGGACATTAATTTATTCATCAAATTCAATATTCATATACAAGTACATATTATATCCACATATTATATCCACATGACACCCACTTAACCTCATTGACACCCACTTAACCTCATTGACTTATATTAGTTCTTAACGTGAAAATTAATGCATTCACTGGCAATTCTGTGTTTATAGTGTAAAAACTCACATCTCTCAATCCGGCGCCTCAAACGCTGGAGGAGCTGTGGCTGGCGCCTCCGCAGATCGGACCATCGTCTCTCCAGCTTGGCGACGGTCCTCTGCACCTGTGTGTGGGCAAATATCCTGCGCCGGGCAGCAACGTACGCCCGGCGCTTGTCCCTATTAGATATTAAGGGCCCCGCACGGCCCAGCCTCCTCTCCATAACAGCCACTAGGGCCATCAGCTCCGCTGTGGAGAAAGGGGGTGCTCTCCCATAGCTCGCCATTTTAGCTATGGCGCAATAAAAACAATCATGTCCTGTGATTGGTTGTTAAGAGTGTTATTTGGTATTAACTTTATTGATCATAATGAAATGAACACTGTATATGCGCAACAACAATCGGCTAAAACACCGCTTCCCCAAACAAGGCATGCCATAGCTTGGCATCGCAGTGCTGGCCTTCGCATTACTTACTATATGCATTTATGTAATTTAAAACCTTGTGGCAAAATTACTAAACTAACATTATAATACTAACAAATATCTAAATTAAACATGTGAAACCTTACCTTGCACCTGTCCACACTGCAGATCTGGATTCAAATGTACATAGCATCAAGCCAGTATTTATAGGCCTATCACATGTGATTTGGGTGCAAATAGTGATTAATCTGGGATGTTGTGGAATGGCTTAGAATCTGGAGTGGGTTGTACATTTGTTGTACCTATAATCCAAGTGTTGCACATTACAATTCACTATTCACATATTGCATGTATGACAGGATAAAGTTGCAGGGGTGCAATGATGAAAAACTTAGAATATGTATAGAAAAAGGAAATCGGAATTGACGCCTGGTTTTATTGCTATATTTTTTTTTCCCGGGCGAGGGCCGTGGCGTTTGCGCCGCAAAATCATAGCGTTATACGCTGCCATACGGTACGTTACCGCATTATACGTAGCAGTACAGAACGCTGCGTGGGGGTGATGTAAGCAAATTAGGCACATGGGTATATATAGGTGTGGTACCATAAGGAGATTTTGGTGCAAACATATCTGAGACTGACACTGGTACTGAGCATGACCTCATCATGGCTCACCTGGAGTCCATTACCTCCCTGAGAGGTGACCAGAAAATGGGGTCTGCAGGCCCATCTTCTGCAGGGCCAGTGTCACACTCAGCCGCGGCGGTGCGCGGCGGGCTTACTACTCACCCGTTCGCGCCCGCCGTCGGCTAGCGTGTAGTGGTCTCCAGTTCAGTGGCAGCAGGCAGCGGCAGTCTGGTGGGCAGCAGGCAGCGTGGGACGCCGGCAAGTGTAGCGGTATGTGCTGTAAGGGCGCCGGGAGGCCGGCGCCGCCATCTTGGTTAAGGGCAAATAGCAGATTGGTCCTTGTCTGAGGTTTCCGCCCATACTGACCTGACAGCCAATGGCAGCCGCCCTCTAGGGATATAGGGGATCTGCCTAGGCCTGTTCAGTGTCAGTACAAAGAGTCTCCAGAGGCGTTCACAGCTCCCAGCTGACTCCGGCTCTCTGACTCACCTCTCCTGACTTGGTGCCTTGCTTCAGTGCTCTGTGTTGGACTCGATTCAGCTTACCCCCAGCCAGTTCTCTCCACAGTCTGGTCTCTGCCTGCATCCCTGAGCTTCCTGGCCTAAGCCCTTCAAGCCGTCTGCTTCCAAGCAACTTCCCATTCTTTTGTCATCATCCAGCTTCTTTCAGTCTTCAAGGATCCCTCATTACCATCAAGTACATTCTCTTTCCGGATTTCTTCATTTCTCAAGACCCCAGCCTGCTGTCCGCAGTATGTGAACTGTTATTGTTTCTATGAACTTTTTTCTTCTTTCAAGTGCCGTGCTGGCTCAAGTCTTATTACCACTAACTGCCACTTTAAGAAAGTATTCAAGTGTGTATTATTTCATTTATGAATTCTATTATTAAACCTGCACGATTTAATCCTTCCTCCTCTGGTCCGTCTCCGGTTGCTACACACCACACGACTTCATCCAGCCCTTCAGTTGTGACAGTTTGTACTGACCCGATGGAGTCGGGTGAAGAACAGGCTTCCATGGCGGACGCACTTCACAGCATCATGGCTCGTCTGGAGCAAGTGGAGGCTACCCAACGTCAAGTGGCTCAATTCCTTCAGGTCTTGGCTCCGCCCCAGACGGCTCCCTCAGTTTCTGTGGCTTCAGCTCCAGAGGTTCCAGTCCCTGTTTCTACACCTGGACCAATAGTTCCTCATCACATGCAATTACCAACCCCCAGCAAATATGATGGTTCTCCGAAAGGATGCCGTGGGTTTCTGAACCAATGCGATGTGCATTTCACCTTACAGTCTTCTCACTTTCCTACTTCCAAGGCAAAGGTGGCTTATATTGTGTCTCTCCTGGCAGGGTCGGCTTTGGACTGGGTGTCCCCTCTCTGGGAACGTGCTGATCCCCTGCTCAATGACTATGAAGCTTTTATTACCTCTTTCCGTCGCATCTTTGATGAACCTGGCAGAGTGTCGTCTGCCGCTACTGAGATCCTGAGGATTCGCCAGGGTAGTCGTTCAGTGGGACAATATGCTGTGCAGTTCCAGACTCTGGCTTCGGAATTAAAGTGGAACGAAGAGGCTCTCATCTCCGCCTTCTGGAATGGGCTGGCAGGTCGTATCAAGGACGAATTAACTACCCATGACTCTCCTGCTACTTTGGCTGAACTCATCTCCTTGTGCAACAAAGTAGATCTACGGATGCAGGAGCGTCAACTAGAGAGAAATCGCTCCGATCGTCTCCGCCCTCGTCTCACCACCAACGCTGTTCCTGTTCCTAGATCTGGGCCTTCCACAACCACACCACCAGACGAACCCATGCAGATCAACCGCTCTCGGCTTTCCGTGGAGGAAAAGTCCCGTAGACGTCGTGAGAATCTATGCATGTACTGCGGTTCTTCCGCTCATCTGTTGGCTTCCTGTCCACTACGTCCGGGAAACGACCGCTCCTAACCTCCCCGAGGGAGGTCAGGTTAGGAGTCCTGCTTTCATCTCCCTCTTCAACTGTGCCCACCATTCCTGTTACCCTTGTGTGCCCTCAGGGAAAAATCAAGATCCAGGCTCTACTAGATTCCGGAGCAGCCGGGAACTTCCTTTCTTCTTCTTTCGTCCAGCAACATTCCTTGACGGTGCAACCTTTGGCCCATCCGTTGGCCCTCACTGCAGTAGATGGGAGTCGCATCAGCAGTGGGCAAATCACCCTTCAAACCGATCCAGTGACAGTTCTCATCGGTGCCTTACATCAAGAGACTCTTGAATTTTTTGTCCTTCCTCAATCCTCACACCAGGTAGTCCTGGGCCTACCATGGCTTACTAAGCACAACCCTCACATTGATTGGACCAGTATGGAGATCACAGCCTGGGGTACGAACTGCCTAACTACTTGCATGCCTCGTGTCATTCCACTCCATCAAACTAATCCTCAAGAAGTAGGAGGTCCCAGTCTTTTGTCTTCATCAGCTCCACCCTTGTCGTTACCCACACCATATCTTTCTTTTTCTGACGTCTTCAGCAAGGGAGGTGCCGATACCCTGCCGCCTCATCGTTCCTGGGACTGTCCGATAGAGTTGATACCTGGGAAGTTCCCACCGCGGGGCCGCATCTACCCCTTGTCTCTGCCGGAGACCAAAGTCATGTCTGACTACATTCGAGAAAACTTGGATAAGGGGTTCATTCGCCCGTCCACTTCACCAGCCGGAGCGGGGTTTTTCTTTGTGAAAAAAAAAGATGGAACCCTCCGGCCGTGTATCGATTACAGGGGCCTGAACGATATCACGATCAAGAACCGCTATCCTTTACCTCTTATCACCGAATTATTCGACAAAATCCGAGGGGCTTCCATCTTTACTAAACTGGATTTAAGAGGGGCGTATAACTTGATCCGTATCCGATCTGGAGATGAGTGGAAGACGGCTTTCAACACCCGAGATGGCCACTACGAATACCTGGTGATGCCATTTGGTCTTTGCAACGCTCCAGCCGTCTTCCAACAATTTGTAAATGACATATTTCGAGATTTACTATATCATTCCATCGTGGTGTATCTCGATGACATCCTCATCTTCTCGTCTAACCTCCATCTCCATCGGCAAACAGTAGCTGAGGTCTTGCGGCGCCTTCGCCAAAATAAATTATTCTGCAAGCTAGACAAGTGCGTCTTTGAGGTCACTTCCATTCCATTCCTTGGCCACATCCTCTCCAGCACTGGGATAGAGATGGATCCAGAAAAAGTAAGAGCCATCTTAGACTGGACAGCGCCCACAACGCTCAAAGGAATCCAGAGGTTCCTGGGCTTTTCAAATTACTATCGTCGTTTCATCCGGAACTTCTCCACCCTTGCTGCACCTCTTACAGCTCTAACCCGCAAGGGTTCTGATCCGAGTCAGTGGTCACCTGAGGCCTCCCAAGCCTTCCAACAACTAAAGGATGCTTTTGTCTCCGCCCCAATCCTTCTTCAGCCAAACCTCGACAAACCCTTTATTCTTGAGGTGGACGCATCCTCAGAGGGGGTGGGGGCAATCTTGTCGCAGAGAGGGGAGGACCAGGTGCTTCATCCCTGTGCCTTCTTCTCCAAGAAGTTTCTTCCAGCAGAAAAGAATTACCCCATTGGAGAGCAGGAGTTACTGGCAGTCAAATCTGCGTTGGAGGAGTGGCGGTACCTCCTGGAGGGGGCACGACATAAAATTACTGTGTACTCCGATCATAAGAATCTCTCATTCCTCAAGCACGCCCAATGTCTTACAGCTCGTCAAGCCCGCTGGGCCATGTTCTTCGAACGCTTCGATTTCCAAATCAGATTCAGACCCGGGACGATGAATGCCAAGGCCGATGCTCTTTCACGCTCTTTTGAAACTTCAGCTGACCTTGACACTCCTCCTCGACCCATCCTCGATCCTCTGGTCTTTGCTCAAGTAACAGTCCAGCCTTCACCTCCACCAGGCAAGACCTTCGTTCCCCTCAGTCTCCGAAAGAGAGTGCTGTCCTGGGCACACGCTTCCCGTTTCGCAGGGCATACCGGGGCACAGAAGACCTTAATGTTCCTGTTGCGTTCATACTGGTGGCCTACCATTCGTCGTGATGTAACCACCTTTGTCGCCTCCTGTGTAAAGTGCGCTCAGCATAAGTCCTCCAGAACGTCTCCTGTCGGTCCTCTTCTACCTCTAGCCATACCAACAGAACCATGGTCCCACCTGTCTATGGACTTTATCTGCGAACTTCCTCCCTCCAAAGGGCACACAGTAATTTGGGTGGTGGTTGACCGGTTTTCAAAGATGGTGCACTTCTTCCCATTGAAAGGCCTTCCATCTGCTCCAGTGTTGGCTCAGCTCTTCATTTCCACCATCTTCAAACTCCATGGGTTGCCCAAAGAAATTATATCTGACCGTGGCGTGCAGTTCGTCGCAAAGTTTTGGAGGGCCCTATGTTCCGCTGTACAAGTCAAGCTCAAGTTCTCCACTGCTTTCCACCCACAAACCAACGGGCAGACAGAACGTGTCAACCAGGACTTGGAAGCCTTCATTCGTTTATTCATCTCTTCCTCTCAAGACGACTGGGTAGACCTTCTGCCTTGGGCGGAGTTTGCGCACAACAATTCCTATCATTCATCCTCCGGCACCACTCCCTTTTTTACTGTCTTTGGCAAACATCCCCGATCTCCAGAGTTTTCAGATCTATCATTGCCCGATGTCCCTGCAGCTGCTTCTTCCCTACAACGGTTTGCAAAGATCTGGTCAGACGTCCATACCACTCTCCTCAAAGCATCCGCTCGATATAAAAGGATGGCAGACAGGAGAAGAAGAGCGGCTCCTAAGTTGAAGGTTGGAGATCGAGTATGGCTGTCTACCCGCCATATACGCCTTCGGTTACCATCCATGAAGCTGGCTCCTCGGTTCATCGGGCCGTACCCAATCACTCAGGTAATTAATCCGGTGGCCTACAGACTACAGCTCCCTTCTTCCTTAAAGATATCAAACTCTTTTCACGTGTCTCTTTTGAAACCTTTACGACTGAACTTATATCAGAAAAAGGTGCCTAAACCGCCCAAGATTGGCTCAGAGAGAGAGACAGAGTTCGAGGTGAAGCGCATTATCGACTCACGTTGCCGCAATACCCATCTTCAGTATCTGGTAGAGTGGCTTGGATTCGGTCCTGAAGAGAATTCCTGGGTTGATGCTGCAGATCTCCATGCTCCCCGTCTGGTGAGACAATTCTTTCAAAGGAATCCACACAAGGTGCGTAGGTGCCCTGGGGTCACCCAGAAAGGGGGGGGTACTGTCACACTCAGCCGCGGCGGTGCGCGGCGGGCTTACTACTCACCCGTTCGCGCCCGCCGTCGGCTAGCGTGTAGTGGTCTCCAGTTCAGTGGCAGCAGGCAGCGGCAGTCTGGTGGGCAGCAGGCAGCGTGGGACGCCGGCAAGTGTAGCGGTATGTGCTGTAAGGGCGCCGGGAGGCCGGCGCCGCCATCTTGGTTAAGGGCAAATAGCAGATTGGTCCTTGTCTGAGGTTTCCGCCCATACTGACCTGACAGCCATGGCAGCCGCCCTCTAGGGATATAGGGGATCTGCCTAGGCCTGTTCAGTGTCAGTACAAAGAGTCTCCAGAGGCGTTCACAGCTCCCAGCTGACTCCGGCTCTCTGACTCACCTCTCCTGACTTGGTGCCTTGCTTCAGTGCTCTGTGTTGGACTCGATTCAGCTTACCCCCAGCCAGTTCTCTCCACAGTCTGGTCTCTGCCTGCATCCCTGAGCTTCCTGGCCTAAGCCCTTCAAGCCGTCTGCTTCCAAGCAACTTCCCATTCTTTTGTCATCATCCAGCTTCTTTCAGTCTTCAAAGGATCCCTCATTACCATCAAGTACATTCTCTTTCCGGATTTCTTCATTTCTCAAGACCCCAGCCTGCTGTCCGCAGTATGTGAACTGTTATTGTTTCTATGAACTTTTTTCTTCTTTCAAGTGCCGTGCTGGCTCAAGTCTTATTACCACTAACTGCCACTTTAAGAAAGTATTCAAGTGTGTATTATTTCATTTATGAATTCTATTATTAAACCTGCACGATTTAATCCTTCCTCCTCTGGTCCGTCTCCGGTTGCTACACACTACACGACTTCATCCAGCCCTTCAGTTGTGACAGCCAGCTTCTACCTCAGCAGAATCATTGGGAATCACAGCAAGTGGCTTCCCAAGAGAGTAGCCAGGCCAGCACTTCGAGATCAGCAACTGGTAGGCGTGGCCGGAAGAGGACAACAGAGCAACCAACATCAAAGAACAAAGCATTCCAACCGGAGGAACTAGAAATACTGGTACCCCGTGCACGGGATTGGATTGAGTTGACACACAAGAGGTTGACACCCACAATGAAGGAGAAGATTTGGGACGACATCACTGCGGAGATTAATGCGGTTGCGCCACAAATACGTGAACAAGATTGTGTAAAAAAAAAAGGCAAGTTCTAGTGTGTACAACACCGTTAGGGGTACTTATTACAAATACACATGTACATGTGCTAGCACACACATTGCTCTGAGACTGGGCCCTACATTTTTTACCTATAAGTGGTTTTATGTAATTATTACAAAAATAATATACTAACTCCACACAGGTAGGGCCATGCAGGGTATTGAAGTCATGCCCTCACTGCGCTAAGCCAGTAATGATAACATTACACCATCCCTACTGGTCCTAATTAAAGCAGAAATTTTAAAAATAAGGTGATATGTGTAAATTGCAACATTGTGACATGTGTCTGATATTTCTATTGTCCTTAGTTATTGTGTGTAACCTGTTTCAGTGTTCAATTGAATGAACCACAATATATAAGTATTGCAATACAGGTAATGTGTTTATACAAAGGTAAATGACAGCTCACGTTGCTATGCGCAACCCACATTATTGCCATGTCACATATTCAATATATATTAGATGGCGATTGTGAATGTATATCAATATGCTCAATGGCCATGTTCAAGGTGATTCGTTTTATTTTTGAACTAATGTAAATTATGTTGAATGAAGCATCCTAAGAAATCAGTAGCATATGATGTGAGATGTAATAATTTATTCTTTGGTTGCAGGTGGCATGAATTTTAAATGCAACCTCAAGAAGAAAATGACCGCACGTTGGGAACACAGCAACACCACTGGGGCTGGCCCCATGCCATCCAACTAAAGCTCACCTCCCTGGAGCAGTTGGCGGTGGATTGTGTGGCTGAAGAGGCGATCCGGGGGGTGAGCAACATGGATAGTGAGGCCGCAGTGGATATATTTGTTGCTGAACTAGAAGGTAATTTGTTAGCATGACATAACTACTTTTTGATAAGTTTCAAGGAATGTGTTGTAATTGTACGTTTCTATTTCAGAGCCATCTCCAATTTGCGGTAGTGATCTTCTTGAGGAGGAGGAGACAGTGGCATCCATGCCACAGGTGCAGCAACCGCCACCAGCCACACCGGATGTGCAAGGGTGGACGCAGCTGCTTAATACCATTCAGCAGCAGGGAGAGTCAGCAGCAGAGCGGCTGAGTAGGACCGAGGAGGTCATGCAAGCTATTGTCAGCACCCAGCAGGCAATAGCTGGGAGCCAGCAGGCAATAGCTGGCAGCCAGCAGGTCATTGCTGAGCAAGCTGTTCGGCAAAATGACCTGCTGGTGCGCCAAAATTACCTCCTCCTCCGCCATAATGAGCATGTGGCGGAGCAAATTGCCACCAATAGGGCCCTATTATCGGTCGCTTCTGCTGCTGTTCCACCATCAGCACTCCCTGCTGCCGGAAGGGGAACCCCAAACCCCCTTCCACAGCAGCTGCTCCCCCCAACCCACCAGCACAACGTGGCCGTGGCCGAAGAGCTGCTGCACATGGCCAGGCCCCTACCAGGGCCAAACGTCCACGCAAATAAGGTGGCATCCGCATTAATCTCCGCCCTTATGTTGTCCCAAATCTTTTCTTTTGCTGTGTGTGTCAGCTTCACCTGTGCAATCCAATCCCGTGCAAAGGGGTCCCACATTTGTGGTGCCTTCGGTTGGAATATTTTGCTTTGTTCCCTGTTGCCCTCTTTCTGGTTCCATTACTGGCTGCTGGTCTCGAAGTGTTGGTCTATACATTTCTTGTGAAGCCACCTGATGTGTTCCTAATGATTCTGCTGTGGCTATGTATAAAATGTGTTAAATTTAACTCTACTTTTAAATTTATTTTTAATTGAGTAGTTTTTATTGATTTCAAAACAACAATACACCCATACAGGCAGACACGTCAAAAAACAATTGGTATACATCAGATTTTGTGATTATAGTACAGCATGGGTAATTATCAATATCCAGGTCATAATATTAAGCATATTATTAAGCAGACCTGCTGAAGGAGTTGTGAACTAAAAAAAAACCCGAAGGCGCCATTCGGGTAGGTGGTATATATGAAGAGCAGTAGTGTATATGGTAACCGTCCTATATGTATTAATACATGTATTATATACAGCACAAATTACTGTCAGGATATTTAAATACCATTCAGGATGTAGTATCAAAATAGAATACTGGCATTGACGTGTCAAACATAAAACTAAACCCAAAACAAACCTACCTTAAAACCCCCCACCCTGTATAACCTACCCCCAACTTAGGCATACCTGGAGCCCCTGGAACAACTAACCCTTCCCCACTAACTACACTAACATTCTAATTACCCTCACCTTCCCAGTAAACTTTAGGATGCAGTAAATTAGTGGTTTCTAGCTAAAACTAATCCAAAACCGCCCCAACCACCGGATATTAACATCACTGTTTTAGCTAGCCTTACCAAAAAAAAATCTAATTTACCTCTCCTACCCTACCCTACCCTACCCTACCCCCCCCCCCCCCCCCCCCCCAAATATAGGATATCAGCCACATGGACAGCCTGGGGCAATGGACAGTATAGTAACATATTATAATGAGCAGTTTATTGCAAAAGAGTAATTTAAACAAGTCAGTTATACCTCCACCCTGCGTCCCAAAGAGGATAAATTTAAGAAAAAACTGCAACAAACTATCTAAATCCTGCCCATCCCACCCATCCAATTGAAGGATAACAGTATGGACTGATAGGGGCAACCAAAAGGATACTAGTACACGTGAGCGGACAAGAGCAATATACAATTAGCTCGATCCAGCTCTCCCCGCAAAAAACAAACAAACAAATAGCAACCATTGCAGATATAGTATTACAATAACGGACAGGATATAGTGACTGAGTGTATCTATGAACATAGAAAAACATTAGTCCGGCCAAGATTCCATATCCCGAGAGTATAGAAGCAGGGTGGCAAGCCTCCTCTATAGCAGTCCAGAATGTGTGTAAGGACAACCAGCAGCCATATACAGCAAGAGTCGGAACCTCAAAACAGCTGAGACCCACATAGATGGAGTCAATTTGGGTGCTGTGACAGTGCATATGGCAGTAGGATCTGTAGTAAAGTCAGGATCATAATAAAGATGCATAACGTACTTCGCTCCCACTGCATACACCCCAGGGCTATAAAAGGGGGAAAATGTATCCAGCTGCTGAGTTTCAGGAGATAAAGAAGTTGCCATAGCAGAGCAGAGAGGGGTAGTAGTTGCAATTCCCACCACGCACCTAGTGGATATAGGAACAGGAGCAGACCTCGTAGGCGAAAAAAGAGTTTCTAGTTCAGGAGAGTACCCATTCTGTATTCTGGATTGGTCTAATGGTAGCACATTTGTAAGATCCAAATCGCTTTTAGAAGCAGGTATTACGGTATCCAATTTAATGAGGAGTCTCTCTGTGGAGGCAGTAATAGCTTGAATTATTTGCTGTATGGAGCAAGCCATTAGTATTGTAGTCAGCCAACAATGTAGACTATGTAGCCCTATGTAAAAGGGAGCAGCACAGACAGGTGGCTGCAGGTAATCCACTAGAAAAGAGCAATGGGGGCTGCAGGAGATGAAGTAACATGCAGCAAATATTCAGGAAGAGGCACCAAAGTGTTATCACGGGGTGGAAAACTGGCCCCCAGCTCCCACAGGCAGCGGGGACCAGGGTCAGCAGCAAGCAGCTGGGCAGAGCCGTGGAGCAGGGGAAATGTCCGCAGGGGAGAGGATCCAAGCCTCACAGAGCAGCAGCACAGGACTCAGAGCGCACTATCTCCAGGATAGAATGATATAAGCAGACCAGCACCACTATTCCCAGGGAGGCCACCCAACCAGCAGAATATAACCAGGGGGCACAACAGAACAGTCCCCACAAAAAATCGCTCACAGCCGAGGCGTCTAGGCACTCACAAGTATTAGCAGGAGCCAGCCAGAGGTCTCATCACAATTGGAGATGACGGAGGTTGCAGCTGGACAGCTGCAGAAGAAATGCACCACAGGGTACCCGGACACGACCCGCCGGAGCGCTCACTCAGTGTCCCAGCAGCAGGCCGTCAGTTGCTGAGGCAGGGCAGGAGATATACTGTAGCGGGTACAGCTGGAGAAGTGCGCCACCGCGCAGCACACTCCAAGATGGCGCCCGGGCTGCAGGCCGTCGGAGCTGGAGCAGGCCAGGAGTCCCCCCCGCCGACACAGCAGTTCTCCCTCAGCGGCACCGAATCGCGCACTGACTGCACGAGGAGGTATGGGGTGAGTAATGTTAGGGCAGGGGGTGCTTGAGCCCCTGAAAACAGGATAGATAGTCCGGATTTTTGCTGAGCTCACTCACCCCACCACCGCTCACGCGTCCGGCCAAACCACGCCCCCCAACTCTACTTTTAAATTTAATAATACTCTATATTATTTTCCCTTATTATTATGTACCCTTTATTATTTACCAGGTGACAATTAACATGGTGAAACAATGTTCTAATTTGCTTGCAGTGTAAATGTGGGTCAGATAGCAACAATCCAGTCGTGTTTGCAGCATATATTCTAGTATTTTGTAATGGGCCATTTAGGCAGCAATGCTTCCAATTGAACCTGTGAAAAGAGTGTAATTAATAACTAATGAGTAGAGGAGTGGATTGTATTGTGGTCAGCTGCGAGTGCTTAAGGTGCGGGCATACTAATTGGGCGAACCGAATGCCTAGCGCATGAACCAGTGCTCTCCGAAAACTGAAACTTGCTTATGGACTCCGCATATTTCTGGCGCGTTGGTTCGCTTGCAGTCAGTGTTCTGTCCGAATGCACGCCTACCACTGTTCGTGCACTCCCACGTGTACGCCCAGATTTACGCCCAGTTTTTGCCCACTTTGAAACCGCACCCTTGTGTATGCCCACATGACACCCATGTTATGCCAATATTTCCCGATGAATTTCTAGACGGTATTGGCGAGAACGAGTGCGGAGACACTACGTTGAACATTGCGTTGCCTACGCATGCGCAGATGGCTAAAAAACGCCCTCCGAAAGAATTCACCACCGCACCAAGCAGAATAAGGCCCCATGTGCACTGCAGGTGGGGTAGATGTAAAATGTGTAGAGAGAGTTAGATTTTGGTGGGGTTTTACTTCAAAGTGAGATCTATATTGCAGTGTAAAAATAAAGCAGTCAGTATTTTCCCTGCACAGAAAAAAAATAACTCACCCAAATGCACATTTTACATCTGCCCCCCTGCAGTGCACATGGGCCCTTATTCTGATTGAGTCGGATGGCTCAGAGTGCGGACGGACAGCCGATGATTGGTGTTTGCACATGTGCAGAGGTGTATCTGTGCATGTGCGAACGCCTCACACGTACGAATGCGGCGTGAGGTCCGTGCAGAAAATTATCATATGGAAACATCCGAGCAGGGGGTGGAGAGGGGCGTGAAGGGCTGTTTGGGCTCATTACCATATGCGTACGCCACACGTTTCATGGGCATTCCCATGAAAACGCTGGGCGTACATATGGTAATGCGGCCGTGACGCACGTGTGGGGGGCGGACAGCTGACATAGCTGGATGTCTGCTGTCCGCCCATATCCCTGCTTTCATATGGAAAAATGTCTGAGTGGTCTGGAGCACTCGGTGCTGTCTGACCACTCGGTCCATCATTCGATGGTCGGTGACCATCGGAGGATGAGGGAGGTTCCCACAGATGGAGGAGGTGTTCACATGAAACATCCACTTGCGGTCATTCGGTCTGCGTTTTACCACATTCGGACGGTGTGAGCGATCCGTATGAGAGGCAGGGCTAAGATCACACTCGGTTCCTGTCCGAAATACGCATCCGTCCGATTTAACTATAATAAGGGCCTTGGTTTTGTCCATCTTGTCCAGGAATTTGCCACAATGCGGAAGTTTGATGGACCTCTGTGGCAGTAGATGGTTGTACAGTATGATGCAGCTTCCATTTCCTTTTAATACAGAATATAGACATGCTGTATATCATTTTTATCAATGAAAGCTGTTCCTGCAACTTATTTGCATAGTGTATTTCATGGTGAAAAATGTAAAAAATTACATGTACAGAGAATGACCTAAACCCACTTCTACATATGTTCAACTTTACAGAGCTGTTTTGTGTGAAACTTTCTAACTCCAATATATCGGCCAACTTGTAACATGGGCAAAAATCTGGATGTGACTTTTTACAAGCCACTCTCATTCAGAGATGATAAGATCTAACCTTTCATGAGCTCAGATGTTATTACATTGGCTGACAGCAAAATTCCCGACATTTGTGAAAAAAAATCGAACATTTCACAAAATCGGACCAAGGTTGTCTCCCATCCTGGCCATAGTCAGGGGTTAAAGTGAGGGGGAACTGGGTGGAACTGAGTTCCACCACCTCTAATGGTAGGGGGAACTGAGTTCCACCTGTATCACAGCCAGTACTGAAGTGAAGAAGTGCCACTAAAAGGACATGAAAGATGTGTATAAGCAGTACAACTGTGTTCATTATGTGTATAAGGGGCACTACTGTGTGATTTAATATGAATCAAGGGCACTACATCCGGTGTAATGTGTCCCTTTATGTGAGGTAGGGCACAAATTTCCTGACACTGGTCTAGGCTCTGCCCAATTCGGGGGGGGGGGGGGGGGGGGAGGTGCTTGCCGTTGTTAGGGAAGGGAGTTCCACCACTTCTCCAGGACCACTTTAAGCCCTGGCCATAGTGTTTATATGTTAGTGCTTGGAACAAGGAAACATAGGTTTTTGAAACATTTAGGGTGGTATATACTAATCTTTTTCATCACATAGTAGTATATCACCACACACATCGCAATGATACTAATTATTATTATTTATTTATTTGCAGTGTCTTATATAGCGCAGCAGATTCCGTTGCGCTTTACAATAGTAATCACATAAGTACTATTAGTATCTTAATAAAAAAAAAGCTGCTGTTTGCGATGACGGTGCTTATGGGTTTCGGGCCTGGGAGGTAGGTCAGTGCTGTCAGGAATCATGGTGCACGTCCGAATCTGCGACCGTGTCTCTTACCTTTGCGCTGTTGGGTCCTGTGGTGCAAGTCCCCGAACAGCACTGTATCTGGTCATAGTTCATGGCGGATGTTCCCTGTAGTGACCCACAGCCTAGTCGGCATCCCACGCTGATCCCAGGCCGGTCCCACGCTGCATGGGCGCCAACATGGCACCTGGAGTCAGCTGACAAGTTTTATCCAATAGTTTTCCTGTAATCTTGATCCCCTGACCTGTGCACTCGATTATATAATCAAGGTGTGCACAGGCACTTCCTGGGGTTAATTGATGCTGCGACTGGCAGCCAATCACAGGTATAAATATAGGTCAAGCTTCTGGCACTTCCACCTTGCCTTAAACAACTTGTCTGTTGCCTATGGATGTATTCCTCAGTGTTCTAGTCTCCATTGTGACCTGTTCCAATGTACCCTGTGATCTGCCGCTGTTGCTAGACAGCTCCCAGGATAACCCTTCATCTGCCAGACTATCTTCCAGCTATTCCATCAACAGCTCCCATCTGAAATACAGTAGCGTGCGCCTCATCCAGCCATCTCAAGCAGAGATCATTACTGGCTCCTAAGCCATACATCCATCATCAGTTCCCAGACTGATGGCCACCATCGGTTCCCAGACTGATGGCCACCATCGGTTCCCAGACCAATAGTCTAAATATCGCTCCCATCTCCCAGGCCGAAGCAGTGCAGGGCTCTCAAGCCAACGCAGTCCATGGCTACCAGGCTGATGCTGTCCACGGCTTCCATGACTACGCAGTCCACGGCTCCTCGCCCAAAGTATATAACATCTGTTGCCTGGCTGATACTACTGTATTCAATTCCAAACCATCACTGATCCATCAATACTCATCCCTCAGTGATAAGACAGTTAGGTGTAGGAAGTCTGACAGAGTTCCACGACCTGTTTACCAATTGCAGGGGGTCCCTGGTGAAAACCATTAGTGGGGGTTAAACTCTGCGCCTCTGATCAGAGTCACGTCAACTCCTCACCTAGCTGTGTCTACAGTTCCCAGTGACATAAGAACTGTCAATACCTCAAGCCCTTAGTCTTCCAGTATCCTTAACCCACCACTGGCTATATATATATATACATATATACATATACAATTGGATACTCCTCTAATCAAACAGGCAGTGGCACTCGTGGGTCTTGTGTAAAAAGCTGTATTAAAGCAAGCAAGCAAGCAAGCAACAACGCCCCATTTTCAAGGTTTTAGAAGTGACCTTGAAAATGGGGCGTTGTTTCTTCCACCTTGCTTTAATACAGCTTTTTACACAAGACCCACGAGTGCCACTGCCTGTTTGATTAGAGGAGTATATATATATATATATATATATATATATATATATATATATATATATATATATAGTTTGTACTTGTAAACAAGTAGGTACCAAAATAATTCTGAGCTTTAACATATCAAATATTGATTACGACCCCAGACAATTTCGCTAAATGGTGATTGAAAGCCTTCTATCTGCTTTGACTTTGCAACTTTGTTCTGTGCATAATAAAGGTAATTGAAAGATGAGTTTCCAATGGACACTTGGCAGACAATCATTTTTGTACTGTAGTTTACAACCCTGGAACCAAACACAGGCATAATACATAAATAAACTTCATTTCACTTGGTAATGTCTATCAGTCTTTTGACTGCTAACTTAAATGGTATAATTCTATTCCATTTTATGGACAAGACAAGACTAACATTATTCCCATGCTCAGATATGATAATGGAGGTTTTTAAACAGCACATAAAGAAACAGAAACCTGAATCGTATTTCTTACCAATATAATAACTGCAGGCTTAGGCTGGTTATCGGGTTTCCAATTAATCACATTTATTATTAATTAGACCTCCTGGATAGCACAGAGCATTATGCTAAGTGGCCACACTCAAAATTAGCTCATTTGATTGCTTGTGGGGCACATGGGATAAGCTATAGCAATACCATATTCTCCCAACATTTTAAACAGCAAAGAATGACACAGCGCTGCAACGGGGAAGGGAGTGTTAAATATGCCATATGTGGGCGTACCGCTATGTATATACAAATATACTGTAGCAACGCCATTCGATTCGCACTGAAGCGTGTCAGAGGATTGCGCAACATAGCTAGTGTGGTGTTTGGCGTTGCCAATGAGTGTAATGCTTATGTTCATCCACCAGATATCGCTTTTTCAAAATAATCATTGCACATTCGGTCTCATCAGATCAAATGCAGTACAGTAATATAGTCCTACACTCGGGGTTTGTCACAATGCAAGCTTTAATCTTGTACTAAAAACTGTTTCCAATGTAAAATGCTGTTTTTTTGAATTGAGTAATTTTTTTATTGATTTTTTCACAGAACAAAGCAAACGTGAACAGTTAAATAAAAAAAATTGTGTATATATATATATATATGTGTATATATATGAGAAAGAAAGAAATTTCAGAAGGCGCTGAGAAATTTTCATATGAAATAACAATAAAAATGACAAAAAACATAAAAAGTATACCCTATTCAGGCAATTTATGAAAAGTAAGCACACTTCAAAGTCACTTAATAGCATTCGATATCATGACCAATTGTTAGCTTAGTCGGTTAAGGTGTGGATCCCAAAGCGTTTTATCAGAAATATGACTTCCTCAGGGGCAAGAATAAACCGATGAACTAATTATTGAATATGGTGTGGGGGCGTGGCCTAGCGGCAGATGGAGTAGGACGTGTGCCTGCACTGCTCCTGATCCAATAATCCTGCTATTATCCTGTGTCGGGTGGGGAAGAGTCTCTCAGAGGTGGGCATAGCTGGTACCTGTCCCCCTGAACGCACTGACCTCGAGAAGGGACCCCTGTGCCGTCGGAGCTGCTCTGTGCCAGACTCCGGAGAGATCCCCCTGTCTGTGTCACGCTGCCGGCGCCATCTTGGAAGCGGAGGGAGACGAGCGCTGACCAGCCGTCTGCCGTTTGCTGTGCGGCGTCGCACGGAGGAGGAAGCCCAGAGACCCCGCTGTGCCCGCTGACGTCGGATCCCCCTCGCTGGCGAGGGCGCGGGGACAGACGACTCCTGAGCCGGTCAGACGGAAGCCTGCAACCTCCGCGTGTGCCTGGGCTGATACCCCCCGGCTGCGAGGCGCCGGAGCTGACGGGCTCCCTCACGGCCCAAGCCTCCCCCCTGCAAGAACATCTGCACCTGTGGAGCGGAGCGGAGAGGGGGCGCCGACTGCTGCGCCTGACGCCTGTGATCTCCTGGCCGGCTTCCATGTAACAGAGAGCCTGCCAAATTGTGAGTACCTGCCGCCATCTTGGAGGCGCCCACCCTGCAGCTGCTGTGTTATTCAGAGACCTGAGACCCCTCTGAGATCAGCCCCCTAAGTAAGGGGAACGGAGAGAGGTGCAGTGCTTGATCCCTCTACCCTGAAGTTCCCTGCCTAACTGCTGATACCTGCAGGAGAAAAGCTCCTGCCAAATAGTGAGCTGCCCCCACCATCTTGGGACAGAAACGCTGCAGTACCCCAGGTGGAGTGTGCTGCCTTGCCTCACAGAGCTGACTGAACCCAACATCCTATCCTATTACTGTTACTCCTCTAAAGTGGGCTTATACCTGTGCACCCTCTGCTGTGACTTTGACTGTGGTGCGACTCCAAGCCCTGATATTCTGGACACCTGAAAAAAAAAAAACCCCTTACTGCTGACAACCTCTCTAGTGGCGATAAGAAACAGCTGTAGCTATCCCTATCTGGGAGTCCTCCTGTTGTTCTATGGGCCGAAAGACCGGCTCTACTGCTGCGGCACGGCTGGCCAAGTTTGCTAGAGAAGAGCGAGCACCAACCCCCCCGCCCTCTATAGCGCCCCCTCCGCCTAGTATACCGGACTCTCCTGGGCCCTCCTCCCCTGAAACCAGGATGGCGGAACCTGCTGAAGTGACTCTGGCACAACTCCTGCAGGCCATTACTGATTCTGAGAAACGCCTGACTGGTATGGTAGCGGAGGTAAAAATCGACATATCCTTTATACGTCAGGACATGCAGAAATTGAGGGACCGGGTAGAGGAGACTGAGACCCGGATCTCTACGCTGGAGGATACCACTGCACCTATCCCTAACCGCCTCTCCGCACTGGAATCACAAATGTCTACATGTCAGCAGAAGTTGACTGATATGGAGGGGAGGCTCAGGAGGAATAATGTGCGCTTTGTGGGGCTTCCTGAGAAGGCGGAGGGCGCAAACCCAGAATCCTTCCTCGAATCCTGGATGGTGTCCCTGTTTGGGAAGGATGCATTCACCCCCCAGTTTGCAGTGGAAAGAGCGCACAGGGTCCCCACGCGCCCACTACCCCCTGGCGCACCACCGCGTACGTTTATTGCGAAGTTCCTTCACTATAAAGATCGGGACACTGTTCTCAGATTGGCAAGGGTGAAGGGACCCCTTGAATATGACGGCCAACGTGTGGCAGCTTTCCAGGACTTTTCAGTTGAGGTCCAGAAATCCCGGTCACAGTTTACAGGTGTTAAGCAGCGGCTACGTTCTCTGCAGCTGAAGTACTCCATGCTCTACCCTGCACGACTGCGAGTGGTTGCTGGCACTCGGACCCATTTCTTTGACTCTCCACAGGCAGCCTCGACGTGGATGGACACACAACCGGCCCCCCGGGAACTCCCTCCCTAAACTACTTGAGTCTCTTGCTGTGCGGGGAAGTAACTAACCTGTGTGGGATAATTCGTTATGTTATAATGCCTTCACCTTTAATGCTATGCGGGGGACATACTCTTACGGATATGTTTCCTTTATGAGAGGTCTACTCCCCTCCCTGACCAAATATCTTGTGGTCAGGACCACCATGTTCTATAGGCCATAGTAATAGCTGCCCCTTAGGGGTTCATTGTTCTTGTTTTTTCTCTAGTAGAACGACTCCTTAGAGGGGTCATACAGGGTTTATTGTTAGGGGAAAAGTATACCTATGTTCGGGTGGGTATGCCGGGAGGGGGTGGGGTGTTGTTGTTTTCTTTATGTTATGTTAGATTTTTTTACTTTTATTGAAATGTGTGCGCTACTCCTATATATGTTCTTTTGGGTGGCATGTGGGCTGGGAGGAACTGCTCATTCCAGACCAATAATATGTTGTTTGCTCCTGCCTTTTCATTCCCCCCTGACATAAAATGGTGAATGTCATAGGATGGAACGTCAGGGGTCTTAATGACCGAGTCAAACGCACATTGGTATTGAATCAACTTAAGGCTCATTCCCCTGGTATTGTATGTCTTTTTGAAACACACCTTGTGGGCAGTCGTGTATTAGCTCTTAAAAAATCCTGGGTGGGGTGGACCTTCCACTCCGTCTTTCACCCTAATTCTAGAGGTGTCTCAGTTCTAATACATAAGAATATGGGCTTCAGATGCCAAAAGGTCCAAATAGACCCCAGGGGCTGTTATGTTTTCCTAGCAGGTACCCTGCATGATTCCCCTGTCGTATTGTTAGCTATATATAACCCTCCTCCCTATCAACCCACAATAATTAATAAAGCGTGTACCTTTATGCAGGACTTTCCCTCACACCCAGTTATTTGCATTGGAGACTTCAACGCTGTTATGGATGAGTCTCTGGATAGATGGAGGCCTGCCCCCGGCGGTGGACGGAGTGGGGCTACGCCCTTCGCTCGTCTTATTGCTGAGGTGGGTCTGGTGGATGTTTGGAGGCTTAGGTTCCCATCGGCCAATTGCTACTCCTGCTTCTCGAGCACACATAGAGTCTTCTCTCGTATTGATATGGCCCTGATCTCTAGACGGCTAATCCCGTCTGTGACCGCCACTGAGTATTTACCCCGGGGCATTTCGGACCATTCCCCTGTATATCTGTCGGTAGAGTTAGAATGCCCTAGGGGAGCGAAATTTTGGCGCTTTAACCCTTTTTGGCTGACGCAGATGGGGGCAGCTTCCGAATTGCTGGCGATGTGGGAGGAATTTTTTGCTAATAACCCTATGGAAGAGAACACCTCGCTAGTGTGGGATACATTTAAGGCGTTTCTTCGAGGGTCACTGATTACCCGTGTTGCACAGCTGAAAGTTTTCAGCCGCAGGGCTGAGGTGGAATTGGAGAGGCAGAGTGCAGGGCTGGAACAGAGATACCTGGCCTCCGGGCTTGAGGTAGACCGTGTGGAATGGCTCGTAGTCCATAAACAATGGAATGAGCTGTTACTAGACAAATCTAAAAGGCGCCTACTGTTTCAGTCCCACGATTACTATACTCAGGGTGATAGATCTGGTAAATTCCTGGCTTACCTGGCTAGGGAGAACCTTCCCCCTACCATTGTGCACAGCGTGCGGCAAGAGGATGGCGTGTTAAGCACTGGGACCCTACCAGTTGCAAACTCCTTTTATAATCTTTTAAGGAAGTATATAGATCACGGGTAGCTTACACCTCTGTAGAGTTGACCGAATACCTGAATAATATCACCATCCCTAGTTTAAGTGCTGACTCTAGAAGTTTCCTGGATGCTCCCTTTACGCTAGAGGAGGTGGAGGGGGCAATTAAAGCCTTCCCCAACTCTAAGGCCCCAGGAGAGGATGGACTCCCTATTGAAGTTTACAAAACCCATATAACCTTCTTTGCCCCCAGACTATTGTCCCTTTATAATAGATTGCTGGAGCAGGGCTCGCTGCCTCCCTCTATGGCGGAGGCACTGATAGTCCTTATTCCGAAGCCCGGTAAGGACCCACTGTCCCTCGACGCGTACCGACCCATATCCTTATTATCCACCGATATTAAAATATTGGCTAAACTACTGGCTGTACGTTTAAACGCGGTTGTATTGGAATTGGTACATCCCGACCAAACTGGCTTTATGCCTGGTAGATCAACGACCCTCAATCTACGACGCCTCTTCACCTACATACAGTGGGCTAGAGAAGGCATGGACGACGCGGTCATAGTCTCACTAGACGCGGCCCGTGCATTTGACTCCGTAGAGTGGGCCTATTTATGGGATGTCCTGGTTAAGTTTGGAGTTGGACCGAACTACTTAGCGTGGATTAAGCTATTGTATTCTGGCCCGGCCGCCCGGATAGTGGTTAATGGTTTCACCACAGCCTCCTTTGACCTGGTAAGGGGGACCAGACAGGGGTGCCCTCTGTCCCCCCTACTATTTGCTCTTGCGGTGGAACCATTGGCCTGCTATATAAGAGCCTCCCCACAGATCAGGGGCTTTGAGATCGGGAACAGTGAGGAAAAAAATTGGGCTATATGCTGATGATATGATTCTGTACCTAACTAACATGCCCTCCTCCCTCCCAGCACTCCTTGCTTTAATGAAGGAATACGCCCGGTTCTCCGGGGTAGGGATAAACTGGGATAAATCAGTAGTGTTCCCTTTGCTCCCTACCACACAACAGCCTGAGTCATATAACTATCCCCTTCGTTGGTGTACACAGTTTAAATATTTGGGAATACAGGTCTCCCACTCCTCCTCTGATTTCATAGCTTTGAATTTATCCCCGCAGATTGCTTCGTTGCGCCAGAGAGCTCGTGTCTGGCAAACACTTCCGCTATCGGTCACTGGCAGAGCGAACCTCATAAAAATGACTGTTCAACCCAAATTCCTATATATCCTTCAAAATTCCCCAACATATATTCCAATCTCCCAGTTCAAACTTATCCTACAACATATTGTCTCCTTTATATGGGGTGGCAAACGTTCAAGGATAGCAGCCAAAACTCTGTGTAGGTCTCGTTATGATGGAGGCCTGGCGCTTCCAGATTTGAGATTGTACTATCTGGCGGCCCAGCTGGCTCAACTGGTAGAGTGGGTTATACCTGCGCACTATGGGAACTTACCTATTGCCCTGCTGAATAGGGCAGGATTAACTTTTTCACCCTTGCAATTCTTATTAGCAAAGACCCCCTTGGCGGCGCTCCCCCCTCTCCTGCAACAGGCTCGTAGAGTGTGGATGGCAGTGGGGGCCATCAGAGGCAACCCAGTGGTAGACTCCTGCTCCCCCATATGGAGGAATAAGGACTTCCCTGAACTCTATAAACTAAAGGCTGGGGCGGAGTGGGTGCCTTTCGGGGTCTCCGAGCTCGGACACCTTTTCCAGGATGGGATATTGTATTCTTTTGAACAAATGATGTCTAAATATGAAATACCACGCCAACACTTTTATAAATATCTCCAGCTCAGACACGCAATAAGTGCGCAGTGGAGGGGGAATGTACCTGAACTTGTGGAAAGCCCAGTCCATGGAATGATTCGTAAGCTCCCGGATCGGAGCAGGGTCTCAGCTCTGTACTCTCCTCTCCTCACCTTCTCCGGCACGGATCAGCTGAACGCCCTTAGAGCTAGGTGGGTGGTGGACATAGGACCTATTGAGGATGAGGATTGGTCCCATATACTGAGCTCCCCTAGGGATGCCACAGCGTCTGCCAGGTTCCAACAGATCCAGCTGTATATCCTGCACCGAGTCTACTGGACCCCCCATCGGCTAATGCAGATGGGTGGCACTGGGTCGGACGCCTGTCCTAAATGTCAGGAACCTGGCGCAGACTTCTGGCATCTGCTGTGGCGTTGCCCGCGGGTGCATTCCTTTTGGGAAACTGTCCTGGCTAATATTCGGGATACGGGTATGCAGACCCCACTCAATGACCCCCGCATTTGTATTTTTGGCCTAGAATTGGAGGAGCTACTTTCTAGGCACCAGAGGATATATGTAAATAACCTTCTTACCCTGGCCCGTGTCTGCATTGCTAGAGCCTGGATGAGCCCCGCATCCCCATCCTCCAATATGTGGGTTGCACTTGTGAATACCACTATATCGCATGAGCGATTTATGTACACTAAACGGAACTGCCTGGGGAAATTTGGCAAGGTATGGGGCCAGTGGCAGGCCTCTGCATTGTATTTACAAGACCCCAACACGTAATTCGTTAGTGTTACCTGTTTGTGTAATAAATATAGCCTAGAGTCTATGACCAGAACCGGCTCGCATGCCCCCAGGAGCGCACCCCCCAATCTATCTATACCCTGTGATCACAAATGCCTATGAACCTGCTAATTAATACCAGATCGTAAATGTATATAAGCGACTATAATATGATACAATATCTCTTGAATGATGCAGCACACATATAATGTTTAATTGTCTTTATTGTCAATTATTTATCATAATTTCAATTTTTTCTTTCTTTTTCATTTATTTCTCTTTTATATGTTAGTAAAGTTAATGTATAAACTGTATGTGTAAACTTGAAAATTCAATAAAAACACATGATTCAAAAAAAATTATTGAATATGGTGTAAATCCAACCAACACATAAATAACAATCCCAAATCCAATATATGTCAGAGGTATTCAACAATTGAAAAGAGAATCCTCTGGGAAGGGGATCCGATGAACTTATTATTGAATATGGTGTAAATCCAACCAACACATAACTAACAATCCGGAATCCAAGTATTCAACAATTGATAAGAGAATCCTCTGGGAAGGGGATCTGCTCGGATGACCTTAGA
This sequence comes from Crinia signifera, assembly GCF_055691185.1. Lineage (NCBI taxonomy): Eukaryota > Metazoa > Chordata > Amphibia > Anura > Myobatrachidae > Crinia > Crinia signifera. The sequence continues at coordinate 185,597,115 of NC_139219.1, forward strand.
ATCTATGACCTTAAACCCAGTCAACTATCGTATATAAGAGATGTGTGCCGCTTGAATCCCATGAATAACATGACTTTTTTATTCCTACTAACATAGGCCAACAATTAAGTAACTTTGAACAGTTATTAAGTAACTTTGAACTGTGCTTACTTTTCATAAATTGCCTGAATAGGGTATACTTTTTATGTTTTTTTATGTAATTTTTATTGTTATTTCATATGAAAAATTTTTTAGTGTATTTAATATTGCTGTAATACAATTATTGAACAATTTCTCAGCGCTCTCTGAAATTTCTTACTTTTTTCATACTTAATATCGGATTCTGGGGGGTATTCAATCTGAGGGTCACGTCAGTCGAGCTTGCTCGACCGCCGTGACCCAGTCCCGTTCTCGTCAGCTTGACCGAGAACATGCAGGCGGGATTCAATGTCCCGCCTGCCGGGGAGCGAAAAGGGGGCATGGCCGCGAGTTGCGGCCAGGAAGAGGCGAGCTGCAGCCTGCAGTTCATCACTTCCTGGCTGTTCTCGGCAGAACGAGCCCGACACCTAGTGTCGGGCTCGTTCTGCCGAGAAACCCTGCTCAATGCTGTTGGGGAAGATTGAATATCCCCCTCTGCCTAACAGAGAATCCTTTAGGTGCTGCCCATATACCTTTGAGCGCGGGTTAGGGAACCCCATATAACCCCATATATATATATATATATATATATATATATATATATTTATATATATATAAATAAATATATAAGAATATCACATGGTAAGCAAGTATCTGATTTATGAGGACAATATTAATTTTCCCTTATAATTACTTTAAGCAAAGAATTCATATTCATGTATAAACTTAGAATGTTTAGTAGTCTTGTCTGCCGCCAATTTTTTTAATGCTCCATAGCTATTTCAGCCTGAGGGACTCATTACGGAGATGTTTGCCGAGCTCAGCCTGCCCTTACAGAGCTGAGCTTGGCATATATTTCCAACCGAGTCCCGGTGGCTGATTGAGCAACTACGTAGCATAATTACTCTGCAACATGGTGGTGGGCTGAGACTATCTTTCACTAGGGATCACACCCCTATGGAGCTACTGGACAGTAAGCTCGGCATGCCATACACAGGTAAAGCGGAAGCAAAGGTAGAAGGTGAATGGCGATGGTGCCTAACATCAGAGACGTGCAGTCAGGGGAGGCAGTGCCTCACCTGTCATAAATGATTCAAAGAAAATGACAAAATTCTTTGTAACCCATATAGGGCCTTATTTTGGTTCACTCTTTCTGACAAAATCCTTCTTAGATGGACAAAACCATGTGCACTGCAGGGGGGCATATGTAAAATGTGCAGAGAGAATTAGATAAGGCCCATAGTGTGTAAACATCTTCATTTTTTTATTATTTATGAGGTGGCACACTGTGGGAGTCAATTGGAAAATGTCAGCAGCGGGGGGGGGGGGGGGGTGGACGCAGGGCTAAGCCGCAGGAAGAAAAGAGGCTGAAAAGCCCATTAAAAATCAATGAAAAAGCGGCATCTACACATCTGCCTCAGTGACAGGGACACACGCCCCTGTCACTGAGGCAGATGTGATAGGACAGCGGATCAGACTGTCACACACTGACAGCCTGTATCCGCTGTCATGCTAAACTGTGGTGGCTGCGCTATCTCCTGAGACCCCGCCAGGAGACCCTGCTCCCGTTCTTCCTCCTGCCGCCACTAGAGCCCCGGCATCGGCATTTCAGGGTGGCCCTACTCACCTCCCTCCCACCACCGTGGCTCCTGGCTGCCGCCACTGCTAGGGGCCTGGCTTAGGCATGTCAGGGTGGCCAGGCTCACCTCCATCCTCCAACTGCCGTGTGACAGGCTCCCCTGACCGCGTGACCAGGTCGCTTTCGGAGCCCCGGCATCAGCATTTCAGGATTGCCCAACTCACCTCCTCCTGCTGCGACCCCGCCGGTTGGCCTAGCTCTCCTCTCCTATATATACACAAAGGGGGTGTCCAGAGTGTGCTCTTGTAGTACCACCTAGCCGCAAACTCATTGTATCAAATAGGTGTGATCCAACAATCACTTATGTTCACTCCGAAGGGATTTCACAAACTTGAAAATGACAACGAAGACCTCGATTATAAAAGCAATTCTTTATTAGAGCCCAACGCGTTTCTCTAACACGACTTCATCAGGGGCATGGCATGGCCGGACTAGGCCTGATATCCAGAAAATGACAATAACGATAATAGACAGTATTCCTTGAACCGAACAATCAATTAAAATCAGTAAAGGTTAAGATGAAGGATTACGCCAATGTAAAATAAGGATGTGTTTCCTGCAGGGGTGGATGAACAGAACAAATAGTCGTAATGATAAAATCTAGATAGCTTGGATACTGACCCACAATAGTGGGAAACCTCCTCTCTCGCACTTAGCAGGAAGAAAAAAGCATGAAGTCCACAATAAAGAAATTGAGATGTTTGCTCCACTGCAGACTGAATGCCTGATATCAGGCCTAGTCCGGCCATGCCATGCCCCTGATGAAGTCGTGTTGATGAAACGCGTTGGAATTCTAATAAATAATTGCTTTTATGATCGAGGTCTTCGTTGTCATTTTCAAGTTCGTGAAATCCCTTTGGAGTGAACATAAGTGATTGTTGTATCACACCTACTTGATACAAAGACTTTGCGGCTTGGTGGTACTACAAGAGTGCACTCTGGACACCCCCCTTTGTGTATTTTGTTTCATTGACTCTCACTAACAGGAGAGTCGTTCCAGAGTTGCAGCTGGTCGTAACACCAATCTTAGCGCAATTCCGCTATATATATATATATATATGAAAAAAGAGTGGGGTTTCAGAGGGCGCTAATGTACCATGTCAATTTCAATAAAAAAAATGGTATTTATTATAACCACATTTAAAAGTTAACATAAAAAGCACCCTATTGGGTGTAGCAATTACACATAATTATAAAGTATAAAACTCTGATGAAATATTACATTTAATCACAATTGAATCGATAGCACTGGTGGATTAATCAGTTCAGAATGGAAGGCCCAACGCGTTTCGTCATGTTGATGACTTCATCAGGGGCAGTGGAACAATTGAAACAACTATGTTATTCTGAAAAAAGTATCCAGAGTGAATTTCTCAATAATAGCCAGAAAGACGATTGTTCAATAGAAGCTACACACGATTGTTCAATCGAAGCCAATGGGCTTGGCTTTCTCCAGCAATATGCGATAATGGGCTCAAATGAAAAAAGGCCCGCACAATAATAGAGTTCTATGAGGATGTGCACACAGCATGAATCCACCACAGTGAATTCACATCGTATTCACAGAACATGTATAAACCACTTCCCAACTGATGTTTTTACAGAGTTGACCTTCTGTGATCAGAAACGTCTGTGTGGAGATAATCATCAGTCAGAGAGCGACTATATATATATATATATATATATATATATATATATATATATATATATATATATATATATATATATATATATATATATATATATTCACATTAAATAAATTATGATTATTTGTGATATAACAAAATACACACACATGGAGGCAGTGACACAGCTTTATTTTAAATCAATAGATACAAAGTAGATGGCGCAAAGGGACACTATGCACACATATTTTTTGGTAAAAATCAATATACAATTTTATGGTACTTGTTTCCTAGAACGGCGCCCATCGCGGGCATCGCATGTACATCCCATGCCATTATAATGGCATGCGATGCGACCGATGCGATAGCCATGATTTTACATAGAAATGCATGGTAAAATGTAAATCGCGTCTGTCACAACGCATGCGGCCAAAAAATCGCATTGCATGCGACCGACACAATTACCGATTTTACATAGGGAACAATGTTAAATGGCCCAATTGACCCGATTTTACATAGGGAAAAATGTTAAATGGCCCACAGACCCCAAATAGCCACCCTGAAGTGTGAAATGGCCCCCCCAATTGATAACGCCACCCCACCATCAACGTCAACCCGAAGAGTGGCGAGCGCAGCGAGCCCGCGAGGGGCGGCGGTACGCGTCCTCCGACCTTTTCATACCCCCACTATCCACGTCGGCGTGGAGTTGAGAATAGAAAGTGTGACGAGAACAGCGAGCCACCGAGCCTGAAGCGTGGAGAGCGCAGCGAGCCCCGCAAGGGGACACGGAATACGAGCCCGAAGCGTGGCGAGGAGACGCGGAATACATGTTAAGTAATCAGTGTCCCATCGCGGGGCTCGCTGCGCTCGCCACGCTTCGGGAGCGTGTTCCGCGTCCCCTCGCGGGGCTCACTACACTCGCCATGCTTCGGGCTCGGTGACTCGCTGCACTCGCCACACTTTCTATTCTCAACTCCACGCCGACGTGGATAGTGGGGGTATGAAAAGGTCGGAGGACGCGTACCGCCGCCCTTCGCGGGCTCGCCACGCTTTAGGTTGACGTTGATCGTGGGGTGGCGTTAACAATTGGGGGGGCCATTTCACACTTCAGGGTGGGTATTTGGGGTCTGTGAGCCATTTAACATTGTTCCCTATGTGAAATCGGGTCAATTGGGCCATTTAACATTGTTCCCTATGTAAAACCGCGGTAATTGCGTCGGTCGCATCGCATGCGTTTTTTTGGCCGCATGCGATGCGACCGACGCAATTTTTTCCCTTGCGATGCCTAAGACCAAAATCGTGGGCGCCGTTCTAGGAAACAAGTACCAATTTTATTTATACAATAATTGAACACTTTTAAAAAGTGAGAACACCGGCCGGTGAGACTTATATAAAACCGAATAAGGCACATACATAGGACATTCAGATTCAGAGCATCTTTCACTATTCTTACTGTGCTATATTTATTTTTAGCACAAAAGAATATGCAGTAGTTGGTAACTGTCCGCACTTTGACTAGCTGTCAGTTGCAGATTATTACTAAAGTGCAAAACACATGAATTTGTAGACTTTAAAATGGATTAGGCATGCATGGGGTTAATTTTTGCGAAGCAGAGATTAGTTGCAGTCTTTTTTGAGACAATGTTAGTCTGTGAATGAAAACTCTGATTCTCTCCAAGCATATACTCTCCAATGTACGACAATTGCTGATTTTCAAAGTGCAGGCAGCAAGTGAGGATCTCCTTGATGACGCGTTTCCCCGCCTCTTAGAGTGTCAGCGGCTTCATCAGATAACCTGTGGATGCCCCATCGCTCGTATTTATCGGGGCAAGCGCCGCCCTTATGGGCGTCTATTTTGTTTCATCATCAGTTCATTAGATTATGTTTGGCACATGCGCATTTCTTTTGAAACCAAGCCTCGGTTTCATAGCCGTTTTTATTTCCTTACGTTTTATTAGTATACAACCAAGCCTCAGTTTCATGTTAGTTTTGCCTTATCAACTTTACGTTTTGCACATATATACAATAAGAATACATGGATAGTGATAAATAATAAGAATAATACTATATAATTAAAATGAAACTTTTTCAAGCATTTATCCTATCTATATGTTGCCACTATTTTTCATAATATTCATAGCTACAGATCACAATGAGAAAGATCATTCAGTCCAGAGAAAGACTTATTCCGAAGTTGTGAACATAAGCACATATCAAAAAGATATACACATACATGTATACTCTGGTATAAAGCACCAGACCACATGCATATGTGTAGGTGATGAGAGATGAATGTATGTATATATACATGAAGCAATCTACAGGAATTTATAAAAAAACATAATAATAAATGAATTTTATTATGAGGAATGGACAATAAAATAAAATAAATAATTAATGATAAATAAAATATAATATAGTAGAAAATACAAAATAAAAATAAAAATGAAGATAAATAAAAATATTAAATAATAAATAATAAAAAATAAATAAAAAATATAAAAAATAAAAAAATAATAAAAAAATAATAATAGATAGGAAATAAAATTGAAAATATATATAATTGGTTATCGATATAATAAACATTGATGATATGAACAGAGTCTTATTAAATATGCAATACACATGGATACAGGTGAATATAACCTCTATGATGTGTATAAATGAATCACCCAAAACGTAATAATAATAATCAACTTAAGCAATAGGAGGTGTTTAGGATTAGTTCCATATGGATGGATGTACATCCTTGATCTTATTTATTTTATTTAATTTAGCCCCCTGTCTGATGATAACCATAATTGTCTTGTTCTAAAAATTGAACCAGGCTCTTGGGGCAGGGTATGGGGTGGGGGGGGGGGGGGGGGGTGTATATAAAGGTATATATATAGTAAAGTATTATTGGCTTTTTTGCCATCTGGGATGGGGACGAGGGGAGAGGAAAAGGAGGATCAGACATAGAGCCAAGAGAAAAGAGTACAATGAATATATGGATGAGAGGATTGATGAAAACACACAGATTTAAAGGGGGATATTTAGCAAGTAAACACATTCGGAAGCAGCAGAGTATCTAGCACAATCTATGTAGTGTTGAAATTTACAATTTACAGCTCTTACCTAAGGGGGACAGTTCTAATATCATTTCTACATTCAGATGTTATTCAGTTCAATGGAATCATTTAGGCCGTTAGGGACCATTGTTCCTAACTGGAAAATCCAGTAGGCCTCCCTTCTGCAGATTAACCCAAATCTATCTCCACCTCTTTGGGTGGGTTTGATATGTTCTATTGCTCTAATGCGTACGTTTTTAATGCATTGTTGTTGACAGTGAGATATATGTTTCGACAAGGGGTGGGTTCTGATTCCTGCCAATATGTTCCGCCTGTGTTCCATATAGCGAGTATGTAGGCTCCTCGTAGTGCGGCCAACATATTGGAGGCCACACCCACAGTCTATCAAGTAGATAACATATGTGGTTTTACAGCTCAAAAAGTCCTTTATTTTATATATGTTTTTATTATGGAAGGATGTGAATTCTGTACTTTTTTGGTCCCCATACATACATGTTTGGCATTTACTGTTCCCACATTTATGAAATCCTACTGGGAGATTTGATAACCAATTTGTGTTTTCTTTGCCATTTTTCTGTGTGTTCCTGTCTTCTTTATTATTGAAGTGACTGCTTACTAGTTTAGATTTTAGGTTTTCCCCCTTTCTGAAAATGACTTTATTTTTTGTTCCTAGGACATCTTTTAGTAAATCATCTTGTTTTAAATTGAACATATTCTTATTGATAATTTTTTGGATTTTGTGTGCACAGTTGTTATATTGCGTTATAAATGCTACGTTTCTATCCTCTGAGCCTATTATGTTTTGTTTCTTTTTAGAGATTGTAGTTTTAAGGAGATTTTTTCTTTCTATCTTTGTAACTTCATTGTGTGCTTTTTGGACCAAACTTTGCGGATATCCTTGTTCTATAAAGGACTGCATTATGTTTTCTGACTGTTTTAGAAAAGCTGCTTCTGTGGAACAGATTCTTTTTATTCTTACTAGCTGACTTTTCGGAATGTTGTTTTTCCAACTCTTCGCATGTGCACTGTCAAATTTGAGATATCGGTTCTGGTCAACTGATTTTACGTATGTTTCTGTTTCTATATTGCTGTCTCTGATGGAGAGCGCAATATCCAGGAAGTTATGGGTGGAGGTACTGTGAGTGAAAGTAAAGTGAAGGCCATAATTATTAATATTTAATTTATTGGTGAATTGATTAAGTGAGTTTTCATCCCCATCCCAAATAATAAATAAATTGTCTATATACCTGCCATAGAGGACCAGGTTCCCCCCGAGCTCGTTCCCCCACACATGTTCCTCCTTGAAGGCACCCATGTATAGGTTCGCGAAGCTCGGGGTGAACCTAGTCCCCATGGCAGTCACCCGTGCCTGTAAATAATAATGAGCATCAAACAAAAAATAATTGTGCTCTAAAATAAAACGTGATAGCTTGTGTAATAAGGTCACGTAGAGGGTCCGAGATCTCAACATCTGTTTCTAAGAATTGTTTGATCACCTCAACCCCTTGTTTTTGGGGGATATTTGAATAGAGGGCCTCTACATCACAAGGGAGCAGATAGTAACCCTCCTTCCATTCAATTACTTTTATTTTGTTGAGAAAATGTTTAGTATCTCTAATATATGATCTCAGGCCCTCTACGTGACCCTGTAAATAGTGATCAACAAATTGTGACAAATTATTCGTGAGGGACCCCACTCCTGAAATTATTGGGTGACCGGGTGGTGAAACAAGTGATTTGTGAATTATTTTAAATCACACCTTTTCTCTTCACGGATCTATATATTTTTGTAACATTTTTCGCTGAAGCAACTCCAATCGTTTTAGGAAAATGTATTAAAAGTTATATTTTAATATTTTCTCTGACACTAGTGCACCAGGTACTTATGTAATATCTGGGCTCCCATTTTTCTTATGAGACCGCGTCCCCTCGCGGGGCTCGCTGCGCTCGCCACGCTTCGGGCACGGTGGCTCGCTTTGCTCGCCACACTTTATAAAATCAACTCCATGCGTAGTTGGATAGTAGGGGTATGAAAAAATGGGGTGCATTTAACATGGGAGCCCAGATAATATATAAGTACCGTGCACCATATACAGACACTATTCCTTTTCGACTTTGTTCATCTAGTACAATTGTCTGAGGCAGCACCCCCGCCAACTAGAATGGAATCTCCGAGGACTGAATAATAGTTTTTTTTTCTACTATTATTAAATATGATAAATAAGTCCTAGTGCTTTAGCTCTCTTTGTACTTCCCCTTCAAAAGTAAGTAGCGCTTCAGCCCTGTGTCCTAATTGTCTCTCTCCTGTCTGTCACTGTCCCTGCGTCCTCCTCTATCACTGTCCCTATATCCACCTCTGTAAATCTGGGTTTATTACTTTATAGGACTCATTCATATTTCACAAAAGTGCCTGCCTCACCTGACAATAACCTCACCGCACGTCTTTGCCTCACATATCCATCCATGTCACTGTTCTTATCTGAACACGGAGGCAGCCAGGCGGGAGCTTCATGTGCCGGGTACACCTTCTGACATGGCGGGGCAGAGTACCAGCGACAGCCATTGGCTACAGGTGACTTGAATGGAGGCGGGGAGGGTCAGGGCAGGAGCTACAGATCAATATCGCTCATGTCGTTTGTCACTGCCACACACAGAACAATGTGCACAAGTGACATGAGTGATATTGTCCAAATATCCGGAAGATACCGATGCTTGTTAAGGATCGCATACCATTAACAATATTAAGCATACACACTTGGTGATATGTTTATCAATATCGCTCAGAAACCCCTTTCTGGGTGATATTGATAACAATTTCTTCTTGTGTGTATGGGCCTTAACGCATTCCCTTTCTGCTGTTCTTGTTTATCCAGACAGTGTACAAATGTGTTCTTTTCCATGTGTCAGTTCAATAACATCCTTATATTAATAGAATTGGAATAGTTTAACAAGGTGCGGCATAGCATGTCGACAATGGCTATGTCAACCTCAAGGTCCACATGATCAACACTGAAAAAGGGTCAACACAAGCAAAATGTTGACAGAAAAGGTAGACACATGAAAAGGTCAAAATAAGTTTTTCACTTTTTTTGGTGTCAATACCAACAATTAGTTGTGGTTTCCCCTTGTCCTATGGGCCAAATGCCTCACTGCACTCCGCACACTTTTGCACACTAAGTTGCTGTCATTGAAGTTAACATAGATGGTAAAATGTGAATTTTAGAAGTCACAAAAAACTCATGTTGACCTTTTCATGTGTTGAATATCTATTGCTCGTGTCAAGCTTTTATCCATGTTGACCATATGTTGTCGACCTATTGACTTTCGACCTTGACATTCTGTCAGTTTCATGGTAAAAACTTTATACCGAATGTGACTGTTTCTCACTAACGACAATTCTGGAGTCACTGAATTGATAGTTATTTCCGTTTGGATTTGCTGCCATCTACTGGCAATAAAGCTGAATCTATGATGGTTTCAATCATATTTACCATATAAAATATTTTTTCCCACATTTACACTATGGACTGCAGACAGAAATAGGAAAACTGATGAGGTCATTGCCTGGGTTAACTTGTTATTGTAACTGCTTCATGGTGTGCAGAATACACTTGATTTCCTTTAAAATATCTTTCCTGGAAGATATGATAGGATACCATGGACAGGGCCGGCCCTGCCGTTATGCCCAGCTGTATTCCGACTCATAGCAGGTCCAAGGCTGTTTTGAAATCTCCTGCTGGCTCGTAAACCAATCAGAGCTCGTGGTCCAGCAGCCAATCAGTAGTGCCAGTGGTGGCTCCTGATTGGCTGCCGGATCATGAACTCCGATTGGCTTATACAATATAAAAATAAAAACCTAATACAGGTTGAGTATCCATTATCCAAATTATTCCAAAAATGAGAATGTACTTTTCTTTTTTTTTAAACCTGCTGGGCACTTCTGGTGGCTGGCACTACTGGGTGCATGATATGTAACTGGCACTAAATATGTGTAAGAAAATGATTGTTTGCCATTTAAATTCAGTGCCTGAGATTGGAGACAAACTTTGTTTCATGTTTTGAAACCTTGTTTCATGCACAAATAAAATATATTTGTGTGTACTTCATGTATTTGATGTACTTATACAACATAAATGCAAGATACCTCAAGATACCATAATCAAATCTAAAAATCCCAAATACTTCTGGTCCCGAGCATTTTGGATAATGGATACTCAACCTGTATAAATTACTATTTGCATATACTAAATTATGAGGCAGCTCCGCCTGCACACAGAGCTATGCTGCATATGCAGAAGGCTACCTTAAGTGCCTGGTTCTTTGATACGAGCATTGTTGGCCAGCAATCTGAATGCTGATCTGCATTTTGCTTACTGGGCAGCCTTGCCCTGTGTTTGATATCCCGAGCATGCTAAAGGCTGTTGTTGTAGTTTTGCTATTTTAACACTTGAGGGGCATTAATAAACTGGTTGAGCAGATTTAAGTTTCTTTTATCAAAACATCCTTACTCAGTGACGTGCGGTGGTGGCTGCAACAGACAGGCACCGTCACAGCCGCCATCTCCTAAGCCTACAAGATTCGTTCTTGTTCCTCCTTTTTGATATTTGTATCTGCACGTGACCAAAAAAAACACCCTCCCCCTTTTTTTGTGTTTTTGTGTGTCTGTGTCCAAAAAACATTATATTTTATACAAATTAATTAAAAGTAAAATTTTAGATTACTCCAAACATGTCTTTAATAATAATTAAAGATAGATATGTGATAAAAAATATTCACATTAGAGAGGATATTATTTAATAAACCGAACTATACTAAGATGGAAAGTCTATCCAATTCTGTCACATTGATGGTAGTAATGTAAACTTTCCACTAGATGTCTCTGTAAACAGATTCTAGGAGTATATATAAACAGAATTGATGCTCTATATCAGGGGTGGGGAACCTTGTTATGCCAAGGGCCGTTTGTATGAAACAAAAATCCTTCGGGGGCCATATGTAAACATTTCTCTTACAAATTGTCCTGCTGCAGCCGTCCCATGCACCAGCGGCTGCTGCTGGATAGGACTGACAGTCTCCGGCTGCTGTTGATTAAGAGGAATCTCATGATAACTACCGACCTCTTGCGAGAATTCCCCTGTACTTGACTCCCGGCAAAGCCTCTGGGCGGGTGGGTGGGCCACTCAGATCGGCTACAGGGGCCGCATACGGCCCCCGGGCCTGAGGTTCCCCACCCCTGCTCTATATGAAATAAACAGTATAATTCTATACTAATACTTGTACTTTTTTGTACAAGAAAACAATACAACTGAAATAAAATTAATAAATTAGTGCAAATTAAATTTTATTGGTTTTAAGTACAGTACTAAATACAATCTGTTTCTGGTAAAAGATAGCAAATATAGTATAAAATGTATGTATAACAAAATACACATATATTAGTTGCGAAGACAATAGAATATAGAAAGAGAGAAGAAAGAATGAGAGGGGAAATAAAGGAGAGGTCAAGGGCAGGGGGTACAATAAAATGAATAAATTAACGAAACAACAACTTACAGTATATAAAAAATGCAGTAGAGCTCAGTCCTGAATGGGGGAAGTGAAGTTAGCCCCCTGTTAGTACTTTTGAGTTATGGGTCAGGTCCATAGGCGAATCTAGAAATATGGTAATTTTGATAGAAAAAAAAGAGATTAATTACACTAATCTAAGGGACCCTCAGTGCATACATTTCCTAAATGGCCAACTGAATTCATTAACTTAGTGGGAGATACGACTTGTCTTACAGGGATCCAGCATTGGCCAATTGAGAAGGTAAGGACATTTATTTCATTTAATATTTATAATTTTAAAAAAATAATACAATTTTCACCAATTTCCATTGCCTTCTCTGTCATATAGATAAACCTTATCAAGTGCACAGATGGGAAGGTGAAGCAAAACATGGAGAGGAAGAAGAATACCAACATAATGTACTACAATTGGCAGAAATCTCTAAGGTGCACAAAATCCTATATAACATGGGTTGAGGTGCGGTCTGAGAGGGCCACCTCGGATCGAGCAACACGGGAGTTAAACCATGGTAATGACCAGGGTTAAACACGGCTCTGACCCATGTCAAGTGCAGTTTGAATGGGTGCCTGGGTCGAGCGACCCAGGGCTTGTTCCCAGTTTGGAGGAGGCAGCACTGTCAGCTCCAAGTGCTGCCTCATCCCAAGCCCCCCGATGACGCACAGCCGCTCAGCTCCGCCCCGTGTGATGTCACTGGCATGGCAATAAGCTGGGTCAGTGTCTGAGCTTTCAGACCGCATATGCCATGTCGCTCTGGGGATGGGGCCTGTGTCCTAATCCTGGGTGCGACCTGGCATTTGCGGTCTGAAAACGGTATAACACTGACATTACTGTTATGTTACGTCATCTTGACGGGCTGGTAACTAGTATTGATATATAAACTACAATTTTCTTTGGTTCTTTAAGAATAGCTGGCAGTAAAGTGATTATTTCTCTCTGTTTCTTGTTTAATGAGGCATTCCAATGGTTTGGGTCTCTTAGTGCTGTTTGTCAGGGAATACCACAATGCATCTTCATATTTTCAAGCACCAAACACTTATCTGGAGCCAAAAGTCACTAGAAGGGGTCAACCTGTTGCCATAGTGACCCACAAATTGGACATGTTATTTTGCGAAGCACAATATGTCTGTCCCCAAGTGACTATAGCAAAGAGTTTTAAGAATTGCATTGCTTTTCCACAAGGCCATAATTATTTGTGTGCAATTTAGCAGCATGGTTAGGAAACCGTTGATGTGCGATTTAGCAGCTAGAGGCTGAGGGAGGATCGGACCTGCATGTAATCCTATTTTACTGAGAATCAGCAAACAAGGGATACAAGACTCCACAAACACCAATTGGTTTATAATGTTTCATTGTATTTGTGTTATAGCATATAGAAAGCAGTACTGCAGTAAAATAATTGTATGTTATTGCTTATGAATTTTTATATATTAAATCATACCTCCCAACATGACCCATTCCAAATGTCTATTCCTCTTATAGATGCAGTGTGTGTGTGTGTGTGTGTGTGTGTGTATATGGGTACTTGTTTCCTAGCACGGCCACACCGATTTACATCGGGGTGGTCGTGTCGGAAAAATCGGGTCGATCGCATCGCATGCGATTTGGTCGCATGTGATGCGATCGACGCGACCGACTGATTTTGGGCCCGATTTTTTTTTTAATGAAATGTAAATCGGGTCCCTGGGACCCGATTTTACATTGGATTCAATGTAAAATATTCCCAACCCCCCCAAATGTCACGGCGTACACCCCACCCCACGATAGACGCCAACCCGAAGCGTGGCGAGTGCAGCGAGCCCGCGAGGGGTGGCGGTGCGCGTCCTCTGACCTTTTCATTCCCCTACTATCCACGTCGGCGTGGAGTTGAGAATAGAATAGTGTGGCGAGCGCAGCGAGCCACCGAGCCCGAAGCGTGGCGAGCGCAGCGAGCCCCGCGAGGGGACGCGGATACCTTCACAGGTAAACGCGTCCCTTCGCGGACTTCACAGGTGTCCGCGTCGCCACGGACACCTGTGAAGCCCGCGAGGGGACGCGTATAACTGTGAAGGTATCCGCGTCCGCTCGCCACGCTTCGGGCTAGGTGGCTCGCTGCGCTCGCCACACTATTCTATTCTCAACTCCACGCCGACGTGGATAGTAGGGGAATGAAAAGGTCGGAGGACGCGCACCGCTGCGCTCGCCACGCTTCGGGTTGGCGTCTATCGTGGGGTGACGACGGGGACATCTAAAATGTGAAATGGGTCATATTGGCCCATTTCACATTTTTCAAATTTTTTCAGGATTTCAATGTTAAAAAATCTTTTAACATTGAAGCCTATGTAAAAATCGGGGGCATCGCGTCGGGACCTATTTTAATGGTCCCGACCGACGCGATGCCCCCGATATTTTACCTTTCCCGACACGATTTCAATGTTAAAATATTTTTTAACATTGAAGCCTATGGGGAAATCGCGGGCATCGCGTCGGTCGCGTCGGGACCATTGTTAACGGTCCCGACCGACGCGATGCCCCCGATATTTTGTCCGAGCCGGCCAAATGGACCTGATTTCAAAGGAAATCGGGTCCATCGTATGGATTGTGTACCTTAACTAAAGGTACACGATCCATAAGATTTGTGGCCGTGCTAGGAAACAAGTACCTATATATGTATATATATATATATATATATATATATATATATATATATAAGAAAAAGAATTTATCGGAGAGCGCTTGACTTAGTACCACCTAGTCACTCTTGTAATAATTTACTGAATAAGGCAACAATCACATTTATATTGACAGTTCTTTGTCCCTTTCCCGAATAATACGTGGAATCCGTTCAAGATAAAAGTTCTTTATTGAAACCCAACGCGTTTCGTCAGAACGACTTCTTCAGGGGCATGACAAAATAATTTTTTAATAGATAGGCTTGTTCAGCAACTAATAATTCATTCAGGACAATGGTAAAATCAGTAAGGTAAAAATTTGGAGGAAGCCTGGCTGGCTTAGTATATTGGGTATTTTTAGAGCTTTTTCTGTGGGGACGAGATCCTTGAGAGTAGGGCTCACAGAACCAAAAAATGATCAATCTAGGGGATGCCAATTTGGCTCAGTGTGTAGGATAACTCCAATGAGGGTCAAATCCTAAATAATAGAGCCCATAGGGTCACTAGGGTGATGACTTATTGGGGAAAATCCGTCTTGCTGGGTATATTTGAAAACGGTTAGGATGAAATCCTAGAATATAGGGTTCACCGTGCCAATATGGTGAAAGAATAGAAGAAGGCCACACCGGCCTGTTAATTTAGAAATTCCCGTACGGATGCGATCCTCAAATACAGGGCTCACAGGGCCGTATTTCTACGGATATACTTTACAGATCACAAAAGAAATAGAGAGATCCAGAAGAGAGTATCGCTTCTCAAATAGTCACCACAGTGTAGCAAAATTCCAAGCTCCTTCACTGGCTGACAGTCATATATATATATATATATATATATATATATATATATATATATATATAAAAGGGTTTTCAAAAGGGTTTTTCAAAACGGCACTCATACAGTCCAAGGCAACGGTGGTGCAGGGTCCAGACACAGCAGAAAATAGAGACAAACTTACCCAACCTTGCAGAAGGGAAGAAGACAGACCAGCACTCGTTTTTGAAGAAATAATTTGTATTAGAAAATGCTCACAGCATGGTAAACATCTTTAGGAACATCAGACAGACCCGACAGTCTGTTTCAACTGGACTCTAACCAGTTTTCGTACCCCTGAGGAAAACTGGTTAGAGTCCAGTTGAAACAGACTGTCGGGTCTGTCTGATGTTCCTAAAGATGTTTACCATGCTGTGAGCATTTTCTAATACAAATTATTTCTTCAAAAACGAGTGCTGGTCTGTCTTCTTCCCTTCTGCAAGGTTGGGTAAGTTTGTCTATATATATATATATATATATATATATATATGATAAAAGAAGAAAATAGAAGTGCGCTCTATATTTTTTTTTCTCCACAGAAAATACACAAAATTAAAAGACTGTATTTATTCAAATTTTTTGGTACTGTACATAGATTCTTCTTCAGATGAAAGCTTCACATATAATTCCAATAATTGATCCAACACCAGAAAATAATTTCACAGATATGACCCCATAGAGCGCACTTGTATTTCCTTCTTTTTCATCTCTATTCTTGGTGCCTATATACTATAGAAGTGCTGCTCCACCGTTAACGCAGAAAAAAGGCCACACACCCCCTTAAAAGAAAAAAAATAAAATATATATATATATATATATATATATGAGAAAGGGGAGTTTGTGACCCTATCCTGCGCTTATAGGGTGAGCAGCACAACTCTAAAGGCTCCGCCGCTAATGGGAGTCTAAAGTGAAGAATGAAAAGAAAAGGTGTAGAGGTGCGCTCAAAGGTAGTTTCACCAATCCACAATTGGAAAAATATAAAACATTTATTACAAACAGTAATACAATTTAAAAAGACTTTCATAAAAAGCTTCTCATTTGGAATTCATTTATACAATTTCATGGTGTGTCATTATCATCCAATATAGTTTTGATCATAGGTGTTGAAAGATCACGCAGAACCCTACGCGTTTCGTCCACTAGGGACTTCTTCAGGGGTAATACACCAGGATCTAAAAAAGGGGGGTGGTGAAACATTGCCATAAAGAAATGGAATTTACCAAAACAACTGGTTAAGAAGGATATTTTTATCAGGACATGGAGAACCGGAGGAAGAGACAATAGAAGGAGAGAGCAAGAGGAGAGACATGTGTGCAGTTCCTTCCGGGGAACTGCAGAAAGAGTTTCAGGCAAAAAGTTTTTTGGAAAAAAGTTTTTGGAAAAAAGTTTTTAGTCAGGATTTCCCAAAAAACACCTCAGTGAGTAACAAGGGTAAATGAAGAACATACCTATGGATATTATGTACCTTGGTTCGATATACACGAAATTATATTGGGTGGCTCTTTTAGGAGTTAGTATGGGTGGCCTTATGATACTCCACTTAGTGGTAGGTATATTAGAATCTGTAAATTAATACAGTGCGCATAAATGAATACATACATCTTAATTCACGGTGGGGCCAATTTTCAATGATTACAATATAAACACTTAAAAGCATATAATAAACCTCCATAAGCATAAAGGCATCTTTACACATGGCCCGATGATCAAAGCGGGGTACAGTTGGAAAATGTACAAACCAGAGCAACAAATATAGTACAACGTATGTAAGATTGGTATTGTAAGTACTTAAACTAAAATAAAATAAAATACAATCGAATGGAGAAAAATGTACATACCGAATCAAGAAGCACAATAAAACACCTCTCCGACAGACAACCTATTATCCAACTGCACAGTCAATATCTGAATATTGATAAACAACAATCAGTTACAAATTCATACATAGGGAAAAAATTCCATTCATTAAACTCAAGCTGACTATAGTATATCAACCTAGAAATTATGGCTATTGGCTTTAATAGTCCTCATATAGGTATAGGGGTACATACAATATTTATACAGTTTAGCTGGTTCCCCATAATGGGTTACAACACCAACCTTATGCAAAGCCACTAGTGGTGAATAACATAAGTTACCACCAAAATTAATTGGGACATGTATATATACATATGTCACTCTCAATCTTACTCATAACCAATGTGAGCTTTTCAAAGTACCAATACCTCTGAGTAGTACACAGTTTTAGAGTTTTAGAGTTTTACATCTCATATAAACAGCAAATCATTCTCTGAACATTAGAGAGCCATAACATACAGTGGTCAGAGAAATACAAGACCAATTGGGAGCAACCTACCTGAATCTGTAAGCCTCAGTCTTAATCAGCATGTGGAGAGATAATTACCCTCTGTGAAGTGAGGCTTAATATACCCCTCTCAAGGTGACCTCACTTCCGGTTTTTCAATCAGTAATATATAATATAAACAGACTTATTCAGGGATGCTAAGAGAAGGATACAGAGTGATAACGCTACATATAACTCTAAATGGGCAAGCTTTAGCCCTTCAAAACCATATAGGTGATAGTACATCATTTAAAATACGATGCCGTATATCCAGGAACGCACTGCGTTCCATTTTGCGTGTCAGCCCTCTGTTTGAGTGGCTGATCACGTCTAAACAAGTCCCATCTGATAGGCGGCTGTACGTAGTGATGAATAGGAGGGGGTGGGCGTTAAGCCCGCTTAATGTATCTAAGTTGCTTAGCAACCCTACGTATTTATCTGATAAGCGGCAGTGCATAGTGGTGAACCTGAGGGGGTGGGCGTGAAGCCCGCTTTGTGTAGCTTAGTTGCATAGCAACCCTACGTATTTCGTGCTGGTCACGTGGGTAGAAATAAATGGACCGCTGGATGTAATATAGAGCGGTGGAGCGTGCGCCTTATTTACACATACAACGTGTATGCGGGCGCCGCAGCTATATGGCAGATCCGTCCCACCAATGTGAACAAAGTCTAACTGATCACGTGTTACGTGTCTATTTGCGCTCCACAGTATCTATGGTAACCTATTATATACGGAAGTGGGAAGTGGGAACAGTGTAAATGTGAAACTATAAATACTGTTAAACAAATAGGGAATGTGGTGTTCCCTGAAAACGCAGTGAGAGGGGATTACAGGTATAACTAGATATTAAAAATCTCAAGTAATATTCAAATACTAAGGTTATTTGGAATATATAATAGTCCCTAAGGACACGGTGAATGGGAATTACAATGTAACTATATTTCTACTTCTCAAGTAATGGTAAAGTATGTCCCATTAACGTGTAAGGGTATCCGTGACTTAAGGGGATTCCTAAATGGTGAAAAAAATATATAGTGAAAAAAATGGTGAAAAAGATATATCCATAATTTCTTTTTTATTATTATTATTAAGATATTTTATTTAAGCACAGTGGTGTGTATGATACACATATAATAATCCCAAAAACACAGTGAAGGGGAATTGCAAGTGTAACTTAATTTCCACTTTTTCGAGTAATAGTTGAATTATCCTATTATCATATACAAAGTATCCGTGACTTAGGAGGATTCCTAATTGGTGGAAAAAATAATAATAAACTTTTTTATTATTAATTATTTTATTACAAAAACTCAGTGGCGTGTATGATACGCATAATGATTATAAATGTGCGAAAACAGTGTTTATCCTAGTGTTCCATATGCGGAAAAATAGGGGACACTATATCCTAGGGGTATATAATAAAATATAAAGGGGACATAACTAAACTGATGAGGGAGATGGTGTAAAGCAATATCTCTTCTGAACCCTAGTGGTATCCCATGTATGGGGCGGGGAAGGGGAGGGGGCGGAACCTGCTGAATTGTCACAGGTCCTAGCTTAGATTAGGAATAATTAAGGGGTGGGACAAATATAGCTTATCATCCATTTAAGCAATGAGACTACCCTTCGAACTTATAGGGGTTCTCTTCAAAAAGTGATAGAGGGTTATAGGGATATGAAAAAACTAACTAAATACCCTAAAAAAAAAATAAGAGGTGGGAAAAGAATCTATTCCCTAGAGAAAAAAAGGGGGGTGAAGAACATTGATTGGTTAAGACAATCAATGTTATAAATATAAGGTTTATAGCCCAATTGGTCCTGTATGTACATCTTTTCAACATATTTTATCACACTATTCATTTTTTATCACACTATTCGGTTCTAAGGAAGAAGTGGAAAGTATAGACAAAGAATGCAGAAAGAAGGAGAGTAGTATGTGGCCTCATCGGTTACTCTACAAAAAAGAAACAATGTCTATGTTCTCGTTGAGACCATTGGGAGCTAAAGATCCCAAGGTGAATATCCAGAATGTCTCCCGCTTGGATAGGGTGAGGTCCCTATTTCCGCCTCTGGGGTTCTGGGGGATACATTCCAGGACGGTAAAGGAAAAGTTTTTTTCCGGATTGGAACTATGTTTGTGGAGATAATGGCGGGGTAGATTATGTGAAGTCAGCTTGTTTTTAATACTTCTAAGATGTTCCTGAATTCTTATTTTCAACATTCTTTTGGTCTTGCCTATATAATATAGGCCACATCCGCAAGTGATTCTATACACCACATAGTTTGAGACACATGTACAGGATTGATTCAAGGTGTAGGATTTATTCTCGATGGTCTTCCACAGAAATGGTTGCTTTTCCATGTACTTGCAACATATGCATTTAGTGCACGGGGTACATCTGATGGTGTCCTTTAGAAAGTGGTTCCCCCTTTTCTGAGTTGCTTTATCCACACGGAAATGACTAGGGGCTATTAGGCTTCTCAAATTAGGGGCTCGTCTGTAGACTACGTTGGGTGATGGAGGCAATGCAGGTCCCAGGACTGAATCCTTCAATAAGATGTGCCAGTGTTTGGCCAGAACTTTCTTAATACGATAGTTTTCCTTATTGAATTGAGTGATAAAAGGGCGACATGAGGTTTTTTGAACCCTATTATCCGTTTTATCCCGTAACATTGCTTGTCTGTCCGATCTTTCGGCTTTTAATCTGGCTTCCTCGATTTTTTCCTTATTATAGCCGCGTTCAATGAATCTTTCTTTTAAGATTTCAGATTGCTGTGTGTAGTCATGGAGTTCTGTACAGTTCCTTCTAAGTCGGAGGAACTGAGCGTATGGTACTCCATCTTTCCATTTTGGATGGTGGCAGCTATTATAAGGAATGAAGCTGTTGGCGTCGACATCCTTAAAATATGTTTTTGTGTTAATAAACTCCCCTGGTATTCCCTTGAGGGTGAGGTCTAGAAAATCAATTTCTTTATTGTTGGCTTTTGAGGTGAATTTAAGATTGTAGTCATTTACCTGGAGGTAGGTATTAAAGTCATCCAGACTTGAAGCGTCTCCCTGCCAGATGAATATTAGGTCGTCGATATATCTGTAAAAGAATTTAATGTGTTTTTCAAACCTGGAGCCATAGATGTATACCTCTTCCCACCTCCCCATTAGGAGGTTGGCGTATGAGGGGGCGAACTTCGTCCCCATGGCCGTCCCATTTTGTTGGAGATAGTGAGTACCGTTGAATTCGAAGTAATTATGTGTAAGAATGTATCTTATACACTCAATGATGAAATCAACTTCGTTTTCGGACTTCTTTGGATCCTTCGAGAGGGTCCATTTAACAGCTTCCATTCCCTTAGAGTGCGGGATGGACGAATATAGTGCCTGGACGTCCACCGTAAGCCAGTGGAAATCTTCTTGCCACTTGATGGTTTGAACTTTTTGTAGAACACTTGTTGAATCCTTCAGATGGGATTTGTTGAGTTTCACATAAGGTTGTAAAAGAAGGTCTACAAAGTGTGACAGATTTGCACTCAGGGATTCTACGCCTGCCACAATGGGTCTTCCAGGGGGTTTCTTTTTATCCTTGTGGACTTTGGGAAGGTGGTAGAATATTGGCATAATGGGATGTTTCGTATACAGATATTCAAACTCTTTTTTTGTAATCAGTTGGTTCCTAAGTGCGTTCATCAGCAGTATGTATAATTCCTCCTGGAATTTGGCTGTGGGGTCTTCTTCCAGTTTTACATAAGTAGATTGGTCCTCAAGAATGTTTGATGCTTCATTCAAGTAGGCTTCCGTGGTTTGCAGAACCACTGCCCCTCCTTTATCAGCCCCTTTAATGATAATTTCCTTATCCTTCTTCAGAGTTTTGATGGCTCGTTCTTCTGGAGTGCTCAAATTGCTGTTGAATTTATGGTCTGATACTTTGAGTTTTTGAAAATCTTCATTCACTGAGTCATAAAAGATGTCAATATGACTTCCTCTAGACTCTACTGGGTAAAATTTAGACTGGGGGGCAACACGGGATAAGGTCTGAATTCCCCCTTCCGGTTCCACAGTTGGATTTTTAATGAAGTGTCTCTGTAATGTCAAGTTCCGAATAAATTTGTTTAAATCTATAAAAAGATCGAATTTTTTTACATGGGTATCCGGTGCGAATTTTAAACCTTTGTTTAAAACTGTGATCTGCGTTGTAGATAATTGCCGCGCAGTGAGGTCAATAACCCCTGTTTCTGTGACGTTATGCCCGATGTAGCTTTTCTTTTTTTGGGGCTTCTTTCTTCCACCTCTACATCCTCGTCTTCCCCGTTGAGGATTCTCTTCGTACCTTGGGGTGAATCCATCATGCGGTGGAGTTCTTCTTCTCTTTGTAAAATGGGTCGTTGGAGAGCCATGTTTCCTCCTAAAAAACGTTTGGAATGTTGTGGGGTGGGGGAGGGAGATCTATAGTTTCTTCTATAGTAGTTATGTTCAGACGGGATCCGATTGCGATGAGTTTGTTGCCTCCTAGGGTCAGATCTGTCCCTATAATTCCTAGGGCCTGAAGGGTCTCTGGGTCTTCTACGGCCTGACCGATCTCGAGGGTGTGTATAATAATTTGAGCTGGAAGTTTCTTGATTATATACTGGTTGTTGCCATCTGTTGTGGTAATCTCTTCTCATATTCCTACGAGGTTTGGATTCTTCTATAAAACGGGAGTCCCGCTGCTGGTAGTTGGAATATATTGGGCCTTCATAGAATTTTGGTCTGGTATGTTGTGGATTTTGTTCCATCCTTTTATCGAAATTCGACCAATTTCTGATCTTCCCGTTTGTGTAGTCGTTTTTATCACGTATGAATTTTTTCTGTTTTCTACGTATTATCTCGTTTTCTTCTTCATCCAGTTTATATTGGATATCTGCAACGTCACGTTTAAATTCCTCGCTCTCACCGAATTTCTCCAGTAGTTTTTCTATCTTATTTAGCTCCTCTTCAGTTTTAAGGATTTCTCTCTTTCTTTCATCAACAATCAGTGCTATGAGTTTCGATGAACACTCATCCAATATGGCGTTCCAATGTGTCATGAATTCTTCATTATTGTTGCCCATTGTTGGGATCTTACTAATTCTCAGTCCCCTTGGTATACGTCCTACCTCCAGGTACTTTTCCAAGGTATTGATATCGTACCAATTTCTAAGTTCCCTTAGGGTTAGTTTTTCGACCATATTGAGGTAGTTATAATAATCATCCTCCTCTGTCTCGATTAGTTGTTCTTCCTCCAGAAAGATATTCTTCACTCTATTCGATCTTTTAGATCTATCATAAAACGGCATTATGTCTAGCAGCAGGTGGGGTACACTTTAGCAGCTGAACCTAGGTCCACGAAAATAGAAGAAAGGGGAGTTTGTGACCCTATCCTGCGCTTATAGGGTGAGCAGCACAACTCTAAAGGCTCCGCCGCTAATGGGAGTCTAAAGTGAAGAATGAAAAGAAAAGGTGTAGAGGTGCGCTCAAAGGTAGTTTCACCAATCCACAATTGGAAAAATATAAAACATTTATTACAAACAGTAATACAATTTAAAAAGACTTTCATAAAAAGCTTCTCATTTGGAATTCATTTATACAATTTCATGGTGTGTCATTATCATCCAATATAGTTTTGATCATAGGTGTTGAAAGATCACGCAGAACCCTACGCGTTTCGTCCACTAGGGACTTCTTCAGGGGTAATACACCAGGATCTAAAAAAGGGGGGTGGTGAAACATTGCCATAAAGAAATGGAATTTACCAAAACAACTGGTTAAGAAGGATATTTTTATCAGGACATGGAGAACCGGAGGAAGAGACAATAGAAGGAGAGAGCAAGAGGAGAGACATGTGTGCAGTTCCTTCCGGGGAACTGCAGAAAGAGTTTCAGGCAAAAAGTTTTTTGGAAAAAAGTTTTTGGAAAAAAGTTTTTAGTCAGGATTTCCCAAAAAACACCTCAGTGAGTAACAAGGGTAAATGAAGAACATACCTATGGATATTATGTACCTTGGTTCGATACACACGAAATTATATTGGGTGGCTCTTTTAGGAGTTAGTATGGGTGGCCTTATGATACTCCACTTAGTGGTAGGTATATTAGAATCTGTAAATTAATACAGTGCGCATAAATGAATACATACATCTTAATTCACGGTGGGGCCAATTTTCAATGATTACAATATAAACACTTAAAAGCATATAATAAACCTCCATAAGCATAAAGGCATCTTTACACATGGCCCGATGATCAAAGCGGGGTACCCCGCTTTGATCATCGGGCCATGTGTAAAGATGCCTCTTGATGAAGGCGCTTGGTGCGCCGAAACGGCCGTCGAGGAGACGTGTAATGTATTGCCTTGTTGTATCTTCCTGATGGGTGTCCATGATTACCTCATTGTACTGAGCCTGGATATTCTTCATTAAATGAATCTGCATTGAATTTCATTCCTTGACTGGTGCCGGTTGTTCTGTTTGCTCTGGAGCATTTGGACAGGACTCTTTTCTATTTCAATTGTGACCTGGCACGGTCCATTCATACAAGTTAGCGGGTGCGACTGCTCTTTGGACTATATATATATATATATATATATATATATATATACACACACATACACAGAGTACCACAACACTCGCCATCCCTGCGAATGGGGTGCAAGCAGCACTCGCCATTCCCAGGTTGGGGTGAAAGTGGCCTGTGACCACATGCTCTAATAAATACAAATACAGGGACTCAACACTCTCCATAATGAACTAACTCACCTTAGTATACAATTAATCAAATAAATAATGGGGTTTTAGTTCATGAATTGATCAATGCATTTAAGCTTGCAGCCCATCGCCAAGGGACCCCATTTCACTGCAAGTCCTACACTAGCAATTGTCTCTCAAGAGCCTGCCAACTGCTGACACATCATAGCTAAAGTGGACATGTGTTTTTTCCTGGTTTAAAGCTCACCTGCCAAGTGCCTTATGGCTTTTAAAAATGAGGCAGTCACCTAACACAACACCTGACTTAGAATTAAAGGGGCAGCTGTAACAAGTTACGGATAAATTAGCTCATCTGGGGTGAAAGAGAAAGCTATGATCAAAGTAACAAAGGTTAATAAAAATTAACCCACATATATACACACATACACAGAGTACCACAACACTCGCCATCCCTGCGAATGGGGTGCAAGCAGCACTCGCCATTCCCAGGTTGGGGTGAAAGTGGCCTGTGACCACATGCTCTAATAAATACAAATACAGGGACTCAACACTCTCCATAATGAACTAACTCACCTTAGTATACAATTAATCAAATAAATAATGGGGTTTTAGTTCATGAATTGATCAATGCATTTAAGCTTGCAGCCCATCGCCAAGGGACCCCATTTCACTGCAAGTCCTACACTAGCAATTGTCTCTCAAGAGCCTGCCAACTGCTGACACATCATAGCTAAAGTGGACATGTGTTTTTTCCTGGTTTAAAGCTCACCTGCCAAGTGCCTTATGGCTTTTAAAAATGAGGCAGTCACCTAACACAACACCTGACTTAGAATTAAAGGGGCAGCTGTAACAAGTTACAGATAAATTAGCTCATCTGGGGTGAAAGAGAAAGCTATGATCACAGTAACAAAGGTTAATAAAAATTAACCCACATATATACACACATACACAGAGTACCACAACACTCGCCATCCCTGCGAATGGGGTGCAAGCAGCACTCGCCATTCCCAGGTTGGGGTGAAAGTGGCCTGTGACCACATGCTCTAATAAATACAAATACAGGGACTCAACACTCTCCATAATGAACTAACTCACCTTAGTATACAATTAATCAAATAAATAATGGGGTTTTAGTTCATGAATTGATCAATGCATTTAAGCTTGCAGCCCATCGCCAAGGGACCCCATTTCACTGCAAGTCCTACACTAGCAATTGTCTCTCAAGAGCCTGCCAACTGCTGACACATCATAGCTAAAGTGGACATGTGTTTTTTCCTGGTTTAAAGCTCACCTGCCAAGTGCCTTATGGCTTTTAAAAATGAGGCAGTCACCTAACACAACACCTGACTTAGAATTAAAGGGGCAGCTGTAACAAGTTACAGATAAATTAGCTCATCTGGGGTGAAAGAGAAAGCTATGATCACAGTAACAAAGGTTAATAAAAATTAACCCACATATATACACACATACACAGAGTACCACAACACTCGCCATCCCTGCGAATGGGGTGCAAGCAGCACTCGCCATTCCCAGGTTGGGGTGAAAGTGGCCTGTGACCACATGCTCTAATAAATACAAATATATATATATAACAGGCGTCAGTGTGGCACTCCGGATAGTAGTAGAAGAAATCAGACGGACACAATGGAATGTCAACGTTTCATTTCTATTTATCAGAAATTTCGTTATATATATAG
Source organism: Crinia signifera (assembly GCF_055691185.1). NCBI lineage: Eukaryota > Metazoa > Chordata > Amphibia > Anura > Myobatrachidae > Crinia > Crinia signifera. The sequence goes on from NC_139219.1 coordinate 185,623,349, forward strand.
ACTTTTTCGAATATGACGCGGCACTCCAAACCAAGTTTAATCACAGGAAACTTTATTGAGACAGCAACATTTTAATACATCCTTATTATCATCAGGCTCAACATTGCTAAAACAGACACATACTTATATACCCCCCAGGTGTAACTTGCGTGTCGGTGCTGGCACATTGTACTGCCCTCCCACGCAACAGCGTGCTAAACGTAGCCAGTGCCGGTGCAAGGCGCCGGAGCGCCCCAGGCGGGGGGGGGCGCCCCGGTGCTCACCCGCTCCACGGGTATAATTACTCACCCCCCTTCAGGAGGAGCTCGGGTCTAGCTCAGCAGGCGGGAGAGCTGGAGGTCTGGCTTAGCGGGCAGGAGGGAGGCCTCGCAGTTCAGTCCCGGCGCAGTGTGACTGACATCTTCCTCCACCCGCACCGTGTACAGCCGCTCAGCCGGGCAGCGCTGAGCACTTGGCTTACCCTCAGACGCTGCCCGGCTGAGCGGCTGTACGCGGTGCGGGTGGAGGAAAATGTCAGTTAACATGCACCGGGGTCCGGGACTGAACTGCACACAGCGCAGCGAGCCCTCCCTCCTGCCCGCTAAGCCAGACCTCCAGCTCTCCCTCCTGCCCTGCTCCCAACTACCGCCCCCCAGTGGCCGGCACTGCCTAGTGGTGGCGCCGGCCCTGAACGTAGCGCACACACCGGGTCCCATTACTATACAACAGGACTCTGTGTGACGCACCTTAACCCCTACAGTGCACTGAACAAATTGACAATATATCATACATACATAAGAAAAAATATATAAAAAAGATACATACATATATATATATATATACACAACAAAAAATACACATAATACATACATAGAAGATCTATGAGTGCTCCTTAGTGGATTGTCTATGAGAGACAAATGCTGAAGCGTCAGTTTTTACTAACACATCTATGATACTTTTTGATTGCTTAAAGCTAGGGAGAAGTCTAGTCTGAGACATACCCAGATGTGAATCAGCTTGTACAAGAGGCCAATGCTGGCGCACTATTTTAGTAAGTGTGGGGCTGAATTAAATTCAGTTGAACTTAACTGAATTTAATTCCTCGAGTAGCGATAACAGCGCTAAACAACAGAGAAACCGTGGAACACCTATCCCTTTAGCGGTACGCACGAGAGCTCACACAGGAGGTCCCGGCAATTCACCAGACGTGGAGGTCAGAGCCGCCGGCAGAGGGGGAAGAAAACCCCCGAAATCTTCACATCAGCTGTCGGATACTGAGGAAAAAATCCTGTCTAAGGGTTTATCATTTATACCCTCCACCAGTTTCAATGAATTGCAGTGGACTTTAGAACATCACAGATTGTCTTGATCTTTACGTTTGAAAGAGTTCTATAACAAACCACAGACTGTGCCGACTGAGACTGTGAGTATATCTCAGAGGGACACTATTCCCAAACAATTGTATAAGGTTATGCCTAAATCAACGTTTGATCCACAGTCATTTAATCAATCTATTTCCACCTTCTCTACTGTCACAGACTTTGAAGCTAGAACTGCTATTAAAAATCATGTGCCTATTCGTTCTAACATTAGCAGACATGAATGCCAAGCTTTGCGGTCTATAGGCCTTATTCTGATCGGTTCGGAAACGGCCGCATGCGGCCGTTCCGCCGATGTTTTCGCTCTGCGCATGTGCAGAGGGCACTCTGCGCATGTGCAGGCGAAATCGCCGCACACTTTTTTTGACCGCCGCAAAGGGGGCGGATAGGGGCGTGAGGGGCTACTTAGCCTCATTTCCCTATGCATACGCCCCGCGTTTCATGGGCGTTCCCATGCAAACGCGGGGCGTATGCATGGTAATGAGGCCATGACGCGCGTGTAGGGGGCGGGCAGCTGACATCGCCGGATGTCAGCTGCCCGCCCCAATACAAGATTTCACACGGACAAGTGTCCGTGTGGTCTTGTGTTGCGGGACCTGGTGGAGCGTGCGGCCCTGCATTCGATGTTCGGCGACCATCGAATGCAGGGGCAGCTCCCAAGGTGGAGGAGGCGTATCCCCGTCCACTTTCATACGGATCGCCACATATCCGCGTACGGACGGAGGTGGCGATCCGTACGCAAGGCGGGGATTCGTCTGTGCGGTCGGAGCCGCATATGCGGCTCCGGCCGCACCGATCAGAATAAGGCCCTATGTCTGAGGACAGTTCACTGGTGTTCTGTCCAGCAGATAAGGGCGGAGCACTAGTGATCATGGACCTAGACAAATACCACACACAGATTATGTCCCATTTGAATGATGAGTTAACCTATCGTAAACTTGATTGTGATCCCTCTATGGTATTCTCAAAGGAATTGTCAGATGTATTACACCATGCAGTGAATAATGACATTATATCTGATGCTTTAAAAAAAAGTGCTTTTACCGGCTTTTCCATTGGTACCGCAATTTTATTGTATACCCAAGGTTCATAAATCGCTCATTGACCCTCCGGGCAGGCCTATTGTTGCCGCAAGAGGGTCATTGATGCAACCTACATCGACCTACATAGATAGCCTGGTGCAACCTTGTATTCGCGGTCATCCACGATACCTATTAGATATGACTGAACTGTTAAAACAACTACATAATGTGCCTAGTGGGTTGAATAATGTGTATTTGTTCACTATTGATGTTAGTGCTCTATATACATCTATCCCACATACTATGGGATTGGCAGCTTTGAAACTATTCTTGTCCAATAATCCTCTATATCAGGGACCTGATGTAGATTTTATTGTGGAATTAATGTCCATGATTTTGACAAAAAAATTTTTTGTTTATGGTGAGCGGTTCTTCCTGCAGTTGATGGGGGTGGCGATGGGGGCGGCGGTCGCCCCCTCGTATGCGAATATTTTTATGTTCGAATTAGAACAAAGTTTATTTTTTGACCAACCATCGATTGCAGGAAGAATCATTCACTTTAATCGATATATCGACGATCTTGATATTGTGGCAAGGTCCCCCTGAAGATTTGATTTCCTTATTGGACACCCACAACAGCAGTGATAGCCCTATTAAATTTACTTTCACATTTAGTGATCGTGAAATTAATTTTTTGGATGTTCATATCCAAATTGATAATGGTACTATTTCCACTTGCCTTTATGCTAAGCCTACGGATAGGAATAATTTATTTTTTGGATGTTCATATCCAAATTGATAATGGTACTATTTCCACTTGCCTTTATGCTAAGCCTACGGATAGGAATAATTTATTGTCATCCAAGGCCGACAGTACGTAGTTTGCCGTATTCACAGTTATTGCGGGTTAAACGTATAGTACCAGATCCATAAATGGCGGCAGCCCAAATGGATTATATGATTGTACGATTTACACAACGGGGGTACCCATTTGTCGAATTGGAGGCAACCAAGGAGAAAGTAATGGCGATGGATCGGATGGATCTGTTATATGCCATCAAGCCTGATGAAGGGTTGAGGGATCGGTTACCATGGGTAACAACATACAACCATCACAGCCCCACACTTACTAAAATAGTGCGCCAGCATTGGCCTCTTGTACAAGCTGATTCACATCTGGATATGTCTCAGACTAGACTTCTCCCTAGCTTTAAGCGATTAAAAAGTATCAGAGATGTGTTAGTAAAAACTGACGCTTCAGCATTTGTCTCTCATAGACAATCCACTAAGGTGGGTTGTGTACGATGTGTGTGTACTACTTGTAGCTTTCTAATTCCTGGTACATCATTTAATCATCCTCAAACCGGCAAGCCAATCCCTATTAGACATTTGTTAACCTGCAATACACCATTCACAGTATACCAAATTTTGTGCCCTTGCGGCTTGTCCTATATAGGAAAAACTGAACGCCCCTTTAAGGAGCGCATGAGCACTCATAGATCTTCTATACGGAAAGCGCTTCTTAAGGGAATGAGTGACCAACCTGTCTCTAGACATTTTGTTATGGCATGTCATAGTTTATCAACCTTGAGATATAGGATGATAGACCATGTTCCCCCCTCTATTCGGGGGGGGGGGGGAATCGTGGTCTACAGCTTCTTAAATGTGAGGCGCGTTGGATTGACCGACTTGGCACGGTAGCCCCTAATGGGCTTAATGAATACTCAGGTATTAGTGTATCGGTATAATCATTAATCTGTTGTTTTTTAGCTATATACTGTATTGTTGATTTCATTAAGATACGGGCATATTTCTGTATTCTTTCCAATAAGGTGCAGTGATTGCATAATCATGTATTGTGTATGTATTTTATGTATTTTTTGATATTTATATGTTGTATATATATATATATATATATATATCTTTTTTATATATTTTTTCTTATGTATGTATGATATATTGTCAATTTGTTCAGTGCACTGTAGGGGTTAAGGTGCGTCACACAGAGCCCTGTTGTATGGTAACGGTGTGTGCGCTATGTTTAGCACGCTGTTGCGTGGGAGGTACAAGGTACAATCCAAGATAAACAGGGCACTCACCAAACAGCAGTCATATAAATGCTTTGGTAATTGGTGAGCGCAGCGAGCCCGCGAGGGGCGGCGGTACGCGTCCTACGACCTTTTCATACCCCCACTATCCACGTTGGCGTGGAGTTGAGAATAGAAAGTGTGGCGAGCGCAGCGAGCCACCGAGCCCGAAGCGTGGCGAGCGGACGCGGATACCTTCACAGGTATCCGCGTCCCCTTGCGGGCTTTACAGGTATCCGCGTCCCCTCGCGGGGCTCGCTGCGCTCGCCACGCTTCAGGCTCGGTGGCTCGCTGCGCTCGCCACACTTTCTATTCTCAACTCCACGCCGACGTGGATAGTGGGGGTATGAAAAGGTCGTAGGACGCGTACCACCGCCGAAAGTTGCACTTTCTCTACTGGAAAACCGTAGACTACAGATATACATAACATGTACAGGTATATGCGAGATCTTGGGATTGTAGACGCAGAAAACATATATTCGCAGCGGCGCCAATGGTTGTTGCAGCAGCCAGGTAGGTAACAATTAAGCAGAGACAGTACAGTTATAGGTTGCTATGCAATGTACGAGAGAAGGGAGATAAGGGGGTTACATATGGCTGAGTAGCACAGTTCCTAGGCAGCCATTTGCGGCACCATCTTGATCAAGCTGCTCACGGGCAGCAGTATAAGGGTTCAACAGGCCATCTCCCCTACAGCACACCACAGGATGGAACCTAAGGCTGTGGTGGTAGTGGTGGTGGTGGTGGTGGGGGGGGGGGGGGCGGTGCAGTGTGTTAGAGCCTGGGCTGGAGCTGCAGCTTGGGGGAGAGCCAGATTGCATGGAGGGGGGGGGGATAGTCAGAAAGAGTTAGTCAGTGAGGTTGGGGCCAGGAGTTGGAGTTTGTTGGAGTATTGGCCCTCACTGGGCTGAGGGCCACCATAGCTGCATATATATATATATATATATATATATATCTCAATGATGCTTGCTGGCATTCAAAGACTTCAATAGTTCAATAAACACTGGACAAGTGTATTAAAGTCATAGTTTCGGGCTGTTATGCCCTTTATCAAGACAAGAAGAAGAATTGTAAAAGTATATAAAGTATTGAAAACAGGAGGCACTCAGGGGTAAATTTATTAAACTTGGTGAAGTGATAAAGGGCGGGATGTATTAATATACATCGCCGCCCCTCTCCGCCGTGATGCTACCTCATATGTACTAACATATGTGGCTAGCATCGGGGTGCAGTGACGGAGACCCCTGCGATACCTGTAATGTGGTGTGCGGGGGTTTCCGTCACATCCCGGCAACTGTCAGTGTTCCCGGCGTATCCTCCTCCCCCCTGCAGCCAGATGTCCTCCTGGCTTTGACACCTGCTGGGGGAGGAGGAGATCGATGGACGGGAGGGGGGGGTTGCGCGGACAGCGGGTGGCGATAGAAGCCCATAGGCTTACCCTGCCCGGTGGAGACGGGGCGGACAGGTAATGGTACATAGGAAAATGCGGTAAAACTATAGCATAGAGTTTTAGCAAAAGAGTTTTAAAATTTATTCTGAACAGTAGTTGGGAACTTTCCCATTGGTGATTTCACACAGAAGTTTTGATACCCGATTCGACCATAGATATGTATTGGTCTGAGATAACCCTACACGTTTCGTCCCTTGATGACTTCTTCAGGGGTAACAGAGAATATGGATGGTGAAACTAGTAATAAGGTGGCATGACAATATATTTATTTATTAACAGTTTCTTATATAGCGTATACATATTACGTAGCGCTTACAGAGAATATTTGAACATTCACATCAGTCCCTGCCCCAGTGGAGCTTACAATCTATATTCCCTACCACATATACACGCACACACAGACATTCTAGGGTTAATTTTGTTGGGAGCCAATTAACCTATCAGTATATTTTTGGATTGTGGGAGGAAACCAGAGTCCCCGGAGGAAACCCATGCAAGTACGGGGAGAATATACAAACTCTGCACAGTTAGGGCCATGGTGGGAATCAAACCCATGACCTCAGTGCTGTGAGGCAGTAATGCTAACCATTACACCATCCCTACTGCCAATATATATGCATGTGACGGGAGGAGAGAACATAAGACTAAGAAGAGGAAAGAAAGAGGGATGGTATTTATTATGTGAAAAAAGAGCAAATATATATAGATGAGGGGGAAGTGAAAAAAAGGCTACTGATCAAGACCCTTAGTCCAATACACCCATGTGTTAAATAACATATATATTCAGATTACATACCATTCGGTGACTGGTTTCAGATAGGCAAAGTAAAAAATACTCTAAGGTATATCAATATGCTGGGTACCGGAGCTTAATTTCATATACCAAAGTGTGGCTTCAATCAAGGTCTGTGAAAAAAGATAGCACTCACCAGGGCTTGTCAATTTGAACTTCAAACTGCTGTTTTTATTCAATCAGCAGAATACACATTAGTGCGGATAAGTCAGGTCGACGTTTCGTCCACAGAACGTGGCCTTAATCATGACCATACCAAAGACAGACAAACAGGTTCCTATCAGTAGGGTCACCCCTTGTACCCTAAGCTGGCAACACCCATAAGTAATCCACAAATCAGATTTAAACTATTCAAAGTTTACAGCAGCCTACTACAGGCGGGCAATCAATCAAGTATCAGGATATAATACTCACATGGGCTTGGCGTTCATTACAACGGACCTTGCCGCCATCTGAGCTGGCGTGCGGTGCACACAAACAGGAAGCGCATCTCTTTGCGCTTCAATAGCCGGAAGCGCATCATCATGCACTTCAAATCGGTTTAAACTTCCGCTGCCGCGGTCTGTGCGTTGCACCCCACAGCCATGTGGAATGCACGGCCATCTTGAGAGTCATATCCTTCTGATTACTGTTGCCAGAAGCGCAGCCTTGTGCATTCTATTGGGATTTATGAATAGCTAACATCGCTAATGTGCTCAACCCCACAACCTATGTGGAACGCATGTTTTTTAACACTCACATAGACAAATATACATATAACCTTTAGGGGTTGTCAGCCGGGGACAGTGGGTGAACCTAACCAAAGTTAAAAACACAAAACATACACATATGCACACTAGAGACATACAAAAAATCATAACAAAATATAACGAAATGTAGTAATCATGGAATGGGTGCCACATCCGTAGCAACGATATAGGCACATACTCCATGCACAAAGAAAATTATTACATTACAAAAATCAATGCTCAGGACCTCCGGTCTTTTAGGCTAAATAACTGAACTATCTAGATCACAAAATTCATACAGTATGCACACAAAATATAAATCACAAACGAATGTGCATATGATGTTGCTGTCACTTCCGATAATTACAGAAAAATATTGAAATGGTTGTATTCATTAAGCCCTTTAGGGGCTACTGATTCAAGGGTGTGAATCCAGCAGGATTCTTTTTTCAAAAGCAAATCTCTGTCACCCCCTCTTCGCAGTAGGGGGACCCAATCGATAATCATGTATTTGAGCATAGTCACCTGGTGGCCATTAGCCACAAAGTGTACCGCCACAGGCTTGTCAGTGGAACCTCTTTCGTAGGCCAAGCGAATATCTGAGCGATGTTGGGCCATCAACTAACCGCAGATAAGTCATCTTTACTTTCTAAAGGACTGAGCATTGTGCCCACTTGTAGGTTTGATAAGTTCAATTGGACTGTTGATCATTACAAGATGGGCAGGAAGCTCAGGCTAAATGAGTACTTTTCAAAAAAAGACTACTTGACAGTTGAGGCGGGGCAAAGGCAGTTCAGGACTCCGAGCACCTTTGACCCCTTTCAAGCAATTCAAGCATCAAGACCTTCCTTAGACTTGTTGATGAAGAGGTTAAGCGGGGTTGTACGGACGTGGTACCGTTCAACAATTTGACCAAAGAAGAGAGAAATGCTTTGAAGTCATTAAGATTAGAAGACAGCTTAGTGACATCATGGGAGTTAAAAAGGAGGTGGATGTCCTAATATCAATGGCCTTGGCAGCGGGTTGGATAGACAGGGTGCTGGCTGGGGTACTTGTGTAGTTTCACGGCACCGGAAGTGCAGAGGCTCGCGTGCCGCTCTAGCTATGAAACTTGGCAGCCTGCCAGAGGCTCTGATTAACCGTGCGCGTGCCGCTCTAGCTCAGACAGAGTGTGCTCACGCCGCTCTAGCTGTATTGACAGCTATGTAAACAGCGTATAGCTGTATTGACAGCGTAGCACCGGGCAGCAGCAGCGCGCTGCCCAGGCTCTGAGAGGTCACTGTCACTGTTGCACTTGTAGTTCCACAGTGAAATAGGCAGCGCCTGGGCAGCGCTGACAACGGGGGTATGTTAAAGTGGACACCCCGGCACAGTGATGCCGGGGCTTCTAAACTATACGCGAGATTCAGACGCAACTGCGTCTGAATCTCGAGTCGCATAGATAGCCGCTAAGAAGTTTAGGTGGCCCTAGGGGAACACTATTGAAACCCACCCTCAGTGCCACTAGTGGACGCCACAGCTGTGGACCATGTAAATCCCACTATCCACGGCCACCCGAAGCGTGGCGAGCGCAGCTAGCCCCGCGAGGGGCGGCGGAACGCGTCCTACGACCTTTTCATACCCCCACTATCCACGTCGGCGTGGAGTTGAGAATAGATTAGTGTGGCGAGCGCAGCGAGCCACCGAGCCCAAAGCGTGGCGAGCGCAGCGAGCCCCGGGAGGGGACGCGGATACCTTCACAGCTATCCGTGTCCCCTCGCGGGCTTCACAGGTGTCAGCATCCGCTCGCCACGCACCGAGCGTGCGCTCGCCACACTAATCTATTCTCGACTCCACGCCAACGTGGATAGTGGGGGTATGAAAAGGTCGTAGGACGCGTACCGCTGCGCTTGCCACGCTTCGGGTGGGCATGGATAGTGGGATTTACACGGTCCACAGCTGTGGCGTCCACTAGTGGCACTGAGGGTGGGTTTCAATAGTGTTCCCCTAGGGCCACGTCTGAATCCAGGCTTTCCGGCTTCTTAGCGGCTATCTATGCGACTCGAGATTCAGACGCAGTTGCGTCTGAATCTCGCGTACAGTTTAGAAGCCCCGGCATCGCTGTGCCGGGGTGTCCACTTTAACATACCCCCGTTGTCAGCGGTGCCCAGGCGCTGCCTATTTCACTGTGGCACTACAAGTGCCACAGTGACATTGACCTGTCAGCGCCTGGGCAGTGCCGCTGCTGCTGCTGGCCGGCCGCTACGCTGTTTACGTACAGCTAGAGCGGCAGAAGCTCAGTCAGACAGAGCTAGAGCGGCACGCGCACAGTGAAACAGAGCCTCTGGCAGGCTGCCAAGTTTCATAGCTAGAGCGGCACGCGAGCCTCTGCACTTCCGGCGCCGTGAAACTACACAAGTACCCTGGCTGGTTTTCTGACCGTTGAGCAACCTGTCTGTCCAATCCTATACACGCTACCCAAGGTCCATAAAAGCCTTGTGGAGCCACCCGGGTGGCCGATTATTTCGGCCCGCGGGTCAGTTATACAGCCATTGCCACAGCTGGTCGATTTTTATCTGCAAGAATGTGTTTGCAGAATTGAAAGCTATCTACATGATACTGGAAACTTCCTGGAGGGCCTCAAGAGCCTAGGTGATATTCCAGATAGTTGTTTCCTGGCCACTATGGACATTAGTTCCCTCTACACCGTCATCCCTCATGATGGCGGTGTAGAGGCTGTTAAGAAATGTCTATGTAAAGGTCCATATTCAGGGCCGCCAATTTAATTTGTTCTGTCTCTATTGAGGATCGTATTGGAACGTAACCATTTTCTTTGCGATAAAGAATTCTTCTTTCAGCGCTCAGGCACGGCCATGGGCTCAAATTTAGCACTTGGCTATGCCAACATTTATATGGACAATTACGAACAGAGCCATATTTTGCCCATTTACGGGACCAACATTCAATACTATCGAAGATTAATCAATGACGTTTTTATCGTTTGGCAAAACAGCAAAGAGTCATTTCTATCGATAGTTGAGGCCTTAAATCATCTTGAGACTCCAGTAAGATTCACGGCGTCCATAGATTTCCATGAGATGAACTTTCTCGATGTGCTGATTTTTAAGAAGGATAACAGGTTGGCACACACGCTCTATCGGAAGCCGACCGACAGAAATACGTTGTTGTCTGCGACGAGCCATCATACGGAGGCCCTTAAAAACAGCTTGCCGGTGTCGCAGTTCATGCGAGTCTTGAGGAACAACTCTGAGACAGATCTAGTGACAATCCAGATCGATGAAGTCAAGTTGAGGTTCCGAGAGAGGCTATGAGGAGCGGTCCATTAAAAACTGCCTCACCAGGGCACTAGCTCTTTTCCGTGGTGAAACCACAAGAAAGAAAGAAAGAGATAAACTCCGAAAGGATGCTCTTTAGTGTCAAATGCGACACAAAATTGCGCACAGTACAGAGGTCAATTAAAAGGAAATGGGATATCCTGAAGACTGAGCCTGATTTGACTAGGGCCAACAAAGGCCCGCCGCTCCTTAAAAAACATGGCCGTGCGTTCCACATAGGTTGTGGGGTTGAGCACATTGGCGATGTTAGCTATTCATAAATCCCAATGGAATGCACAAGGCTGCGCTTCTGGCAACAGTAATCAGACGGATATGACTCTCAAGATGGCCGTGCGTTCCACCTGGCTGTGGGGTGGAATGCACAGGCCGCGGTGGTGGAAGTTTAAGCCGATTTGAAGCGCATGATGACGCGCTTCCGGCTATTGAAGCGCATAGAGATGCGCTTCCTGTTTGTGTGCATCGCACGCCAGCTCAGATGGCGGCAAGGTCCGTTGTAATGAACGCCAGGCCCATGTGAATATTATATCCTGATGCTTGATTGATTGTCCGCCTGTAGTAGGCTGTAAACTTTGAATAGCGTAAATCTGATTTGTGGATTACTTATGGATGTTGCCAGCTGTGGGTACAAGGGGTGGCCCTACTGATAGGAACCTGCTTGTCTGTCTTTGGTGTGGTCATGATTAAGGCCAATCAGGATTGGTGGCTCCTGATTGGCTGCTGAACCAAGTTAATAGGAGCTCGCGATTCAGCCGTCAATCAGGTGCCACCAATCCCAGCGGGAGAGATGAAAATAGCGGTGGACAGTGGCATAACCCCTGCATTACTTCTAGGGTTAACACCACCGTGGCTCCGGGGACACTTCCTGATTTCGGCTCCGGGGACACTTCTTGGAAGCGGGTCCAGGAGGGGAGTGTACTGGCAAGCAGTCAGTAGCATAGGCGTCGAAACCGTGGGTGCTCAGGGGAGTGTCCCAAAGCACCCCAGGGAAGTGTCCCAAAGCACCCCAGGGAGCCACAGCACACAGTTTGGGGTCCACTGCATTAGGCAATAATATACATACCTGATAACGGTCCCATTCTGATGTTACTCCCATTAGAATAGGGCCGTGCTGCCTGATGAAGGGCTGCATGGTATATTGCATGCGACACACATTCTTTGGCCTGATTCAGATCTAGTCACTAGTTTGTGTATGTTTGCAGCCTACCGAACAGGTTAATGCCGCCCGCCGAACGCCCACATCCCCCCCCCCCTCTGTAACATGCGAGAGGATCTGTACACTAACACATCCTTTTGCATGTGGCCGCACGGGTGAAAAATCATCCGATGGCCGCAGATCAGCAAAAAGGGTTCAGCTGCTGAGGTCTTGTGACGTCAGCCACCCGCCTTGAGCAGACATCAACATGTCTGCATTCCCAGGGGGATGCCAATAAAATGCTGGTGGTTCTCCTGTTCCACCCCCCTGCCCATTCGCTCCTTGGGTTTGTGCATGCACAAACACCGACCTTTGGGGGCAAATTCGGCCCAAAATGAATGGGCCTGACTGCGCCCCTTTGTTCCATATACTCACATGGCCATGATATGAAACTATAATTCTGTTATACCACCAACAATAAACTCTGTTTTTATACTGATGATTTATAGGGTGACATTTAATAGGAGTCAATTTTAGTTTTTTTTGCGATATTTTCGCATAAAAACTGTGATTTTTTTCGCTTTTTTGGGCCAAATCGCACATTTAATAGGGTGTTCAACGGCCTGTTTTTCGCTTGTTTTTGGTGATAAATCGCACTTTCTAAAAGTGCGTTAAAAAATTGCACTTAATTCGCATACAGATGAAAAGTATACAAATCGTTTTTTTAATGGCATGCTCAAACGGAAATCGCATTTTTTTGGACGATATAAATCGCACTTTTTTCAGACCAGGTTCTGATTGGTGATTTGGCCCACAACTAACTTTGGTCAAGTGCACTAATGGTTAATTTCATCACAGGTGTCCTCATTTTTAATCAGAATCTCCCCCACATATACCCCAACATCATTAAGGACACCTGTGAGGGTTTCAGAGATGGAGATTTTGCAGAGTAGTTTGGAGTTAGCTCTATGTGATTATACCCATTTGGAGGAGCTGCGCAGGAGGAGGGAGGAAGCTGCGCGCCAGATCCAGGTACCCCGACTACTGCGTGCTTCACGTATATGTATCGTACTCGGCTGTACCTGGACTCCCTCTCGGATCAACAGGTTGTGGGGATGTTTAGGCTGAACCTCATTAACCTGTTGGACTTATATGAGCAGGTGTCTGGGCTGCAGAAATTAATGTGTGCCCTCTACTACTTGGCCACAGGCTCCACTCAGTCTGTGACCTCATGGTCCTCGGGGGTATCACAAGCCACTTTCTCAAAGCATTTCACTCAAGTGTTACTTGCTTTAAAGAAGTTGTGGCGCACATACATCAGTTTCCCATGTTCTGAGTCAGAGTGGCAGGACCTTAAGGTGGCTTTCTATAGGCTCTCAGCATTTCCTAACATGCTGGGAGCTATAGATTGCACACACATTGGACTTCGGGCACTGCGCGTGAGGGGACACGTCTATGTCAATAGGCGTGGGTGCTACTCCCTCAATGTGCAGGTGGTATGTGATGTCAGCCTCAAAATCCTAAGCGTAGTTGCAGGCTACCCGGGGAACCGCCATGACGCCTATATTCTGAGGCACTCAGCCCTCTGGGACCGATTCCACGACCAACAAATGCCAGAGGGCTGGCTACTTGGTAAGGACATTTTTAATTATTTAAATATCTTCTCCTGTGGAGTGTCCCTATAGTCTGTGAAATTTACTCACACCACCATTAAATCCTCATTAACATTACAATGCCCATTAATTGTGTGTAAAATATGCTGATAGCTGTTGTCCCACTTACTCATGTTAGGCCAATGCACATACCTTACCATATACTGCACTGACTGCATCTTTTCTGTGAAGGTGACTCAGGATATGGGTGTCTTCCGTGGCTCATGACACCTCTGCGATCCCCAGAAGGCCCTGCACAGCACCGCTGTAACGATTCACATGTTGCCACCCGCAATGTTGTGGAACGCACCTTTGGGGTGCTGAAAAGTCGTTTCAGGTGTTTGGACAGGTCATCAGGAATACTGCTTTACCACCCAGCAAAAGTAGTGATGATCATTCAGGCTTGCTGCATGTTACACAACATTGCCCTGGCCCAACCTTCCTATGTTAAGGATGCCCATGCAGCAGTCGTGCAGGAAGCTCAAACTGCTTTGGCAACGGTAGTACGGGGTACGCAGAAGGGGGATCTGATGCGCAGGGAGATCATCAGGCGCTACTTTTCAGGTAAGTAAATGTGTCTTTTTACCTACCCTGTACCTTGCCTGTAAGTGCACATGCATAAACTGACCCAAATACCATACTTTATCATCAACATATAGGGGAGTAGTTAGAGGCCTGTTGATGACAATCATTCATCCTGACGTTTCCCTTGGTGACAGCATGCTGGTAAGTACATTATTGCATTTGGAAATAACAGTGACATCACACTCATGGGTCTGCAGCTGCTGATCAACTACACATCCCAGCATGCCCTGGCACAATTTAAGCAATCCATTGTATGAAAGGTGTGCCAGATCATGCTGGAATGTGTACTTCCACAGCAACTGGAGGCCCATGACTTCAACTCCATAGTTGTATACCTACTACACTTACAAGGTAAGGGAGTGGTGACATTTCTAATATACCTACACATTTTGAACATTTATATAGCATGATACCTTTTATGCCATAGCCACAAAATATGTAATTAAAATTGACCACAGAAACTTCAGTTTGGTGCATGTCATTTTTACTTGAAAAATCTCAACAAATGCCACTTTTTTATGGGCAAACATGAACAATGTTTACAAATATGTTCAAAGATCAAGATGAAAAATTATCAAAAATATACATGTATAAACTATCCCATAAATGTGATAATAAATGCATTATAAATTATAAATTGCTTCATTTTTTAGATGGCTGAGCACGCGCACACCCTCCCTTGGCACCCGAGCCCAGTCCGCCCCTGGTCCTAACACTCAGACGTAAGGAAGAAGTGGGTGAGCCACTAACTGGTGTGCTAGACACACTACTAACAGTAGAGGTAGGTGCACCTACAAAATTGAGGTCCATATGGTTAATTTGCGCCTGCATAACAATTAATGCATTTGTTTGCGCAGTTAGAGCTTGATTTTGCCCAATAATGGTTTCAGTAAGGGCCAGTGGCGTAGCTTGTGTAAGGCAGCCCCCGCCACTGCTTGGAGGAGCGGGGGCTGCGTGGGCGCCGGAAGCCTCTCACTCTAACCTGCAGAGCTGAAGTGAGGTCCGTCCTGTCTCCGTCTCTCTCCCCCCCTTCCTCCCAGCAGCAGCAGCATTACAGGCAGGAAGTTCGGGACTGTTTCTGTGTACACAGTACACACAACCTCCGTACCTCCGCGCAGGCTGGGCAGCTGCAGCATCGTCCCTCTCCCTGCTTTCTGTTCTTGACCGTCCTGCTCCAGCGGCTGCCTTCTATTCCCCTGCACTCTGCACTCCGGTTACAGAGCCCTCCCCTTCTACAGGCTTCAGCACAGGAGCTGAACACAACAATAAGGTTAACTCTTTCAAAACCTGGTTTTCTACAGTGGGATGCAATGCATTCAGTGTCTGTGTCATCACATGTCAGCATATTTGTGTCAGTGTCTGTGTTATGTCTCTAGATGTCAGCGTCTGTCAGCATCAGTGTCTCTATGTGCAGTCCGTGTGTCAGCGTATCCCTGTGTATAGGCGTCTTTGTGTCCATGTGTCAACATATGTGTCTGTGTCAGCATCCATGTATCAACTTGTCAGCGCCCGTGTTTTAGGATCTGTCCATTTGTCAGTATCTGTCTGTTTGTCGGTGTCTGCGTGTCCATGCATTAGCATCTGTCTGAGGGGCTGGGGGCATGCCAGAAGCTCACAGAGCGCTTAGCATGCCTCTATAGTGATGAAAACGGGAGGCATGGCTTGTGGGAGCATTATTCCCAATAAGCCTTTCCCCCTCTCAGTGAGGTCACACCCTTTTTCTGGCGGCAGTGCGACTTCGTCGACAGCGGACATCTCGCCTGAGTTCAGTGCAGTGCGAGATGTCCACTGAATTCTGATGTTTTTTTAAAGGGGAATTAACTTACAAGGCAAAACCATGCCAAACCATGCCTAGTAAGTTAATTCCCCTTTAAAAAACATCAGAATTCAGCGGATATCTCGCACTACACTGAACTCGGGCGGCATGAAATTCCGGTCATAGTGTAAGGTGCATTTAGATTTGTGGAGTATAAGTTTAATGACGGCATGTGGCATATAGTGCAAGGGGCATTATGATGTGTGATGTAATGTTTAAGGGGCATGGGGGGGGCGCCAGAAACTTTTTTGGCTGGGGGGAGCAAAATTTATAGTTACGCCACTGGTAAGGGCGGCAATATGAGTATTATGCTCCCGTATGCCATTACTTATTTCGGACAAACGGGTGTCTAGGGTACTAGCCATCCGCACTTGTGTGCCCACAGCAACACGGACACTGCTGCAAAATCTTTTCACTTGTTGGAACAAGTTACGAATGTAGCCTTGGATGTTACCTATTTGGTGACTTTGCATCTCCATAAACTCAAGCTGCCTACTTTTAAAAGTATGTATGAGTTAGCAATTTCTGTGGGTGTAATGGGTGGGTGGCTCGATGTGGTTGGTGTGGGTTGTGTTGGGATCACCACACTTGCAGCATTCTGAGTTTCTGATATCGCCATGTTTTCTTCCTCAGGTGCCCAGGAGTCCACCGGCTGTAGAATGATTTCCATATCTTCCTCAACCACTTCTGATGATGTTGTGGGGTGTTGCCCTAGTTATATAGAAAATGGTAAGTATTGAATCAGTTTGCAGTTTATGTGCAATTAGATGTGACTAAGCTATACTGATGGTTATGTCACATACCAATGGGTATTATGTACGTACACATGTACCCTGTGACTTCATGTCATGGTAGCATTGGTAATAAGAGTGATGGCTGGTTGTCATTACATTAATTTCCGTAGCCATGTGAATGTAATGCTGCCAATTGTGTATGTGATATGGGTGTGTGTATTGTTTGTGTAATGGTGCTTTTTTGCTTCTCCTTACCTGCAGCCTCTGCTTCTGTGGGCTCTTTTCTGGGGCGCTGCAGTGCGTTTGCACTTCGGGACAGATGATCTGCAAAGGAAAAGATGGACAGACTTTATGGACCATGCATGGGCAGCATTTTTGAAAATTATTAAAACTTATTGAGTGCCATTAAAAATCTTGCATTGTACTGTGGACTGGCATGATATGTTTGGTATATAGGCAATAATGGAATAGCACCAGGAGACCTCAGTGTGGCCTCACATCCATGTTAAGCTGCTACAGAAACTGGTATACATTTGTGTAAAAGCAGCAGGTGTGGAACTACATGGCCCAGCATAATTAACAGATTGTATGTATGAGCATTACATGTATCTATAATGACCTTGCTGGGATATGTAGTTCCACACCAGCACTATTGCTATGCTAACATTATAAGACAGCATTAGATGTAAAAAACATTGCAATGTATGGGTCAGTTGTAAATTTGTTGAACTTACCAGCGCAGGGTGGCGTTGGTGGCTTATCAGTATCCGCCACATGGAGGCCAGGAAGCACCTCGGGAGGTATGATTCTCCTCAGTTTCTTCTCATAACTGGTGAATGCAACTTGTTTGGCAGGTCCTCCCCCAGTGCGGTTAGCTTCTTTAATTTCAGCGCCCATTTTGGCCTTCAGGTGCCTCTTTATGTCATTGAAGCGCTTCTTGACATTTTTCACAGTGCGCTTGTGGTTGCTCACTGCATTGATGGCCTGAGTAATGGCCAGCCACATGGCCCTCTTATGCTGTGCAGTGCTCTTGTAATGGTGTTTTCCCAACAGCTGGTCATATATGGGTAGCATGGCCCTTACTAATGCCACATTATCCTCATATGCAAATCTTACCTTGCAGCCACTTTGGATGCGGCCAGTATCTCCATCCTCCTCCAGCTCCTCCATGGCCATGTCTGCCACCTCCTCCAGGCCAGTCTCCCCCTCCTCCTCACCTCCATCTTCCCCCACTTCACACAGTCGACCTCTGAGATGTGGGCCTCCTCCTCTGTCTGTGTGATGAACACATCCTGGGTGAGAGACTGTGATGGGGATGCCAGAGGGTCCTCCACCTCCTCCATCTGGGACTGCTCCTCCGGAGCCTGCACTGGCCTTGCTGTTGCCATGCTGCCTGCCACACTGCTGCCTCTCCCTCTGCCACTGCTGCCTCTCAGCATACCTCTGCTGCCTCTCCCCCTGGCTCCTCTGGTAGTGCTGGGTGTGACTGGCCCCCTGCTGCCGCTTCCAAGTCCCCTTCCACTGCTCTGTCCTCTCACTCCAAGCGCTCCTCTCCTCTCCATGCTCCTTACTCCCTATCAAAGATTAAAATGGCGCCAGTGCCCCTTTATATAGGGGGTGTGATGCATAATGTAGGGGACTTAGGTGGGCCAATAGGTTAGGGGGTTCTTTGGCATGCGGAGGCAGTGTTGTAAATCGCATTCCGGTTGGTCCAAAACTCAAACATGACCGGCGCATTAAATTACACTTTTCTGTGTCATAATCGCGCACCACATCGCACTAAATCGCACTTTTTACCAGCTTATGCGCATCCCATTAAATATGTGATTTACACATGAAAACTGTGGGACAAAAAAGTGCGATTAGCGGCGATATGGTGCACTTTTACTAAGTGCAAAAAACTCTCATTCTATTAAATGTCACCCATAGTGTCTGAGGAATGTGTAACAATTCTGCATTGTATGGTTTGCATACCACATTGATTTGCTGCATACCTTCTGAACAATGTACAATCCACTGCATTTAAACACGACAGAATTCCTAAAGATAGCGATAACAATGACAACCTGTATGGTGAGAACAGCAAGGTTCACAGGTGCCAGTTAGTTTTAGAGCCGTCTCTCCTTAAAATACATACACACACACACACACACACACGCACGCACACAACAAAGACAATCTGAACTCTAGAGCTGCAACAACCAAGGATGACAATATGACTTGAATTATTGCTTTCAATAGCAGTATTATTTTTATACTGTAAGTGGAATTAGACAGAAGTACTGTAAGAAGTTATACCAGGGTTGCCGACCCTCCCGGAATTACCGGGAGTCTCCCGAAAATCGGGTCCCCCTCCCGGCCCCCCGATCGGGTCCCCCACTGAGCCCCCCGATCGCGGCATTTAAATGCCGCAATCCGCGGGTCTCAGAGGAGGGGGCGGAGCTAAAATGACACACTTGTGACATTTTAGCCCCGCCCCCTCCATGGAGATCAGAGATTTCGACTATTTTCCAAAATGGGGGCGGGGCTTAATGACATCACAGTCAAGCCCCGCCCCTGAACGGGTAATGAAAGTCTCCGAGCATTTGAAAGTCGGCAACAGTGAGTTATACTAAAAGTCAACTTTAAAATATGTAAATTTTGGAAAGATCATAATCCACACAGTATTCATTCAATAACAACAACAAAAAATATATCTTTTTTTTAGTCCACACAAAATGTTGGAGGCAAAGTGAATGCAAATCTGCTGTAATTATTCCACCATTTTGTGCATGGAACTAAGGGGTTGATTCAGCCCAGTATTTACTCTGCATAGAAACAAAATAACACCAAAATCTAATGGTGTGTACACACGGTGAGATTCCCTTGCTATTCGATTTAAGATTTGAGTGCTATACAATCTTTGCTATCTCTGTACTATTTGCATACGATTCATGCAATCTACATTAGATTTGCACTATATAGTCATTGTTTCCCTGTCTATCATCTGGGTTTCGATTTGTGCTGTCACGGGAGCGCACATCGGGATCGCAAGGTAAAAAAACCTGTGCAATCTGCATACGATCTGCATGCGATTTTGACTATATAGTCAAAATCTCATGCTGATTGTACCCGTGTGTACACAGCATCACTCTCTCTGCACGTTACATCAACCCCACCTGCAGTGCATATTTATGCACCGTTTCCTCTAAAGTTTACAGGGGAAAAGGGGTATATGTGGCACCTCCATGCCGGGCACCAGGACTTTTTTTATGTCGACCATTTGACCCTGTCGACCTTTTGACTGTCGACCTATAGTTGTCGACCTTATGTCTGTAGACCTAGACATTGTAGATCTAAAATACCATAATCGTTAGGGACTCCTGTCTTCTAGTCCTAGTAGCAGACACCTGCTTTTTCATCCCAGTGGAAATTCCGGCCTTGCCATCCCAGTGGGGGACTAGATCTTAGCATCACAGAGACAGACTCCAGCCTTGATGTCCTGGTGAGGGACTCCAGCCTTACTGGTACAGTGGGGACTCTGGCCTTGCCATCTTAGTAGAGGACCAGATACTTGCATCAGAGGCGCAATCATAACATGTGCCAACGACACCACTGTCATTGGCCTCATCAAAAGCAAGGACAAGTCGGAATACAGATGGGAAGTGAACCGGCTGGCCCTGTGGCACAGCTGCAAGAAACTAGAGCTCAATACACTCCAAACTCTTGAGAGAAGAAGTCAGCTGGTATAACCATTGTCAACTGTTTGGTGTCACAATGGTATTCTTTCAAGTTCCTGGGGACCATAATTACCTGGGACCTTAAATGGAGGCTCAACACCAATGCCATTGTCGGGCAGGCACAGCAGAGGTTGTTCTTTTTAAGGCAACTTAAGAAGTTTAACATTCCACAGCAACTACACTTCTACTCCGCGATTGTTGAGTCTGTAGTGTGCTCCTCAGTGGTGTGACTAGGGAGGGTGCAGGGGATTCAACTGCTATGGGGCCTGTGCTCTTGGGGGGGCCCCTGCCAGTGGCAATGTTCACCAATCAGGAACCCGGTTCCTGATGATCCTGCCTCCTTTCTTTGCTCACCTATCTGATGCTGCCGGGGATAGACGTCACTATGTAACACCCACCTTGGTAAGTATTACACGGCCTTGCATATAACCTGCGGTGAGTATGCTGACAATGGACAGGACTAAGTTTCCACAACAACTCACAATACAATTCAATTCTATGTATATTGCTCACAGACATATTACGCTATTTCCAGGTAGGATTTTATTTAACTGGAATACTTTGATAAAGCTTCTATTTGCTGTAAATAACAAGATTAATTGCATGCATGTAACAGAGTAAATGAATTCATATAATAATTTGATAAGCTTAACGCACTAAACAATAAAGTTCAGAGACAATTGCATTGAACATATTTGTACAATTGGGGCCCCATAAGTATAATAATACAGTTCAGCTGAGCTCGTTGGTGCTAATATTCTATTTGGACTTCTTATTCCAGTTACTGCATCTATGATACATAGGGCGGTATTCAATGTGAATACCGGCGACGTGCAGCGAATCCTGTTTAGGATTCGCTGCACATTCGCCACTGGTCGCCGCGTTCCGGAGCCTTGCGGCTCCGGTATTCAACGAGTCAGGGGCTCGCTGCCCCTGACCGGCGAATATGAGCTCCTGCGGCGAACGCCGCAGGGAGCCTGAGGACGGTGGCAGGCAGGGAGATGGAAGTCTCCCTGCCTGCCCCAGAACGTTTGTGGGTGGGAGATGGGCTCCCCGGGTGCCAGGCAGCACAGGCTGCCCCCCGGGGGTTCCAGCAGGGGACCGGGTATATTCACTACACCCGATCATGAATATGTAATGATCGGGTGAAGTGAATATATGAATATCTAATGAGCGGCTCGGCTCCGGCCCCCTGCTGGCTGGTCTGTGTAAAAAAAAAATATATATATATTTTTTTAAATTAAATATATATTCATGTGCTTACAGCACATGAATAAAAATAGCATGCCCCTCCTCAGAATAAAATTCCAGATTTTTTGACACCAATTGTAAAAAACAAAACACTTTATTTTAAAAGTTCACCTTCCACTTCACCATAAAAAGATAGCGATTGCTACTCGGTGAATCATGGCGAAAAAAACCTTGAAATGTATTCGCCATCTGGTCATTGAATAGGGTGATTCACCTTTTAGTCAGAAATTCGCCTTACAGCACAAAATCGCCATAAAAACCTGGCGAATCAGCCTCATTGAATACCGCCCATAGTATTTTACAAGGATGGGAAACTGCGAATCAGAGTAGACAGTAATGTGGCTACTCCTGAATAATAGTAGTTGCACGTCACTCCTGTAGTTGCAATGAGTTTTTTGTAGCTCTTCTGCTGACTAACGACAGGATTTCCTCTCTACAATATAGTCCCTGCTGTTTAGTCACTATAATCCCCTGGTATGCTCAGAGTAGACTGTGTTCTATGCAGTCCCGGCTTTATCTAGGCGATGCGGCTACAAGCTATGTGTCGGCTGCTGGCTGTCTCTTAGCCTCACAGACTGTATTATAGGGATGCTGGTAAGGTGGAATTAATAGAACTGGTCACTGATATGTGACTATAATGCTGTCCCTGTGAGCGGAGAATAGTCTATACTTGCCAAATGATGTGATCTCACTGCTGAGGACACTTTATAGGTGTGACTTGTGATGCGTGTGTGTGGAGTAGAGTGACCAACCGTCCCGGTTTGGCCGGGACTGTCCTGATTTAGACCTCCTAAATCCTGCTTTCCGGCCAAACCCATCCCGGGACGCAGAAAGTCCCGTTTTAACTAAATTGTTGGTGTTGCCTGGTGATGTGCCGGGCAGCTCACTGCTCTATCCGGCCGCACAGCATTAGACTTGGAGTGTGGGAGGGGAAGCTGTTACTCGGTGTGCGTCACCGCCTCCCCATCATTGGTTAGTTCAGCCGCCGCATGACCGCGTCCCCTCCCACTCTCCCAGTAATGCTGTGCAGCCAGCCAGGGGCGGTTGCGGTCAGGCAGCATTACTGTGAGCGCGGCGCCGGCGCTGCGTTAATGACCTGCTGCTGCCTGTGCTGGTGAGTCCCTCGCTTGACTGAAGGAGAAAGGTAAAGGCGGTGCTGGAGGCTGGAACCTGTGAGTCGACTCTGCGACTCTCTGAGACGGTCGTCAGTCTGCTCTGCGTCTGCGACGGTGTGCTGCTGAGTGTGATATGCGGCCGGGTAAGTTACTCTGTGAGGGGGAGGGGGAGGGAGGGGGGGGTGTCGAGCCCGCGACTCCCTGTCCCGGGTTGGCCCTATGGAAAGTTGGTCACCCTAGTGTAGAGGTACAGGCAGAGCCGAATTTCCCATTAGGCACGCGAGGCACCGGCCTAGGGGCGGCACATGTTTGGGGGCGGCACTTGGATGCCTGTGATAGTACTGTCAGCCCAAAATGTACCAATAACTGCAAAATATCCACTGTACTGTACTATATTCCATCTTAAATAGAGTGTAAATGGATAGGACATGCAGATACTGCCCCTATAATCTGTCCTACTTAGTAAACATTATTGTTGTGCCTAGGGGTGCCCTCATCCCTAAATCCGCCCCTGGGTACAGGATTACTGACTTGATAATATGCACTGACGTTAGGCTTGGAAGCTGGAAGCTGAGTACTGAATATATGCCTGCTCTGTCTCCAACAGCTGCACTCCTGACAGTCTCCTCCCTTCCTCCATCTTAGTTCTCAGGGGTTGTCCATACACCACTCTGTCAAAAGCTCACCTAGGCTGTGTCTCCAGCTCCTGTTACTTGCTCTTGTCACTGGTAACAATTGACTCACTCTAGTGCCACCTCTGTATGCGTATAACTAGCAGCGGTGTGCCCTGAGGGGGCGCCAGGCCTGCGCAGCTCCCTGCTTCAAAACTACTCCCCTCAGGCGACTCCTGTAACTGCCCTAACTGTTCACCTCAGCTGTTTCTAGCAGCTTCTGTCATGTGACCTGCTGCTGTCTCACAGCAGCCTATATCAGCTACTGTATATATACATCAAATTCAACAAACATCCCTGCAAACTCTGGTGGGGTGCCACAACTATCTAGCTAGTGACCAGCCCTGTTGCAAAAATCGCAATCCCTGTGCTGCTGCTGCTGCTGTTACTGTTTGGGAGACTGAGCTGCATACAAAGACCATCTTCGGGAGACGGGCTGCCGCTGCTGCATCTCAGAGGAACAGTCAGAGAGGAGCCCATCTCCTGGAGATGGTGTTTTGCACACAGCTCAGTCTCACACATAGTGACAGCATTAATGGCCAGCAGTACAACATGAGAGGAGCAGTTGCAGACCCGGCACTGATGAAGAGACCCGGCACTGACGAGGAGGCCCTCCTCATATGCTAGAGGTACTGTACATAATTATATCTTCCCTGCTCTCTGTCTCCTTCCCTCCCTCCCCAGACCCCTTCTCCCTCCTCCCTCCACCTCCTCTCTTTTCTCCACCACCCTGTCTTTATGGTGCCCTTGAGACCTGTTGCACCATAGGCAGGTGCCTAGGATCCCTTGTGGAAAATCCACTTCTGGCATCAAGACCTAATCCTTACCTGTTCAGTGTCACATTATTTCTGAAAATCATTTATAAATGTTACTAAGCATTGTATGAAGGGTTACTCCTGCCACCTGTATGTTTACTGACAATTGATTTAATGAACATGAATCACCTCTGTAGCAGATAAGCTCTTAGGGCGGGATGTATTAATATACATCGCCGGCCTTCGTCTGACAGCCGCCGCGATGCTACTAGCATCGGGTTGCGGTGACGGAGACCCCCGTGATACCTGTGATGTGGTCTGCGGGGGTCTCCGTCACATCCCGGGGGCTGGCAGTGTCCCCCTGCGTCTCCTCCCTGCAGCCGGATGTCCTCCCGGCTGTGACACCTGCTGGGGGAGGAGGAGATCATGAGGACGGGAGGGGGGAGGGGGGGCGCGCGGACGTCGGGCGGTGATAGAAGCCCATAGGCTTTTATAGGGTATCACCACCCTCTGGGTGGCGATACCCTGCCAGACAATAACGGGGACGGACGGGTAATGGTAAATAGGAAAATGCAGTAAAACCCCCGTTTTACCACATTTTCCCTTTAGTACATCCCGCCCTTAGCATGAGATTTTTACCATCAACCAGTTTTATTTTTATTTTTATGTCTATTTTCTTTATTTTATTGTTACTGGAGAAAAGGGATTAAATAATCACATTAACAGTTGCTATATAATGAATTCACTCCCTTGGGGTTTTTTTTTTTACGTTGTGTAATTATTACACCATTAGGACAACGACAAAAAAGCTACAGTATTTATAAAAAAAAGAAATAAAAGAAAAAACGGTACTGCCAAGGGCATGACACAGACCAGATCATATTCCCATTAACAATCTGTGGATTGTTAAATATTGCTGTACATCATTGTTCCTTATAATTTCTGGTAGAACTTGTGCAATGTTGTGTGGAATAGATTAAGGGGGTTATTCTAGTTGATTCACAAGGCTGCAAATTTGCAGCCTTGCTAGTCCATCACACCCCGCCCAGCGAATGGCTGGCTGCGAATGGATGTTTAACATTAACATCCATTCGCAGGCTGTGTGGGAACATTTATTTATTTATTTTATTTATTAACAGTTTCTTATATAGCACACACATATTCCGCAGCGCTTTGCAGAGCATAGTAATGAGCAAAAACACATACCGAATTACATCACAACACAGTTTAGGACAAGTACATGGTTAATACGGATAGTTGCATCAGGGGACAGGACACTGAAGCAATCATCAGGGTGGCAGAGGTTTATATAGTCTCAGAAAGGCACATGAGGAGAGAGGGCCCTGCTCGTGAGAGCTTACATTCTAAAGGGGAGGGTTAGACAGACAGGGGTGACACAGAAGGGGTAAAAGTGGGCATAAACTGAAGGTTAGGATGAGAGATGCAGGAGGGTGGGAAGAGGTCAGCTTAGTCCTTGATATTTTAAGTCTAAAAAACAGACAGTGTTCATACAAGCATCCACATAATTCGATCTGGCTGCCCCCCACACCTGCGTCATTGGGACATTTGCATGAGAATGCCCAGTGTTTGTCGTGCTCGCACGCACCCTGCGCCTGCACATGCACAGAAATGCGTCTGAAGGGGCCAATGCGAAGGGGCCAATGTGAACGGATCAGAATAAGTAACCTGTAGTAATAGACCTGTTATTGAAGCTACAGGTGCTTCTACCAAATATACAATATCAAAGCATTAACGTTTTTTCTTTCTTTGGAATGCCAAATGGAATAAATTAAAATAGGAAAAAAGGTGATACACACCTTTGATAACCACAGCAAGTGATTTCTGTAGTTGTTTTAAAAAATAGCTACTTGTTTAGTTTCACGGCGCCCGATATATCGGATGCGATCCGATGCGATTTTTTACCTGTTCATAATCCACTACGCATGGAGTTGATTTTATATAGTGTGGCGAAAAAAGTAATCAGTGTCCCCTCGTGGGGCTCGCTACGCTCGACACGCTTCGGGCTCGCTGCGCTCGCCACACTATATAAAATCAACTCCATGCGTAGTGGATAGTTGGGTTATGAACAGGTAAAAAATCGCATCGGATCGCATCCAATATATTGGCCGATATATCAGATGCCATCCGATTTTTTGAATTGGTATTTAACATTTTTATACTTTTTATTAACGGTATAACTGTGGTCACAGTGACTAAGGGGTCTATGTACCAAAGGCCGCCATCCACTAGAGCATGCGATACCCACCAACTCAACGATCCCGGGGGGCTGGATGGCATACAATATATTGTATGCAGTCCTGTTGTATACGATGTATCATATGCGATCTCAGCAAGGACTACAGACTGTGACAAATATTCATGGCAGCCTGTCCCACCTGCTATGGCACATGGGGTTGCGCCTTGCCTCGCAATTTTTGGGACTTTCAGGGTTTCCCTATATTGGCAGTCTCTGAACATTTCAAGTTATTTATGGCCAATGTAATAGTTAATGTTGACAAAAAGAAGTGAATCCTGTCCATAACCACATTATTATTATTTATTATTATTATCAGTTTCTTATATAGCGCATACATATTACGCAGCGCTTTACAGAGAGTATTTGAACATTCACATCAGTCCCTGCCCCAGTGGAGCTCACAATCTATATTCCCTACGAAATGTACATGCACACACAGACATTCTAGGGTTAATTTTTGTTGGAAGCCAATTAACCTATCTGTATCTGTTCTAACCTATCCTAACCACATAACTGACCCTAAAATTTGAGCTCATACCGTGTGGCGTAATATGAATTTTATGTGTGGCCCACAAATAATTACTGGAATTGTTAAGTGCCCCCCGGCCAAAATAATTGCCCATCCCTGCTTTACAGTGATATATGACATTGTACTGTATATGATGTTGATTTATTTGGTTCCATCTGATTAGGAAACCATCTGATTACGATCGGGCAGTGAAATCGGGCCAAATCGCATGTCCAGACACCCGGTCCGACCCGATGCGCGGTCCCGTGAGCATCGGATCGGAGTCGGGAGGTCGGACCGGCTGCACATAAGATTTGCTAAATCTTAAGTGCAGCCGGGCAGGGGACGCCGGAGCAGGGCGCTGTGCTCCGTGAAGGTGGAGGGAGCAGGGAGGCTGGAACACTGCAGGGCGGATGGCGGGGGGGCGCTGCTAGTAGGGCAGTGGCAGCGGACGCTGCGGGGGACAGTAACAGAGGCAGCAGTCACGGAAAGCAGGGCATGGGGAGCCGGGAGCTGTCAGTGCTGGAAAAAAAAGCCCATACAATGAATGAGCAGCCTGCGATTGGCTGAGCGCTCTCTTAGCCAGTCAGAAATTGGCTGAGAGAGCGCTCAGCCAATCACAGGCTGCCCAATCATTGTATGGGCTTTTTTTCTCAGCACTGACAACTCCCGCCTCCCCCTGCCCGGATATCCATCACTGTCACTGTCCCCCGCAGCGTCCCCTGCACGCTGCCTCTGCCCTTCTAGCAGCGCACCCCACCAGCAGCCCAGCAGTGTCCCCTCAGCTCAACATTTTAAATAGGATTTTCTCCCGCCGCTCGCCGCTACACCGGACCCTGCAGCGAGCGGGAAAATAGAAAAAATCCTATGTGACGAAACATGTTGGGTTTTATGAATAAAGGACCACTTGTCTAACGAGGAGTCATCTTCTTAATCGACAAGTGGACGGAAGAACTGTGTGTGGTTTTTTAAAATAACTGATAAATGCATCAGTGGAATGGACTAAGGGCCTCATTCAGATAACATAGGTACTGCGTGCATTCGCACGCAGTAACGATGTTGCGCGTCTGCGCATGTGCAGGCGTATGTAGCGTGCACCCACGGCGACCTTTCGGTTCGCCGGGTGCACGCACCCATGGCGGTGTGGGGGGGTGGAGATGGGTGGGGGGCGCCGGGCTGCCCCATTACCATATGGGAACGCCCAGCATTCTATGGGCGTTCCCATGAGAACGCTGGGCGTTCTCATGGTAATGAGGCAGTGACGCAGGTGTGGGGGGCGGGTAGCCATGCCAGCGTGCACGCAAATGTAAGTAACTGAAAAGTCACTTATATATGCGTGCACGCTAAACATCATTCGATGGTCGGTGACCCGAGCCATGCGAATGGATGTTTATGCAAAACATCCATTCGCAGCTGTTCGGGCAAAGCGGCACTTTGAGGGGGCGGCGGGGGGGGGGGGGTGTGGCGGTCTTTCCTATTTCCTGTTGTTTCGCTTGCTCCTGCGAAGCATGCACATCATTATCCACTGACTTGATTTCTGCTGGACAGTAACATTTTGAGGCATTGAAGTAATTAACCGGAAAATTAGAGAGGTAAATAGAGTACAGGTTGAATAAGTGTGTGGCATGTTTTTCTACACAATAAAACTGTCTAAGGACAGTTGCACAAAAACAACTGACTTGTGTGATCTCTAATGCCGTGTTCTCACAGCGAGTGAGAAAGACACGGCTTTTACCCGGAGGAAGAAGTTATACCCGGGAATTTGCCTTTAAACATGGGTTTTTCGGCAGCGTGAATGGGTCAACCCGTGTCTGCATACCCGGATCTCAGACACGGGTAAAAAGAAGGGTTTTATCCGTGTATGAGATCCGGATATGCGACCCGTTCACACTGCCAAAAATCCTCTGTTAAAAGGCAAATTCCCGGGTCCACATGCTAGACGGGGGAATTTGGCTGCAGTGAGAACGGGGTATAAGCTGTTGCAAACTGCTCCACCCCTAACAGGCCTAATACCCATATACATAGGCGAATCTAGAATTATGGTAATGGGTGGTCCCAGATCTAGACATAATAGTAGGGGGACCTTTGCGCGGCGTAGCCGCACAGCACACATGATGCCACTTACACATGATGCTGCACAAAGTAATGCCCCTTACACATTAAGCCACACATTATGCATAATGCCCCCACATACCGCCGCTTGTAGCGTCCCTTAAGCAATGCCCCCAAAAGTGCCACTTACTGTAAATTTTTATATGAGCCTTCGCTGCTGCTGCAGGGAGAGATGGAGAGCGGTGCAGCTGCTTCTATGGGGAGAGGAGCAGAGCGCAGAGCAGAGCACGCTCCCACTCCCCTCCTGGTGTCCCCTCTAGCCGAGTGGACATTTGAAATATTGTGCGCGCTGTTGTTGTGCGTGACGTCGGGTGAGCATGCCGGGCGCCGGCACCACATGATTAAAGGAGGGGGGCGGGCTGAGGTGAAAGCGGGGAGAAGAATTGGAGCGGAAGCTGCAGGGGTGACAGTCATTGACAGCTGGGCAGAGAGCAGGAGACTCCCCGGCTGTATTCAGAACACTGCAGGTCACGGCTGTTTGATATAATACCACTTTCACAACAGAGAATGCAGATAGTTAACCGGGAATATGGTCCCAGGATCATGCAGGGACATTCCCAGGCTGACCCCTTATACACCAGCCTAGTCCCTGCATTTTCTGGTGTGAGGGGGAGAGACAACCACTCCCCTCTCCCAACCCCCCTTTAACAAACCAGCTATATCTTTGGAACCAACTGACCCATTTACATGAGACCAGTATCATATTGAAGAAACTGGGCTGTTTAGTTCCAGAGAAATCTGCCCTCAAAGAACATAAACAGTCATGAAATGACATTTAAGAAAAAAAAATAAAAAATGGTTTAACCTCAATATCCCTGGAACCAATTAACCCATATGCAGTAGCGCACGCAGGGGGGGTTTCTGAGTACCCAGAAACCCCCCAGGAATCTCTCCCCAGTCAGATATTTCAGTTTCTGTCTGACTTACAGTTTTTCTGAGGGTACAAAGGCTAGCCTTCGCTTGCTGCCTTCAGGTGGACGGGTCGCGCATGCGGACTGCATACTGTGCCCATGCGCAATTGTTCGATTATCGCTCGGGCTGCAAACTCACAGGCCGGGCATGCAGGGCTAAATCAGCACCACTGTTTCACAAGGTGGTGACTGTTTTCGTCTGGAAAACAGGGCTTTTTTTGAGTAAAAACACACAGGTGTCAGTGAAGTCCTGTGTTTTCAGGAGAAAATTTTTTTTGTGTGTGTGTGTGGGGGGGCCTGTTTAAATTGAATAGCTGGAAAAAAACTAAACGGCAAAACATCAGGTAAATATGATGAATTTTAGACCATAATTAAATATCGGCCATGCTATCAGTTGAGGCAGGGGTTCCCAATCTTTTTCGATTCATGGCACCCTAGAGTATCAGAATTTTTCCACGGCACCCCTAGGCCCAGAAAAATATATTTTAAATGAAGTAGATTGTGTTTATATGTGCTTCTTAGGTTCTGTTATGTGGTAAAATCTATGTACAATCAGAAGCGAATCCTGCCCTTTATGATTGGCAGGCACCAGCACTGGTTTTGTCCATGAATAATTGATCACAAATAATTTTTATTGGTCCTGGACCACCAACCCGTGGCACCCCTGCAAGTGTCCTGAGGCACCCCAGGGAGCCACGGCACACAGTTTGGGAACCACTGAGTTGAGGGATAATTTTTTTGGGGGGCAAAGTCTGATTATATACTGTACATTTAGCTATATACTCCATTTTAACGGGCAATAAATATTTACTAGTATTCTGGAATGCATAAAATAATCTACCTATTAGACAGTAAATCCCCAAATTAAAGCAGGGTGTTCCTTACTGTACAGTATGTTCAGTGCACAAATATCCAAGCAGTGTGTAGTTAGATCATGGATTGTGTTAATATCATGGTTGTGTGAATACCAGGAAGTACAGTATATTTACTAAAGTGAGGGTTTATAGAAGTAGAAATACTGCCCAAAGCAAACAAGTAATATTTGTATTCAGTCAGTATGCAGCTGCAGAAACCATGTCAGACGATGATTTCAAATTGGAATAGTGATAGGCTGTATAAATAGACATCAAGTATATAGGTCTTGTCTGAAGAATAAGGGGGAAATTTACCAAAATGGATTCGTAAAAAATAGGTGTATTCGTAGGCAGAAATACACCTATTTTTTACACATTTGTATTTTCGGGATTTACAATCCCGAAAATACAACAATTCCTATTCCTAAAGATGGGACATTCGTATTTGTATTTACAAATACGAATGTCTACACCATCGATAGGATACGACAGGAATCACCATTCAAAAGAATGTTGATGTTGATGTACTAAGCAGCCGTATTGATAATACGGCTGCTAATTAGTGTAAAACAGGCACGCAAATACGACAGGAAAATACACCTTGCTTTCCCTGTCGTATTTGCTTTAAGCCTGCACGGATCAGTCAGATCCATGCAGGCTTCAGTGTAAAAAAATAGAAAAAATAAATAAATTTTAAAAGAAAACAGCGTGGGGTCCCCCCACAGCTGTAACCAGCACCAGGCTGAAAGAGCCGGGGCCAGTAATTAAAGATCAGGGAACCCGACAAATAGGGGTTCCCCGATTTTTAACAACCAGCCCCAGGCTCCAGGTCCGGGGCTGGTTTTCAAAATATGGGGGACAAAATGACTAGGGGTCCCCCGTATTTTAAGAACCAGCCCCAGGCCAAACCAGCCAGCAGGGTAATGCCACAGCCGGGGGGAGACTTTTTATACAAGTCCCCCCCGCCCAAAGCATTAACCCCCTGACCTGTCAGTGTTGCCAGGGGCCCTGGGGGAGTGGGGACCCCCCCAATGAAGGGGTCCCCCCCCCTCCAGGACTTACCTGACCAGGCTGAAGCCTGGTGCTGTCCCCGGTGACCCTGTGCGGTGGCCACCGGGCTGATCTTGGTGTAAAAAAAAATAATAAACTATTGTTTAATACTGGTGAACTATGAGTCCCAGCAAGCCTCCCCCGCAAGCTGGGACTTGGGGAACCACAAGTCCCAGCATGCGGGGCATTAAAGGGCCCGCTGGCACTTGTAGTTCCACAGTAAAAGAAATAGTTAAATAAACACACTGACACCCATTTAAAATAAAACTTTAATACATACAAAGCCCATACATACTGATACTTACCTATCTTGAGCCCGTTGGTAGGTCCCTGGGTCCAGTCCAGGGGCTTGGTTCCGGGGCTGAAGAGTCCGGGTTCCTGGATCCGAAGAAATCCATGGGGGACCTGTGGAGGGAAATCCTACTCACCCAGGTCCTCTGGAGAACATCCCAACATCTACTCCATCTCCAAAAATCGCAAAAAAAAAACCGACCCCTATTAAATTTCGCCCTTAGAGTCACTTCACAATTCCAAAACATAGAATTTTTAGTTCCTAAAAAAGGCGGGGCTCCTAGCCGCTCTGCCGCAATTGTACTTTTACCCCGTGGAGTAGTTAAATCTAAGTAACTGAGACCTTTAAGACCGAAGTATATTACCTAAACTGAGCCATCTAAGGCAAACATGGTGGTTAAGCAAGCAACAAATACAAGTGCAACAAATTTGAATACAACCTGCATAGGCCACAATGAGTTGGTGAGTCCCGATAGGTGGGGATGTGGCCGAGCTGGTAGTACTTGAAAGGGCAAGAAATAGGGGGGGTGGGGGGTGGTAAGGTGGTCCTCTGGAGGAGATCCTTTCATGTAGAAAACCCAGAGGATTGGGTAGTCACATATGTCTTCCTCTAAGTCGCGGTTAGGTTCACAAAATTCCATCAGGGAAGGAAGAGCTCCATGTCAGATGGAGCCGTCGGTGAAGTACAGGAGAAGAGGGGGGGGGCTTGGAAGGGGGGCCAATCCAAGGGGCAAGGTTTAATATTCGAGGTTTGTCTTCGCATTCGATTCCGCTTCTTCTTTGGAACGCTCTTGCAAGTATGCTTCGGCGTCTGCAGCGGTGTTGACGTCAGTGAATGATGAGCCGTCAAATATGCGCAGGTGCACGGGATATAACAAAGCAATTTTTTCCCCTCTTTGGCAAGTCTTGAGCAGACAGGGGTGAACAGCTTCCTCATTCTGGTGAGCTCAGGGGAGTAGTCTTGGAAAATCAAGATCTTTGTACCTTCCCACATGATGTCTCTCTTGCGTCTAGACGCTGCCCAGATTGTTTCCTTATGCACATAGTTCAAGAATCGGCAAAGCACAGCCCTAGGCCTGGATGTAGCAGTATCCCGCAGTTGGCCTGTTCTGTGTGCCTATTCGATAACCATGTCACTGCACGCCTCTTGGACGCCAATGAGTTCAGGCAGGTTCTGCTTTAAAAAATGGTATAATACTTGGTTTTTCATGGTTTCAGGCAGACCTATAATTCTTAAATTATTCCGACGGGATCTGTTTTCCAGATCGTCGAGTTTAGCCCAAACTTGTGTGTCAGATTTCTGGAGCCGCACGGTGAGATCTTGCATATCAGAGATGGCTTTAAAGTTTTCTCCTGCAGTGTGTTCCACTGCTTGGAGTCTTTTGGAGAGCTGTTTACATTGGCTTTTGATGTCTGCTACTGCCTGCTGTAAGGCTGCTGCGTTAGCTGCTGCCTGTTCCTGTAGGAGAGGCTGTACAGTCTCCTTTACTGACTGGACAATGTCCATATATGTGAGCTGGGAGCCGAGTGCCGACAGAGGCTGCAGCAAGGACTGGGTCTGGGGGGGTAAGTAGTGTCAGTACCTGGGGAAGGGTGATGGTGTTGTGTACTGCATCTGGGAGAGGCGCGGCCACCATCTTGCTTGGCGCCGCCCGGTCCCCTTCTGCTTTCAGCTTGGTGTGTTTCCCCGTCATTTTCCCGGACAGGAATCTGTCCATACGGGTCCCCGCGGGTTCACTGCAGGTGGCGGGTGGTCGGGCAGGTCTCAGGATAAGTCGCAAGGACTTTTGCAATGTTAATTGCAGGGACGGCACCGGAGCTGCAAGGGGAGCCACCTTACATCAGCCGCGCCGGAACCGGAAGTCTCGTTTGAGTCATTTTTTAAACCCAGTCTGTAACTTGACAGTTAGGAGCAGCTTGGCCGGTGATAAAGTACCAGCCACTTTATCACTTAAACAGGCTTAATAAATCTGTCCCTCAATATTATTTATCATGAATACAGATCTTTTGTCCCATACAATATTGTTTGGGAGACTGAGCAGATTTGAGTTGTCTTTCAGATATGACGGTAGGCCAATAACATATTGATGTAAATGAGTATACAAAGCAATACTGGACAGTCCATTCTCTTGTTCATTTAAACATATAGATGATGGGGGAAATTTACTAAAGGAAATTTGTAAAAAAAATAGGTGTATTTGTATCCAGAAATACTTATTTCAATATGACTACGAATTTCCGTATATTTGGGATAGTAAATGTCAAAAATAAGTGTATTTCTGGATACAAATACACCTATTTTTTTTTTACAAATTTCCTTTAGTAAATTTCCCCCGATATGTCTGTAATGAAATAGCTACATTTGATACTGCTACAGTCTAAACATAGCAAGAAACAGGCAAGATTGCTGGGTATTAATCTAATGTAGATATTATCATGCGGATTGCTCAGACATTTGTATTTATTAATAAGAACATGTCTTTATAAGAGGATTTGTGATTGTATTAAGAATCTTTCCTTATAAACACTGGGTAATTATCCTGCTCCCCCCCCCCCCCACACCTTCACCATACACATTTGAAGATGATCTAATGGCCCCTGCTTCGTTGCTGTGTAATGTTCTAATCAAATAAATGTTATGGAGGTTATTCAGACCTGATCGCTTCTCTGCTAATTTGCAGAGCCCTGCTATCAGATAGCCGCCGCCCTGCCACAGTGAAATCCTGCCATGTGGAAGGCTGTGAAAATATTTCAGATCAGTGAATAGCTGCAAATCCAGTGGCATAACTATAGTGCCGCAGACCCCGCGGCGGCTTGGAGAAGCTAGTGCCAGCGGGGTCTGTGGCAGGCGCACAGTCACCAAGTTAAGTCCCCCCACTGTGGTAGCAGTCACAGCCGCCGGCGTTGCCATGCCATGCTGGGCTGCGGCGGCTGAGCCTGACAGTTAAGCTGCAGCCTGCGCAGGGATTTGCTGATGCGCAGGCTGCAGAACGAGACAGGGTTACAACACGGCTGTGGCTTCTAAAGCTGAGGAGAATGTGTGTTCGGGATGAGTGGGGGGGGGGCGCACCAGTTGCCTGCGGTGTCTGAGCAGGCTCGCCGACCACATAATTTGCTCCTCCTGCCCCCGCGCTGGAAGAACACCAAAGGAGCTGCCAGAAGATTGCTAAAGCAGCTGTGCTGCATGCATCCAGGGATGGATACAGGGGGCACTTTCACACCTCACTTTCACCCGCACTACCGGCCCGTGGGACCCCAGGCAGCAGCTAGAACCTGCACTATTGGGAGCCAGTACCCCAGGGAGCCACATCCTGAACTGCCGGCAGCCGGGCCCCTGTGTAGCAGCCACATCCCGCACCGTTGGCACCAGTGCCAGATTAAGGTCTAAATGGTCCTGGAGCTGAAAATTCTCAAGGGCCTATTATGCTCAAGTGGTTGTGGCCAGAACCTAATAATGTGGGGGGCGTGATCAGTGTTCTGGTTGGGTGGTCTGCTCATGAGTGTGGCTCGATTTGTGTAAATACTTTTAACTGATTATATATATATATATATATTCCATACATGTGGATCACTCTCTCCTCCAAATGGTACCACAGCTGCCAGGGTGCCAGCTCAGGTGTCCCAGATAAATCCAGTAAACCAATAT
The DNA here is from genome assembly GCF_055691185.1 of Crinia signifera. Lineage (NCBI taxonomy): Eukaryota > Metazoa > Chordata > Amphibia > Anura > Myobatrachidae > Crinia > Crinia signifera. The sequence continues at coordinate 185,659,181 of NC_139219.1, forward strand.
AGTGTACAAAAATCCAAGAGGACACTCACCGGACTTTTAGTTTCGGATATTGAATCCTTTTTTTTTATTCCATTTTTATCATAGATACCTTAAAGTGCAATGTGCATGACTGGAATGCCGCCTCACCCTGCATGCACTTTAGGAGGAGATAGTGGGGGCCTTGAGGAAGGTCCAGTGGAGGACCGAAACGTTGGCCCGTGGCCCACTGTCATGCACATTGCACTTTAAGGTATCTATGATAAAAATGGAATAAAAAAAAGGATTCAATATCCGAAACTAAAAGTCCGGTGAGTGTCCTCTTGGATTTTTCTACACTATATATATATATATATATATATATATATATATATATATATATATATATATATATATATTTATATTTATATTTATATACACACAGTATATATTGCCCGGGTGCCCTCCAAAGGTACACCCTCAGGACGTCGATGTTCTAAGATACTTGCAGGGTGAGGCGACATTCCAGTCATAAAAAAATTCTGAAAACCAAAACTTGGTAGACAACATTTAAGCACCTTTTATGTTGTCCCCTTATTTTACCACACGATATACCCCTTATACAAATCATGCAACACAATAGTAACCCCCTTATACTGTACTTGCCTCTTACACATTATGCCACATATAAGGAGCCAAAATTCACACTATGACACAAGGATTGAGTCAAAATTCACGTTATACCACACAGATTAAGGCACAATTCACATTTTGACACATGAATTGAGCCAAAATACACACTATACCAAACAGATTGAGCCAAAATTCAGAATATGCTTCACAAACAGGGACATTGCATGCCAAAGACGCTCATTAAAAATTTTACACCATAATACCCATAAGATGTTAAGCCACACACCGTAATGTCCAATATGTATTATGCCAAACACCATAACCTATTAAAAATATGCTACATAAGTTCTGCGTACCTACATGCTCATTGCTAGGGGTTCCATGCTCATTGCCAGGGGTTCCATGCTCATTGCCATGGGGAAATACATGCTCGCGGTAACTGGGGACAGCCGCCGCCGGGCAGAAGTGACAGCCATTGACAGCCGGGCAGAGAGCAGGGGGCTCAGTATCTCTGCAGGTCCCGGCTATTTGAAATAATACCCCTTTCACACCAAAAAAATGCAAAGACTTACCGGGAATATGGTCCCAGGATCATGCAGGAACATTCCCAGGTGGCTCCTTTTACACCAGCGTAGTCCCTGCATTTTCTGGTGTGAAGGGAGAGAAAAACCCCAACCCCCACCCTTTAACCGGCTATATCGTTTAACCGGATATATCGTCGGAACCAAATTACCCATTTACATGAAACCAGTATCATATTGAAGAACTTTTAAGTGGGCTTCGAATGATTTTGAAACTGAGCCATTTGGTCCCAGAGAAATCTGCCCTCAAAGAACATGAACAGCCATGAAATTACATTTCAGAAATAAAAAAATTGTTTTACCCGCAGTATCTCTGGAACCAATGAACTGATATGGACCAGCCTGGTATCAGATTGAAGGCCCAGCTTGAGAACAACCTCGAGCTTCTGTGAGGGGGGGGGGCTGGCAGCTGTCAGAACTGGGTGGGGGTCAGAATTAGCGGGTCCCATGTTATCCTATGGGGAAAACATTCCAAGTTTGCCCGGCGGTATCTCCGGTTCCCGTGGGGCTAGCGACACTGCGATGGGCTCGTTGGAAAGCCCTGGTCCGCCTATTTGGCGAGTGGGCCTGGAGCTAAAGCTCCATCAGGCCCATTGTTAATCCGGCCCTGGCTGCCACCCGCATTGTGGCAGCGGGAACATCGTGTTATGCCAGCACCCTCTGCCTACACTGCCAGCAGCAGCCACATCATGCACCCCTGATACCCTAACCCACAGCACTGGGATCTGGGCTGGAAATTTTGATGGCATTTTTTTATGATATATATGTATTTTATATTTGAATATTATACATAAACATAAAATTGCAGGATTCTTTCATTGGAATTTAGGTGCGTTGTAACTGCAGGTCATGTAACTTTTATTTGTTATATATATATATATATATATATATATATATATACTAGGTGATTCATCGCGCCCTACGGGCGCTCTTCACACCGGCGTAAGGGGCTACGCCCCTTAATTTGTGAACATTTGTATTGTGAGAAATATGGTTAGAATTGTATGAAAGATGCCCTGTATTGCAGCTTCTGGCAGTGGGTGAGGGTCCAGCGTGGCAGCACAGGAGTACCGGACGGTGGCCCTGAGTCAGTGTCTCCTCCTACTGGGTGGGAGTTAGGGTGCATGAGAGCAGGAGGCTGGGATATGAGGCATGATAGGGGTATGTGGGCAACACAGCGTCAGCGATTACCCAGTGGTGGAAGTTACGGTTCAGGAGAGCAGGAAGCTGGGTAGTGATAGGGGTGTGTGGGCATACGGGGGACTAAAGAGGGTGGTGGACACTGTGCAGCTTCTGCCAGTGGGTGAGGGTCCAGCGTGGCAGCACAGAAATACAGGAGTCAGTGTCTCCTCCGACTGGGTGGGAGTTAGGGTGCATGAGAGCAGGAGGCTGGGCGGTAAAGCATGATAGGGGAATGTGGGCAACACAGGGTGAGCGGGTCTCCACTGGCGGAAGTTACGGGGCAGGAGAACAGGAGGCAGGGCAGTGTCCTCCCACATTGATGGCAAAAGTTTTCAACATCGGCCATAAACCATCGATTATTTGAAAATCATTGATGGTCGATGGGCATCCCTAGAACTGGAGGAGGGTGGGGGACAGTATGCAGCTCCCGGCAGTGGGTGAGCGTCTCCTCCCACTGGGAGGGAGTGAGCGTGCATGAGAGCAGGAGGCTGTATAATAGTGGTATGTGGGCAAGACATTGATAAAAGTTGTGGCGCTGGTGCAGAGGGCAGTGGGGAAACCTGCAGTGCGGCAGCCAGGGCCGGATTTCCCACCTAGGGGCGGTACCTGCTTGTGGTGGTACAGGATCCCCCATTGTCACGGGGGTACGTGAAATGCGGGAGCGGGGGCCGCGGTGGTCCGCTGGGGGGTGGAATTGCCGGAAGGGGGTCTGCAAATTGCGGGAGGGGGGGTGGTGTGTGGGGATCCGCGGTTAGCGGGAGGGGGCGGGGGTCCGCAAATCGTGGGCGGGGGCGGGCTTGAATCGTGGGAAGGGGGGTCCGCAAATTGCGGGAGGGGGGTTGTCGGGGTTAGTGAATTGCGGGAGGGGGGGTTGCGGAGGTCCGTGAATTGCGGGAGGGGCGCGTGGGGTGCCGTGAGTCAAGAGGGGGTGGTGCGGGGGTCCGTGAATCACGGGAGGGGTCATGAATCGCAGGAGGCGGGGGTCGTGGGGGGGGCTGCGAATCGCAGGAGGGGGGGTGTGGGGGGTTGCCGTGAATTGCATGAGGGGGGCGTGAATCAAGGGAGGGTGGGCGCAGGGGGGTGGTGCGGGGGTCCGTGAATCGCGGGAGGGGGCATGAATCGCGGGAGGGGGGGTCGTGGGGGCTTCCGAATCGCAGGAAGGGGGGTATGGGGGGTGCCGTGAATTGCGTGAGGGGGGCATGAATCGCGGGAGGGTGGGTCCCCGAATGTGTGAATTAGGGGGCGGTCGCAAATCGCGAGAAGTGCCGAGGGGGCCCGCAAATCGCGGGAGGGGGGCGCTACGGGGGGTTCCGTGAATCGCGGGAGGGGGCGGCGCGAATTGCGGGAGGGGGGGTCGCAAATCACAGTAGGGGGGGTGCCGTGAATCGCGGGAGGGGGGGTCGCGGGGGGCCCTTTTAATGCTGGGAGGGGGGGGTCGTAGGGGTCCCGCGAATCGCGGGAGGGAAGGATGCAGGGGTCCTGCGAATCGCGGGAGGGGGCTCGCGGGAGGGAGGGGTCGCTGGGGTCCCGCGATTTGCGGGAGGGTCGCGGGGGTCCCGCGTTTCGATGGAGGGGGTGGTCGCGGAGGTCCAGCAAATCGCGGGAGGGGGTGGTCGGGTCTGGGACGGATATTAGACAGCACTTACATCGACAGCCATTACATCGACACCATTAGTTCGACAGCTCAATAGGTCGACATGGTTTTAGGTCGACATACCATTAGGTCGACATGTCATTATGTCATCAGCTCATTAGGTCGACAGCTCATTAGGTCGACATGTTTTTAGGTCGACACTGCCATTAGGTCGACAGAGTCTATGTCGACAGTCAAAAGGTCGACATGGGTTTTTTCACTGTTTTTTGGCCGAAATGTCGACACAGTCGACATGGACACAGTTTGAAGTGTACCGCAGCCGCTCGCTATGCTTCAGGCACGGTGCCTCGCTGCGCTCGGCACACTATTTTATTCTCCCACCACACCCTAGTGGATAGTAGGGCATGAAATACCGCCTGTCGGCACATGTCGGCTCAATAAACAGTGAAAAAACCCATGTCGACCTTTTGACTGTCGACATAGACACTGTCGACCTAATGGCAGTGTCGACCTAAAAACATGTCGACCTAATGAGCTGTCGACCTAATGAGCTGTCGACATAATGACATGTCGACCTAATGGTATGTCGACCTAAAACCATGTCGACCTATTGAGGTGTCGAACTAATGGTGTCGATGTAATGGCTGTCGATGTAAGTGCTGTCTAACAATAGTCCGGATACCGGGGTGGTCGCGGGGGTCCCGCGAATCGCGGGAGGGGGGTCACGGGGGTCCCGCGAATCGCGGGAGGGGGGGTTCGCGGGGGTCCCGCGAATCACGGGAGGGGGGGTCGCGGGGGTCCCGCGACTTGCGGGAGGTGGGGTCGCGGGGGTCCAGCAAATCGCGGGAGGGGGTGGTCGGGTCTGGGACGGATATTAGACAGCACTTACATCGACAGCCATTACATCGACACCATTAGTTCGACAGCTCAATAGGTCGACATGGTTTTAGGTCGACATACCATTAGGTCGACATGTCATTATGTCATCAGCTCATTAGGTCGACAGCTCATTAGGTCGACAGCTCATTAGGTCGACATGTTTTTAGGTCGACACTGCCATTAGGTCGACAGAGTCTATGTCGACAGTCAAAAGGTCGACATGGGTTTTTTCACTGTTTTTTGGCCGAAATGTCGACACAGTCGACATGGACACAGTTTGAAGTGTACCGCAGCCGCTCGCTATGCTTCAGGCACGGTGCCTCGCTGCGCTCGGCACACTATTTTATTCTCCCACCACACCCTAGTGGATAGTAGGGCATGAAATACCGCCTGTCGGCACATGTCGGCTCAATAAACAGTGAAAAAACCCATGTCGACCTTTTGACTGTCGACATAGACACTGTCGACCTAATGGCAGTGTCGACCTAAAAACATGTCGACCTAATGAGCTGTCGACCTAATGAGCTGTCGACCTAATGAGCTGTCGACATAATGACATGTCGACCTAATGGTATGTCGACCTAAAACCATGTCGACCTATTGAGGTGTCGAACTAATGGTGTCGATGTAATGGCTGTCGATGTAAGTGCTGTCTAACAATAGTCCGGATACCGGGGTGGTCGCGGGGGTCCCGCGAATCGCGGGAGGGGGGTCACGGGGGTCCCGCGAATCTCGGGAGGGGGGGTTCGCGGGGGTCCCGCGAATCATGGGAGGGGGGGTCGCGGGGGTCCCGCGACTTGCGGGAGGGTGGAAAGCGGGGGTCCCGCGAATCGCGGGAGTGCGGGGTCCCGCGAATGGCGGGAGGGGGGGTCACGGGGGTTCCGCAAATCGCGGGAGGGGGGGTCGCGGGGGTCCCGTGAATCGCGGGAGGGGGGGTCGCGGGGGTCCCGCGAATCGCGGGAGGGGGGTCGCGGGGGTCCCGCGATTCTCGGGGGTGGGGGGGTCGCGGGGGTCCCGCGATTCGCGGGAGGGGGGGTCACGGGGGGGTCCCGCAAATCGCGGGAGGGGGGGGGTCGCGGGGGGTCCCGCGAATCGCGGGAGGGGGGTCGCGGGGGTCCTGGCAGAGGGTAGGGATGTGCAGGAGTAATGGTGGATGGTGGCTGTGGAGTAATGGTGGATGGTGGGCGTGTACTGTAGCCCTGGCTGGGCGGGGGGAGGTGATGTGAAGGGGGTGGAACGTCAGACACATGAAAGTGAAACTGTCCTACACAGGAACGTTCTCCACAGGGGTTGAGTGACAGATCTGGCTAAATATATGAGATATATATATATACACACACACACACACACACACACACACACACACACACACACACACACACACACATATATATTAGATATATTTGTCTTACAAAAAATATAGGGGGTGCCACAAACATTTTTGGCAGCGGGAGCAAAATTTATAGTTCTGCCACTGTGTAAATCAAATGATTGGTGGCGGAACGCGTCTTCCGACTTTTTCATCACCCCACTATCCACGTCAGTGTGGAGTTGATTTTATATAGCGTGGCGAGCGTAGCAAGCCCCGCGGATTACTTTACATGTATTCCGCGTCCGCTCGCCATGCTTTGGGTTCGGTGGCTCGCTTCGCTGCGTTCCGCCACCACTCGCCACGCTTCGGGTTGGCGTGGATAGTGGGGGGCGGGGGGTTGCGTTAAACCTATTTTTGGGGACATACAATCGTATGATTGTATACCTAATGTCATGGCAACACACACCCTATAAAAGGACATGCGATCGCATGCGATTTTGCGGAAGATGCGATGGCACGGGGCTGAGAGAGCAGTGAATAAATTACATAGGGAAATCTCATCGCGCATGGCCCTAAAATGGCCCATGCGATGCAATGCGATTTCACTACACAGAATAGCCCACTAAGCAAATTGCTTAGTGGGCACCGTGCTAGGAAACAAGTACCGTCTGCGCTTTAACTGACACTCTCAAAAAATGTCTGGTTACTACCCCAAATGCCAGACTCCTGTCAATCAACCTGCGAATGGCTTGCAATTAGAAAAGACACTGGATTTTTTGCCGAATAGCCTCACAAATGGCTCTACAAAGCTACAATCCATACGCACGCGGTCGATCGATAATCAGCTGGCCAGCGAATTTGCAGCCCAGCAAACCCCTACATTGATGTACTGTGTGCAGTAGAAATCAAATGAATCTGTGTTAGACACCATTGATTGTGTGGATTCTGCAGAAGTGTTATCAGACAGGAGATACACCCATATCCTGTATTACCTTAAGTGACACCGAGCACACGTCTTCCGTAAAGTTAATTTACAACACAGGGAAGGTCTCCTATTGGAGCTACAGCTACTGTTCCTGCATGTGTATTTTGTTACATGCCGTGATATGCGAGTATAAAAATGTATAATTGATGGGTCTATAACCCCATCAGTAATAGCTATTAATAAGTGATGCAGTTTAGAAATAAAATTTAAAAATTGATTTCCAAAAATGTGAAGACTATGGAACAATACATGCATTATATCTGATTGAACATACATGTCAAATAAAAATTTAAAAAATGCCATACATTCTAGGCTTTTCAGTGTAAAGTTTTAGCTGATTCCATATTCTGAGGATTTAGGAGACTGCAGTCCCCCACACGCCATCATATTCCACATGCACATGCTGTACAAAACACCCCCCACGTCATTATTATCATTTTATTTATAAGGAGCCTCAAGTGTTTCACAGCGCCATACAAAGGTACAGTACAGAGAGACAAAACTTAACAGAACAGTAAATGAATAACAAAATAGAGTATAGGCAATTCAATACACATTACAGCTTAAATGTAAGTAGTAAGGACATGATCAATGTGCTACTAGGGACTGGTGGCCAATGATGGAGATGAGTATGGATGAAGATGGTCGCTCATACCCTCCAACTGTACCGATTTTGTGGGTACAGTACCGTTTTTTAACAGTCTGTACCGGCAAAAAAACAAAGTGTACCGATTTCCAGCGATCCATGCCCCGGCAGGTATTGTTCCCAGTGGTGCAGCGCATACGTCGAGCTGACGTCAGGCGGCTCCAGCACATCAGTAATTTCTGTCCGCCATGCCACCCCGCGGGGCACTGTGGGAAATGGAGTCATGGTCACTGATGTCACTAAGCAAGCAGCTGTGCTTGAGTGACTGACGGGACTACATCTCCCAGGCACCAATGCAGTCACACTATTAGGCCGTGAGAGAGGTCCTTCCTGTGTCTGTGGGGAGTGGGTAGACGCTGCTGCTCCTTGTGCTGGCGCTGCGGCTCCATACATCAGCCCCCACTTTATCTGCAGCTGGCGGGACGCAGCAAGAGGGGAGCACGGATCAGCGGCACACAGTGAGTGGGTATATATATATATATTACCACAATAGTGTTAGGCGCCCTATAATAATTTGTACGATTATTTCTGTCTTTCCTTATTTGCACAATTTTTCAAAAGAACCATACATATATTTTTACATAAAATATTATTTATTAAAACATCAATTTTTTTAAAATAGGCAGGTTCTTCTTGTCATAGAAGTACAATCTTTGGTTTTTACAGACGAAATCAGAAACCCAAAGCGTTTCGTCTTTTAACAAGACTTCATCAGGGGTAAAGACATTTTTACAGTAATCTTTGTTAAGATCATAAATTTATATACTGGCTAGACGGAAAAGAAAACAACACCAGTTTGATAGACCAAAAATATTTTATTAAAGGAACTGAATTTATCCATAAACGATTCACTCTAAAACTCAGGAATACTAAGAAGGTCCTCATACAGTAGCTACCATCCTTTCTTAACAAAGATTACTGTAAAAATGTCTTTACCCCTGATGAAGTCTTGTTAAAAGACAAAACGCGTTGGGTTTCTGATTTCGTCTGTAAAAACCAAAGATTGTACTTCTATGACAAGAAGAACCTGCCTATTTTTTAAAAATTGTTGTTTTAATAAATAATATTTTATGTAAAAATATATGTATGGTTCGTTTGAAAAATCGTGCAAATAAGGAAAGACAGAAATAATCGTACAAATTATTATAGGGCGCCTAACACTATTGTGGTAGTATTGGGTTGAGGAAGCTCCACTAGTAGGGAGCTAAGTGTTATTGGCGACCATCTATTGATAGCGCAATTCCAGGAATTTTGTGTTGTTTATATATATATATATATGCGCTACGTGTTGATTGGCTACGTATATACTTAAAAAATGCCCAGTACACATTCGGAAAGAGAGTGGCCACGCCCACTTTACCATTAGCCACGCCCCTTTCTGGATGTGTACCGAATTCTGCCCTTCAGATGTTGGAGGGTATGGTCACTGAGTATTTGAGTATGGGAGAGCTTTGAGCGAAATGTGAAGAGAAGAGGGCCCTGACAACAAGAGGGAAGAGGGCTCTGCTCTGAGTAGCTGCACTCAGACCTTCACAATACCCCTCAGACCACATACATGCAGATTTAGGGGTCAGGCCGTTGCTAGACGCAACATTCCCCCCCCCCCCCATTAGGTGTGTAGCTTACTCCAGTACACTGCCACACACAGCACCGCATCACTGTGCCGTCAGCATATGCATATATAAATACTAACATAGATCACTATACACTAACATGCCGTAGATGACTTCCCCAGGCAAGGGGGGCAGATGGGCTCTTAAATCTCCTACCTGAGAATGGCAGGGTGGCAGAGTAGTCCCTTCTTCCAGGTGACCCGCATCATCCTCGCCACAGCTATGGACTTGCCTGACCTCCTTCCTGTGAAGCGCAAATACTGGAAGTGCGCGGGGAGAGTTTTAGCAGCACCATCTCTGGGTGCAGACTCAGCACGCAAAGAGCAGCTCCCTGGATGTGCTTTTAAAAATCATAGCATTTCTTATTGCAGAAGATATTACAATGCTCTAGTCTGAATCCCAATAATCAATACATATGCCCCTGAATCAGGTCTTCGCTATAGAGTAGTGCTTCCCAACCTCGGTCCTCAAGTACCCCCAAAAGTTCAAGTTTTCAAGGTCTCCCGGTAGGTGCACAGGTGCACTCATTATTCACTGACACATTTTAAAGATCCATAGATGAGCTAATTATTTCACTTGCAATTCTGTGTGGAGACCTGGAAAAAGTGAACTGTTTTGAGGACTGAGGTCGGAACCACTACTGTAGAGCATGCACAGTATGAATCTACAAAAAAATCCTCTTTGGGCACTTTTAAAACTGACTTGTGCTCATCTCCAATCGAACCTGGAGTCAAATTGGGAGCTATATATACATTGGCAGACACTCAGTTTAGTGATATCACTCTGCTATGGAGGAAAGTGAGGGCTTGCCAGGTGTCCATCTATGCCATACGTGGGCTACTTATAAAGCAATGACATGTTTATTGTTGTAATAGTAGGCCCGAAAGGAAAAGCTTCCAAAGTGAGTCTGCTGCCTTCTGAGTTTGTGTATGTGTGAAAAAGAGATGTAGTTTCACACTCTGCCAGCAGATGGCAGTGTTTCTGAGACTCACAGACATATATATATATATATATATATATATATATATATATATATATATAGATAGATAGAGAAGACAGGAGAGGGGGGGGGTACTTCCTCATCTTTGCAGCTACAGCTTAGTCAGTTATATTAGTCGCTTTCAGAATAGCATCATCGTCCCCTCACTCGCCACGTTTCGTACTCGGTGTCTTGACAAAATTTTACTAAAGGTAATAGATGGTGGCGTGGGCCCAGGGTGGTGCGGGTTACACTATGTAAGTTCCATAGCGTAACCTGTGGCCGCAAAGATGAGGAAGTACGGAGAGGGGTTGGCAATCATTTACCACTTACCCTATTAGGGATGGCAACCATTTGTGTAGTAGGTCCACATACACACATTATTTTCATCAGGCAGTATGAAAATACCTAACTTGTATTGAAACGTTGCAAAATAAAAGCGTTTTTTATCGCAAGAAGACGTGTGGAGTGCCGTGCTTATATGGTTGCTATTTATCTTACTGCACGGGCACCCCGGTAATCACTTATTTAAGTGAAAGTGCTGGACACTGCCTACCTGACCCTCTCCATGCGGAAGAAAATGCTCTGCTCCTGGACTTCCCTGGTAATGTATGATTGCTGGCACCTGTGGTGAAACACCTTTACCTAGCTCCCCACAGATGATGGCAATCATACATTACCAGGGAAGTCCAGGAACAGAGCATTTTCTCCCGCATGGAGAGGGTCAGGTAGGCAAGTATGAGATAGATATATCTGTGCAAAGTACATAGATAACTATCTGCACCCAACATGCACAGATCTAACACACGGAAAATACTGCAGACCGCACAGATCAGTACATGTGCGTATTGTAGTCTATATGAGGCGAGAAAACGTTTCCGAGAGTTGACCAGAGGCTGAGCACAAGACCCCACTTCATCCTGTTTGTGCAGACTGCACTGTCATGTGGCATACAGCGCGGTCTGTACAAGCGATATAAATGTCACCTCCGAGTAACCTGTATTATGTAGCAAATATATACTAGTTGCAGGACACCTCCCAGATCCTCCTCTGTTGCCAATCCCTCCTGCTTTGGGTAAGAGCGAGGAGGAATGGATAAGGAGTCTCCAGACACACACACAGCTTCTAGTTATGCAGCAGCTCCATCAGCTTGCGCCGGTAGTTGCGCTTCTCTGCGCCGAGCTGTGCGCAATATGCGCCTCCTTCCAGATCACCGTCCTGCACACGAATGATGTCCATGCCCGCGTAGAGCAAACCAACAAGGACTCCGGCAAGTGTGGCAATCCTCAGGACTGCTATGGAGGAGTATCGCGGAGACTCACCAAAATCAAGGAGATCCGTGCCAGCCATAGCAATGTGCTGTTACTGGACGGGGGAGACCAGTTCCAGGGAACTATGTGGTTCAATTACTTCAAAGGAGAAGAGGCGGCGTTCTTCATGAACTGGTTACATTACGATGCGATGGTGAGTGGCCGCCTAATTACTGCTCCTTATGCACTATATGGCGAAAGAGTTCCAGAATTCCGACACTCATCATAACTAATCCTCCTTATGCGGTAGCCAGCAGTCTGTGCTTATGAAGCCTCTGCAGCAAAGTGTTAGCATGATGGCATACAGGTATGCGGGCTCTGGTTATGGCACCTTGCAGGAGCTCAGCTGTGAGTGTGTAGCCAAAGCTCTGTTGCATGCACAAACTTCTTCACCAACTTAATATATGCACATCTAATACCTCCCAAGTGCCCTCCCTTTTCATTATTGTGCACATACTGGTTTCATTAGATGGTGCTTATAGATTCACTGCATCTCTTTACCTATTCCTATCATCTTATGCAGGAAATTGCACATTCATCTGCAATAACATAGCAATTAGCATTGCACACCGCAGTTCCAATTGTTAGCAAATCCCTTCTGAGTTTTCCCCTGTAGTAGTGTTATCCCAGATGGCATACACCGCTTGATGATTATAGAGGAATTTTCACAGGACCTGGATCTTAGGATCTCTCCTTGCAGCCTCTATCCAGCTCTAGAACTGACATTGTGCATATGCTCTGTGTCCGGTCCATACACATTGGACGACTATGCCCAGCGTGTATGGACAGCGATGATGGCGTTCATCGCTGCAGGGAAAGCCGTTCAGTGCATACCTCCCAACATGACCCATGCCAGGAGGGACAGATTGCTCTGTTTCTGGACTTCCCTTGTAATGTATGATTGTCATCACCTGTTTCAAACAGGATGATTTGTAAGAAAGGTGCTTCAACACAGGTGATGGCAATTATAAATGAAGGGAGAAGTGCAGAAAATGAAGCATTGTGTCCCTCCTGGAGAGGGTTATGTTGGGAGGTATGACACTGAGCGGCTTTCCCCCTGCCCGGCACCCACGGAGTGGGGGAGGATGGCGTTGCATAGCTGAGCACTATGCAAAGCCGTCCTGAAAGCCATTCATCTGCTGGTATAACCAGAAAATGAACGGCATTCCCAGCGATGTTGTGGGAGCGTGCAGCAGAGCTCATCGCCGGGGCTTACACACTGGGCGGCTTTGAGCTGAAAGCCGCTCAAACATGCTGTTTTGAGTGACTTTCAGCTCAAAGTTGCCCAGTGTGTATGGGCCTCTACTAGAAGCAGCCATTTGAAAATGTGAAAGTGGCCCATTTATCCTAGACTGCATACTGTATTTAATGTGAACTGGGTGCGATATTAACATAGGATTGTGCAGCCTCTGAAGGAGACCTCTGCAAGGGACAATAAGGCAAGTGTCTCAGGAGAGGGTGATGCCGGCTAGCTACCGCGGTACCGACTAGGTGGAGGGGGGGCTGGCAGTGCAGTGTATGGGGAGGGTGCTGACTATGGGGGAGGGGGGCTGGCAGTGAAATGTGGTGCTGACTAAGGGAGGGCTGGCATGCTGTGCAATGCAGTGCTGACTATGGAGGGCAATACTAGGGCATTTTGTGAGAGACACTACTGGTGGCATTTTGTGAGAGGCACTGCTGGGGGCATCAAATGCATAAGCAGGAGTATTGGGGGCCTTATAGTGCAATGGGCATCATGGTGTGAGGCATAATTTGCAATGGGCGTTACGGTGTGTGGCATAATGTGCAATGGGCATCACAGTGTGTGGCATAATGTGCAATGGGCATCACATTGTGTATCATAATGTGCAATAGGCATCACAGTGTGTGGCATAATGGGCATCACGGTGTGTGGTATAATGTGCAATGGGCATCACGGTGTGTGGCATAATGTACAATGGGCATCACGGTGTGTGGCATATTGTGCAAAGGGCATCATGGTGTAATGGGCCTTCATGTTTATATGTCACTGTGCGGCCTTTAGACAGCCAACTTAAGCGTGGAAGGACAACAACCATTCCTGCAGTAACCAATGTCTGGGTTGCAAAAGTGAGGTGTCAGGTATTTTTTTTTCCTGCTAGATCACACTCTTATAATTAGACCACGCCCCTTTTTGGTAGCGCGCACAATTTCTTAAATACCAAATTGTGTATGGGGGGGGGGGGGGGGGGGCTGCATTCTTATTCTGTTCCCACTGAGACCCTAATTGTTTAGAAATAGCCCTGGTGTAGACTATATATTGGGGGCAGGGTTTATGTGTAAGGCCTCCGTTACTGCACCGCGATGCTAGCCGCATATGTTGGTACATATGTGCTAGCATCATGGGGAGGGGGCGTGGCAAGGGGCAGCATATATGTTAATACATCCCACCCCTGGTCTGAGTGCTGCACATGTGCAGTCCCACTGACCGCACATGTACAGTGGCCATTTTCACGGACAATTCCAGGCAGAGCGTCTGCCCATAGGCAATAATGGGTTATTGACTTCTTCAGGTTGTGGTGGCTGTGTTGGTCAATATCTGGAATGTTTGGCATTACTGATATTGATACATCTTGCAGCATTCACATTCCCCAAATAAATCTATGCAGGCAGGTATGTTGGTATATTATTTAACAATCGGTTATTATGTTTCCGTAGTTATACAGTGAATAATACATTGGAGGAAATTTACTAAGCTGGGGGAATATGGCCCATTTGCGGTACGAATGGATATGACTGGGATGGGCAGTATTCTGGGGAAAATATGAATCGTGAATAGGGCAAATTTACCAAGCTACTGTATTCTTCTGATTGGCGTAGATCAGTGGTTTCCAAACTTTTTTGAATCACGGCACCCTAGAGCATCAAAATATTTTCAAGGCACCCCTAGGCCAAATGGGATCCCCCTGTATTTCTATAACCAGCATCAGGCTCATGGGCCGATCCTGGTTCACAAAAGACGGGGGGAAAAATGACTAGGGGTCCCTCATATTTCGTAAATCAGCACCGGGCCCAAACAGCCTAATGCCAATGCCGGGGTAAAACGTTTTATACAAGCTCCCCTTGGCCAACGCATTGGGTCTGTACCCGGTGCCCCTGGGCAGTGGGCATCTGGTTTATTACCATAAAGTGAAAATAATAAAATGAATAACTATTGGGTAAAGTTGTGGAACTACAAGTCCCAGCAAGGCTTCCCCACATGCAGGGACTTAGTGAACCACAAGTCCCAGTATGCGGGGCTTTAACCCCTTCAGTGGCAATCCTGAGCATTTTCCGGGCTGTGCCTCAGTGTCCAGTCTGGCAAGCCCGGAAAATTCTAGGGATTGCCACTGCCGGTAGCGCTGCTGAGTTCAATCACTGAACCTCAGGCAGCTTTGGCGCTGCCCAGCCCCCTCCCTCTGCCGGGCCTCCTCCTCTGTCCTCCTCCCCCCTCCCCTCCGGGTTTTTTGAAATCCCTGGTGCCGGCTTAGGACAAGCCGGCTGCCGGGGACATGTGTGCACATGTGTGCCGGGGACCTGTGTGCAGGTCCGGGCAGCCGCTGATTGACAGGGAGGCAGTGGTGTTTTTTTTTTTTTTTAAGGATCGCTCCCCATAAAAAAACTCACGCAGTGGGGAGCGCTCCCCAAAAAAAACAGCGACCATCAGGGACTGCACACGGGAGCGCGCACCTGACAATTTATCACCGACAGCACAAACAAATCACTGCCAATATGGTCGCTCAGCGACCATATTGCCAGCGATATATGCTGAAATCGCCCCCATGTATACACAGTTTATTACACACTACATTCATCCATCCATACCTACCTAGAGTCCATCGTAGGCCAGTCCTCTTCTCCAGTAGATATCCATTAGGGTACCTGTGAAAGGAAATTATACTCACCATGTCATCCAGCAGCACTCACATCCTCTTTGTTCCAAAGTAGGCAATCCACAGCTGTAAAAATAAAATGCTGTTCCGTCACCGATACAAACGGAGGAGATTCAAGTGTGTTTACACTTGCGGCCCCTCCCCTGACTGAGGGATTTCTCGGTGACAACATACACCGGTTCTGCCCCCGGCAAATCAGGAGCGGGCTAATTTAGCCCTTAAAATTTTGCATGATCAGAAGAGTGGAGATGCTCAAACTTTAAGATGTTTAAATGTGTCTACCATGCTATATTGAGTCCCAGCCTGGCTGAGGCAGAGTACACATGTGCAGCGGTCTGTAGTGCATGCACGGTGGTCAGTAGCCCTACAGCGTTAGGCTGCTGGCATCACAGCATATGACACCACAGAGGAGGACCAGTAAGCCATTTTTAAAAAACTGTTAGTACCACATTGATACAGAATTAAATATGACAGCAGTTCTCAAACTGTGGGTCCTGTCCTAAAGTGGGTCCCAACCTTCTTTCCATGTTGCTGACCATTAGGCTGATGACTTTTCCAATCTCAGGGATTCAGGGCGGGATGTATTAAAATACATAGCCGACCACCCGCCGCAATGCCAGCGCATATGTACTAACATATGCGGCTGGCATCGCGGTGCGGTAACGATGATCCCCCGCGATACCTGTACTGTATTGTGCGGGGTCTCCATCTCCTCCCTACCGCCTCCTGCTGCTTCCACACCGGGGACAGCTAAGCAGGCTGTCCCCGGCACCTCCTCCTCCCCCCCTGCAGCTGGAAGGACGTCCGGCTGCGTTGCTAGGGGGAGGAAGGGCTTACCTTCCGGGGTCCAGGAGGACCTGCAAGAAGGTAAGCCCAAGGGAGGGGGAGGGGGGGGGGCGGGTTGGTGGCGGAGGTGTCGGGCTGCGAAAAGAAGCCCATAGGATTCTAGAGGGTATTGCCACCCTACAATGCGGTATCGTGCCGGCGGCTTTTCATACGTAGGAAAATGCGGTAAAACGGGTGTTTTACCGCATTTTCCCCTTAGTACATCCCGCCCTCAATGAGTCTGAAAACATCTGTTGAATTGTCTGTTATTTTAGACTCCTCCCATCACTCTGTGCCTCCACAATGCTGCCATGTATGCGCTGTCTGCTGACTACACATGTGATGTGATGACCTTCTGCAGTCACTTGCTGGGATTTTTTTGTCTGAATAGTTTCAGGACCCCTGAAATATACTGATGACATACAGTATCATAATGTATATTTTTCTTTTATTACAGATGTACTAAGCTTGAACAGTGATAAAATGGAGAGTGATAAACAGCCAATCAACTCCTAACTGTCACGTTAGGAGCCGACTGGGGTTTATCACTCTCCATTTTATCACTTTTCAAGGTTTATATTGCCCTGAATGTGAACTAAAAAATGCAAACATGCGAAGAGCATGCAAATTCCTAACAGATTGGGGGCCAGATGCACTAAGCTTCAAAAGTGATAAAATGGAGTGATCGACAACCAACCAATCAGCTCCTGCCTGACATTTTTCAAACAGTCTGTGACATGGCAGGTAGGAGCTGATTGGCTGGCTGTTTGTCACTCTCCATGTTATCACTTATGAGGCTCAGAGCATCTGGCCCTGGTCCTTTGTTAGAAAATTAACTCAATCTCAATTGACCTTGGTACTGTGAGACAGCATTGCTAACAATTGTGCTATCCTGCTCCCTATTATGCTTGTAAACAGATTACCTCATTAAAGCATAGATATACACAAATCTACTATACTCATTTAGTTAATGCATTTATGATATTAGATATCAAAAAGGGACTTTCTGTTTGCAATCCACAGAGAAACTTACATACCAAAGTTCACTTCTTGATTGTTCAGGGAAATTGTACTATTGACTTTTACTACAATTGACTTTATAATGGCATGTATACTGTAGATAAATATTTTGCTTATTATGCCCCTCTCTGTTATGCAACCTGTTATAAAGGGGCATACACACAGAGCAATTTTTTGCTATTTTATAAGCAATCTGACTAGATTGCTTAGAAAGTTAGCACAGATCTCTCAGTGTGTATGCCCCGAGAGATTAAATATCTCTTGCTAACTAAGTCAGTGCATGCAGTCAATCTAGTTAAATTGCTTAACAAGTGACTCTGTGTGTACAGCATGAGAGATACTGATCGCAATCTCTCATTCTGAACCACTACCCGGCCTTTTTTTGCTTAAGCAAAATCGCTTAGCACAAATCTCTGCATGTGTGTGCTCCCCATGGGAGATCTGGACACAGGGAAATCGCCTAACTTAAATAGCTTAGCAAAATTGCTTCTTACACATTTCTACATGTGTATGCCCCTTTACTGCTGTTTCTTACACATGAATACTGATGTTATAAATAGAAATAAAAAAATTTCAGCAAAATAAAGCTAATTAATATTATATGTATTTCTAGAAAATGTAAAAAAAAAAAGTGGTTTCTTATTGGACACAGTGGGGTAAATGTAAATGGATGCGAGAAGCCGGAGGTGCAGGAGTTTTCCGCTTTAAAAATACATCCACATTCATAACAATCGTTTACAAAACCGGCAGTGTGTATATGGGAGTATGCCAGCACCAATGCCACAGACTATTTAGAAGTGTGCTAGGGCATGTGACATGTGAGAGGAAGGGGAAAGCAAAGGAAGAAGTGTCCCACAACAAGCACAATTTAAAACCAGGGACTGATCACAGGTGGCAACAGAAATGCTATTAATCTGGCAAAATATGCAGTGCAACCCTGGCGAAAAACACAACAAACTTACACAATATAGGTTCTGTAAATAATTTTCACTGTCAAGCTTAACCACTGATGCCGACCGGACTCCTGGGAATTAGAACGGGGAATTCACGCTCCTTCTGCCATACCTGATGGTCCTTTGAGAAGTCCTGTTTGCCCTTGTATGGGCTATATGTGATTTTATCTACATCCTTTGTGAGTTTTACCAATAAATTGTATGTCAACTTTTTTATACAATGTTGCACTAGATTCTGTTTGTTTTAAAGTCCTTTCAGGGTTCTTCTGAAACTGGCTTTGATTACAAAAAAGACCCTTATTACATGCTATCAAAAATACAGCTCCATGTGAGTGTAACTTAATACCAATAAATTGGTTTTTGTGAATGGCAATATTTGCACTATGGTCTGTTCTCTGTTCCCAAGTTTCTAGGGCGACTTGACAGTGAAAATTATTTACAGAACCTATATTGTGTAAGTTTGTTGTGTTTTTCGCCAGGGTTGCACAATTCTACTATTTTGCTATCTCTATTCCACGAATCCATCTGGTGAGGGTTAAATTTTGTGTCAACCTAGGCTGAAATCACTGGTGCGCCTGAGACATACAAACCCCTTTGTTTTGAAAATATGCAGTGCCCAGGAATCCAGGCCCAGCAGTCTCTCTTCCTGATGTCGGGCCTGAGCATATGGCATAATGTTTAGAAATAGGCTAAGGTGGTTATCCAAATAGCTGTGGTAACCCCAGAGCATCCTATTGTCGTCCCGTCCCCCCCCCCCCAAAAATAAACAAACAAACAAACAAAACAATGGCTGACGCCAGCTATGTGGGATTTTGTTTCACCTCACCAGGCAAAAGTGCCGCCTTGTGTGTGTTTGCAAGAGAATGGCATTTTTCAGGTGACCTAACAGGATTGCCCAGAAAAAAATATCCTGAGACTGGTTATTCTGGTTGATTCGCAAGGCTGCGAGTCCCCTAGACGCCGCCCGCCGAATTTCGGTCTACCCACCCCCCTCGCACGCCACGTTTGTATGACTGGCTGCAAATGGATGTTTAACCTAAACACCCATTTGCAGGCTATGTGGCAACACATTCATTTGCAGGCTATGTGGAACAGAACAGTCTGTTCGCCATGGCCGTACTCACCCTGCATATGCACATTTGCAGAAATGCGCATGTACATACGCCTAACATTGGTCCCACGTGCGAACAGATCTTTATGACCCCCACTATGTAGTAATGCAGATAGATAAATTTGAGTAGATCACATTTGCCATCAAACATATAGCTGGCCATACATCTGCAATCCATCATTTGAAGATTTTGCAATTTCTTTTATGATTGCACAATATCCCAATTTACAATATGCGTCTATACACTACAGTGATTTTTCAGACTTTTTTTTTTTTTTCACATCAGTTCTTTAAATCTGAAAATTCCCATACACCAAGCTTCAGTTATTGTCAGCATTGGAAGAATTGCATGAATGTCAAAACAGGCGCCCAAAAGACTGATCGCCACCATACATGAGCAACCGCAACTCCCAATCTATTGCAGATTGTCTAACATGTTGACACAATTAACAATTGCTGAAAGCCACACATCAGCAATAGTTTAAGGCAGTCATCACAAAATTGTCAAATTGCCTCAATCCATTGCTGGTGGATTTAGGGAGCTTTAAGGAGATGTGATTTGATTGCTATAAAACTTCCCAACAGAGATGTGGGAAAAAAGGAAGTGGAGGGGGGCACAAAGGAATTAGCTGTTTAACTAATGCTGGCTGCTGCAAAAACAAGGTTTAGTCAAACCTGGAATATACAAAAAGGAAAAAGATATGAATGCAGCGTCTGGAAATTCAATAAAAAATGACTATGTACCAATTGGATTGACATTACATATATTTTAGGTCATAAAAATAATAATACATTTAATAGTCCAATTGTTCAAAGGTTAAATTCAACAGATAAAAAAGCAATTGCACATACTAATAAACACTGATCAGTAAAAATATGTGGATGCAGCACTAGTACCACTGTCCGTTCCTATGGGGACCTGAAATAATTAGGGCTGGCACAGGGTAGCATATAATTACCATCTGCCTTCTTGGATATGGCGCTCAGAGTGTCCTGCAGACCGTATAGGTTGGATTTCCTCCTTAAGAGGTGGAGAGAGTCTTTAAGCAAGGAGTCCCTTTTGTAATCCGAGTGGCAATAAGGCGTGGAGATGAACCGCTAATTGCTGACCTGAGTAGGTAAAGTCCAAGTATTCAGTCCATCCAGGTTGGTTCGGGCAGTGTATCCAAAGTGGAGATTGGTGCTGCAACTTGTAGTTCCACCAACGCGTTTTGCTATAAGATAGCTTTTTCAAAGCTCATAAATACAGGGTCTGCACATGCGCGGTACCTATATTGGTTCTGTATTATACAGGCGCTGGGACCGTGATTTCCCTTCTATGGGCTCTTGCCGAAGCAGGCCATAGAAGCTGCCCGCATGTGCAGTACCAAGGTCAGTACTGCGCATGCACCAGTCCCCGCGACTGTCATAGTGCAGGCGGCGGGAACGCGAACGCTGCATCAGGGAACAGGAGGAGCTCCGGTGTGGGGGGGGGGGGTGGGGTTTGTTGGCATTGCGGCCAGTGGCTGCCCCCCTCCTACCATAAGGTATGAGCCGCCACTGGTTCTGATACTCGGTTGTGAAATGTTTCTTTATATATGCTGTACTGTGCTGCAGACTCTGGCACAGCCCAACCACATGTGGCTTTCGTTTTCTGCTTCTACAAAAACAATCCTTTCATAGAAACTAAAATTGCATTTGTATTTTATGATGTTGGCTCTGATGTGACCTACAAATTTGCCATATAAAGTGTAATGACATATGGAGAGATTTCAGTATATCCTTTGATCTTTCCTACATACCTAGGGCGAGAAGTATTATTGTGGCACATTACTTGCCACTAAATTTATTACCGCTTTTTTATACCCTAATTTACTTATTTATTAACTGTTTCTTATTTAGCGCAGAAATTTATGTTGCACTTTACAATTGGAAACAACAGTGATAAAGCAAAACAGGTAGCGTGTGGACAACTACTTTGCTTCCGCACATCTCAGCTGTAATGTGTTATGGAATTGTGCTGCTAATAGTTACCTGTGCTCTGCTGTAGGGGCCCATTTACCATAAACATTTCCGGCTAATGCTGCTAATATTAAGTACTTCCTGAATGCATCTAGGAGGGACTGTAGCAGGAATCTCTGATACCTGCTGCCAGGGCCGCCGCTAGTAATATTGGGGCCCGGGACTGACCGGGAGCGCAGCATCTTCTCCCTCCCGGCGTCGGGACTCTGACAGAGCACTTACTGCACAGTGCAGCCTGCAGAGCGCCGAGCCCCTCTGTATCCTAGGCTCGGCGCTCTGCAGGCTGCACTGTGTATTGTGCGTGCCTGGCGCTGGGTGACATTTTGTGCGGGAAGGGTGCTGTGCCACTGTGGGCAGCTGCCCGGGCCCCTCCAGAGGCCGGGGCCCAGGACAGCTGTGCCCCTGGCACCCCCTGTCGGCGGCCCAGCCAGCTGCAATCCCTCCTGTGCCGCCCGCAGCCGCATAGATGGGGATGCGAAGCTGCCCGATGTACCAATATTGGGCAGCATCACATCAGATACCGCCATTCTGAGATGGCAGCAGCCCATTGTAGCCTGTGGACTATTTCTGTCAGGTCAGAGTGGATCAGCCGGTGGTCAGCACTGACCGCGCATATGCAGACCTTGGGGGTAGAGTAGGTCCCGCCTAGATCGCATTGTATATGCGATCCTATGGTAAATTAATCCCTCAGTTTTTCAGTTACTGTTATGTTTAGTTCTCTGTATACAGTATGGATATGATGTTCCATATGTATGGTGATAAGAACCACTTGTGGCACCTTATCAAAATGAATAATAAGTCATAGAGGTTGGAAGGCACTGCATGCAAATTTACAATCCATAGGGAAATAGGCATTGATACACAAGAATTGGTGTTAATTATTGAGTAATTGCAAAGGTTCTTGGTGGGCTGTATGATACAGTCACCCAGCAATGTTGGCTTGGAGTCAGGAGAATGGGAAAGTGAAGAGAGAACAAAACTGTGAGGGCATATGTGAAGTGTATAGTGGTGATGTAAGATTATGCTTGGCTGAAGAGATGAGTTTTTAGGGGATGCTCCTAGAAGATTAAAACCCCATGCCTAATATAATTTTGACCCCCCTTGTAAAGGAGGCTCCCTAAAATAGTTGCAACTCCCTGTCTCCTTGAAGACCTAGCCATTTTAAGGGGGGATAGAGGTTTTTTTTGTCCCTCCTGGAATGAGCCATGTTGGGAGGTATGCACAATCTAATATACAGCCCCCTTGCCCCGGGCCCCACCAAGCCTTAATCGAGCCCTGCCTGAAGTCAAGCAGTCTTCCTTATTGCACCATACCCACATTATGCAGCTGTTATATGTTTTGAGAAAAAATAAATTGGAAATGCATAAATTCAAATGGAATCCTCTGGTATTTCCCTGTATTGGTGTTAACGCACAATAGTGCAGATGTATTAAGTGATAAAGTGGAATGTGATAATGCCCCAGCCAATTAGCTGTGTTTGAAAAATTACATCTGCCCCAATGATCCCTATGGCTACATGCATTTTAAATAATTTTTTTTTTTGGGCCACTTATACGGAACCGTTACAAAACACAATACATGAATAGGCCCTGAGATGTACCAGTGTCTTTTCTTCAACTAGCACAGTAGATCTTACTAAAGCTCCGTACACATGGAGCAATATGATCACTGAGCAATATTGGCTTAATATTGCTCAGCAATATAGTGTCCGTTGTATTGTTTTCATCAGCAACCAGAGATGCTCTTGTGACCAGTGACCACTCCAGGGCTGGTCGTGGGAGCGCGCTCCCGGGGACCCGTACACACAGGGAAATGGTCGCTCAGCGACCATATACCTGGCGATTATGGTTTAAATCTGCTTAACTGCTGTGGGGCTCGTCTACATTTAGATATATCATTTTATGGCACGCCTCTCACATGTAGCAGTATTCACACTTCTTGGTGTCACCTTCACAATCTCCTTGACATGCTACAGCATGGGTCTTCAAACTGTGGCCCTCCAGATGTTGTGAAACTACAAATCCCAGCATGCCTTGCCACCGTTTTAACACTCACTTGTAGCAAAACTGTGGCAAGGCATGCTGGGATTTGTAGTTTCACAACATCTGGAGGGCCACAGTTTGAAGACCCATGTCCCAGAACCATGTCCACAAGTATGATTCTGTCTGTCTGGTGGGTTTGCTGGGTACTCAGAACCCCCTAAGCACCACTGAAAGGATACCCTTCTACTGTGCTGACATGCCATAGTGTGTGCATTATTAAAGTGCCAGGGACTTTCCCTATTCTTTTGCCAGTGCCTCAACCCCCCCCCCTCCCCTCAACGATAGTAAGACTGCTCCACCGCCACACCACCATGACCTTCACCCCGAGGTCTTGCAGGTCGAACAGGGGGAGTTAGAAGCTTTGTTCAAAAGGGTCAGACTTAGGAAGGCTGCGGGTCCTGATGGAGTGTCAACGCAGCTTGCACCCATCTTCACTGTGATATTGATATTTAACACTTCACTGGAAACGAGTAGGGTCCCCGCCTGCTACAAACACTCAGTTATTATTCCGGTTCCCAAGAAGTAGGCTGTGAAGGATCTAAATGACTACAGGCCAGTCACACTAACATCAGTGATCATGAAGGCATTCGAAAGACTGGTACTGAACCATCTGAGCGAACTGACCAACACCCATCTCGACCCCCTGCAGTTCGCCTACCGAGCAAACAGAAGCATTGGGGATGCAGTTAACCTAGGGCTGCATTATATACTGGAACACCTGGATCATCCAGGCACCTACACGAGGGTCCTATTCATCGACTTCAGCTTGGCATTTAACACAATTGCCCCTGCTATCCTACAGCCCAAACTTGTCTCCCTAGGAGTTCCAGAATCTACCTGCTCCTGGATTGTGGACTTCCTGACAGCACGGAAACAGGTGGTGAAAGCCGGAGCCTACACATCCGCCTTACATACGATCAGCACTGCTGCTCCCCAGGGATGTGTCCTTTCCCCTGCTCTTCTCCCTCTACACTAACGACTGCACCTCGAGTGACCAGTCAGTAAAAATCATAAAATTTGCTGATAACACCATCATCATCGGCCTAATGAAGGAGGCAGATGAGTCTGCATACCAACGGGAAGTGGACATGCTTTCACAGTGGTGCAGCAGAAACAACCTGGACCTAAACCCCATTAAAACAGTTGAGATGGTATGAGACTTCAGGAGAAAACCAAATGTCAAGGTCCCACTAGTCATTTCCAACAGAGTGGTGTCATGGGTAGAGACCTTCAAATTCCTTGGGACGAAAATCTCTCACAACCTCAGATGGGAGGCCAACATAACCTCCATTGTCAAAAAGGCCCAACAGCGGCTGTTCTTCCTGAGGCAACTGAAAAAAATTAAACATTCCGCAGGAGCTGCTGCTCTTTTACACTGCTATCGTGGAGTCCGTTCTATGCTCCTCTATTACAATCTGGTATGGAGGGGCCAATGAATCTGACAAACGAAGCCTGCAAAGAGTGGTGAGGACAGCAGAGAAGATTATTGAGATTGACCTCCCTCTGTAAGGGAACAATACTTAAGCATGGTCAAGAAGCGCGCTGGGAAGATCATTGCGGAAAAACTCCACCCTGGCCATAACTTGTTTGATATTCTCCCATCAGGTAAACGCTTCAGGTCCATCCCTGCCAAGTCGTCAAGAACCTCAAAAAGCTTCTTCCCGATAGCTATTCAGATATTGAACAATGCACTCTAAGATACTGCTAATCTAAACACCTAACTGCTCTGCCTAACCTTGTAAATTATAACCTGTGAATTGTCATTTGTATGCTCAACTGATGCAATGTACCGGTATGTATGTCCTGTCATCCCTCTTGTACCATGCTTGAAGCTGCACTGTATCCACAAAAAATTCCTAGTATACGAGAGTATACATGGCCAATAAAGTGATTCTGATTTTGTTTACATGTTACTTTGCTCAGTAGTAATTTTGGTACTTGTGTATTATCACGGCGCCCACGATATTAAGCCGTAGGACTTATAATCGCATCGCATGCCATACACCCGATGCACAGCGATGCGATTTTAAATTGTGTAAGCCCCCTATACGATTTGTAATTGTATAAGCACCCCAATGGGGGCTTACAATGTTAAATGCACCCCCACGCCACCCCCACTATGAACGCCAACCCAAAGCGTGGCGAGCTCAGCGGTACGCGTCCTCCGACCTTTTCATACCCCACTATCCACTTCGGCTTGGAGTTGATTTTATATAGTGTGGCGAGCCACAGAGCCCGGAGCGTGGCGAGGGGACGCGTATTACTATACATGTATTCCGCGTCCCCTCGCTCGCCACGCTTCGGGCTCAGTGGCTCGCTGCGCTCGCCACACTATATAATATCAACTCCACGCCGACGTGGTTAGTGGGGTATGAAAAGGTCGGAGGATGCGTAACGCCGCCCCTCACGGGCTCGCTGCGCTCGCCTTGCTTCGGGTTGGCGTTGATAGTGGGGGTGACGTTGGGGGTGCTTTTAACATAGTAAGCACCCATGACATTTAATTATCTTATAGGGGGCACTTTTATCATTTTAAAAACCCATTAGGGTGTTATACAATTTTAGATCACATACCATTGTACAGTATATGCGATACAATGCCATACAATGCGATGGTATACAATTTAAAATTGTATAACATCGCCTGCCATCGCGCAACATCGCATCGCATACCATCGTATGCCTTATGGTCTGCGATGCGATGGGCGCCGTGCTAGTACACAAGTACCGTAATTTCTTATCTGTGTACTTGGCCTACCTTGCATTAAAAACATTGTGTTGAGCTAGAGAATTCGAAGTTAGAGATGTTGTTTTGTAGGTCAAGGTGCAAGGTAGTGATTATTCATTATTTTAATATGTGCGGCCACCATGTGCTCTTTTTGTGTGGCAGAACTTTGTACATTGTGCTGTAAAATTAACCGTTTGTGTTTAGCTTGCAGAAAATTGATTTGGAACAAAGGCTAAATTACTACTTTCATAGAGGTTTTATGAGAGGAGAGGGCCCACATGCATTTTCTGTTTGTGCCCTTTCCCCTTTGGGGACTCTTAACTCTGGCAGTCTACCACGCATGTGCATATTTCAGGGAAGATTGCACTATTCCTGAGGCCGCAGAAAGGAATATTTTTGAGCAGAGGGTGAGTGGTGGGCGTGCATTCCAAAAAGGGTGTAGCCTCCCTGCAAGGGACATAGACTTGCAGGAAAAGACTACCACATTGGGTTCCAATGTGTGCTATATGTAAAGCACTGTGTACCACTTGTGGCGCCTTCTAAATAAAATATAATATTCTGTTGACATCATTTTATGTCGCACACGCAATAATGCCCCTTCAAATTATGCCCCACAGTAAGGCATCTATATACTCGAGTATCAGCCAACTTTTTCAGCACATTTTTTTTTTTATGCTGAAAAAGCCCTCGTCGGCTTATACTGGAGTCAGCGGAAATTAAACGTCATCTTGGCTGGTCCCGCTGACCTGCCTGTTCATGCTGCAGTGCGCTGACCAGCCGGAGATCTTGCCGGAAGTGAAGCACCATCTTGGCTGGTCCCGCTGACCTGCCTGTTGGTACTGCAGTGCCCCAAGCCGCGGGAGATTGTGCTGTCTGGTCCCGCTGCCCAGTCTCATTATGGTGTATAAGGTTAGGATTGGTAACATCTGGTCACTTTTAAAGCCAAATTCTACCAATAAAACCTTTGCTACCTACTTTCCGTGGAAACTAGTTATATGCATGCTACATCATTATCAGTATGACAAGCTCTAGTATCATGTTAATTAAAATGCTGCATGGTGCATAACCAGATTTTCTATGGGGAACAAGTTTACAAGTTCTTGACATCGAAGCATTGCTAATCCCCTTTCAGCTTCAGGAGGATTCTCCCCCAGATGCTGCAGTGCAGTCAACACCGCAAATACTGCTCGCCATAACGGCCACCCTATTTCCCACCCTAGGCTTATACTCGAGTCAATACGTTTTCCCAGTTTTTGTGGTGAAATTTAGTGCCTCGGCTTATATTCGGGTCGGCTATTACTTGAGTATATACAGTACTTTTAAATTACCTGCTTGTTGCCAGGGGTTTTATGCAAAAGATGCAGCTTTCTGCTTCTTCTCCCAGTGGCGCCAGCATTCCATTACACTAGTTACATAGTATTTAAGGTTGAATAAAGACTTGCGTCCATCCAGTTCAACCTTGGTATATTAGCTTCATCCCTTGTTATACATAGTGTATACTGATATACTTAAGGACATATTGTGATTATTGCTTGTACACCTGTATGTTTTTAACCAATAGATGATTGTCCAACCTTATTTTAAAAGTATTTATTGTGTCTGCCAACACCACTTCTCCAGGAAGAAAGTTCCATAGTTTGGCTGCCCTTACTGTAAAAAAATGTTTTCTTCTAGGGAACAAAATATTTTTTCCTCTAATCTAAAATCATGTCCTTGAGTCCTTCCTTACAGTAAAGAGGGCGTCTGACAGTTCCTTATATTGGCCCCTGATATATTTGTACATGTTAAGCATGTCCCCCCCTTAAATGTCTCTTTTGTAGTGTAAACAATCCTAAATGGTTCAATCTGTCTTTATAGCTTAAATTCTCACTTCCCTTTATTAGCTTTGTTGCTCTTCTTTGGACTATTTACAGTTCTATGATGACCTTTTTATAGTGTGGGGCCCAGAATTGTACTCCATATTCTAGATGTGGTCTACCCAATGCTCTGTACAGTGGCATAATTACATTTAAGTTCCTAGTCTCCATGCCCCTTTTCATGCATGTTCGTATCCTGTTTGCCTTATTTATTGCTATATGACATTGAGCACTACACCCCAGTTTATCTATTTGGACTCCTACAGGTCCTTTTCAAGATCTAAATTACCCAGTGCCTCCCAGCTTAGGTTATAGCTAGCACATTGGTTATGTTTGTTTCCCAAGATGCATAACCTCGCACTTATCCACATTGAACTTCAGAGGCTTAACAATACATTTTCATGTTCCTTCCATGGCATTTTAGTGGCACTTACAGATGGAGCTGGCCTCTTTCTTGCAGGGGCTGGCGATCGCCAACCCCCTCCAACGGCCGGCTCTCACCAGGGACGCGCGTGCACAAGACATTTGCGCGCGCCCTGTGCCCCTCGAAGCCCTGCCATCCCCCTATCCCTGCCCGTCTCCCTGAAGTGGAGACGGGCAGGGACCTGCAGCGGTGCCGTCTGGATACTGGGACGCGCGTGCGTGTGAGACGCACGCGCGTCCCAGTCAGATGAAGCGCCTCTGCGCCGGCGATTGCAAGCATGCTGGCAATCCCTGCCAAGAACCAGGGGCGCTCCATCTGCATGTACATAATGCACCCACTAGTGCCACTTATGCACATAATGCCACCAGTGGAAGTTACTGTCCTTGGGTGGGCTGCCCTCCTCTAAAAATGCCTCACAGGTCACTACTGCCATTTCAACTGATGTGGAGAGCGCGTCACACACTTCAACCTTGTTTCAAGTACGGCGTCAGTTCATCAGCCATTGGAGCTCACAGCCTGGCAGCCATTAACATGTGGCTACCGATACACAAGTTCTGATTGGCTGACCGCAAATATGCCGACACTGTAGAGAAGTGACCCAAAGCTACCACTGGGGCAATGGGGTCAGTAGCTGCACCACTGCTTGCATCATTCCAAACAATAGAAAGTGAGCCAGAATTTGTGCGACTTCCCCAATGCACTGAAGCTTTGGCCTCATGAATGCTATTTTGTTGAACTATATGAGGCTGGTAATGTAACTGAATCTTGCCACTTTAAAGCTAGGTACACATCAGACAATATGGTTGAATCGTGTGCATGCACATTCGCACGCACCCATTCGAACGGCAAGTGCATGCACTATGCAAAGCTATGCCCATAAGACATGCGAACGCGAGTTTTTGCAACGGTACCCAAATGGGAGTGGCCTCAAATGACCCGCACACTTGGGTGTGCGTATGCACATTGGCGTGTCCGCAAGCTCAGCCGTTAATATAAAAATGAATAAAAGGTGAATCGTTTTAGAACATAATGTCCATGACACACAATCATAAAATGTTATCACAGGGAAAATAGATGTTAAATTTGGCTTTGAGCTGTTTTGGAAACAGAATAAGTAATGGAGCTGTGTATATTACCCTCCCATATGTACCTGGTAGTTTTTTATCCAGGATCCGTGACGATGATGTCCTATGTTGTCCTATATTTGCAAGGACTCAAGATTCCCAGTGAGACTGTCCTCTTGGATTGCTGGAGTGTAATTAGGGATCAAGCAATATCCCAAAAATAATTTGTATATCCAGGTGAACGCGTTTCCCCCGGAATCAAAACCTCCGGCTTCATCAGGAGCGAATGTGATGAAGCCGGAGGTTTTGATTCAGGGGAAACACGTTGAGCACCTGTAAAACTGCTGTCGACATCCCTCCATCCATTTAAAGTGACGTGTCCACCGTACCACAGACGACCCTCGAATTCACCTGGATATACAAATTATTTTTGGGATATTGCTTGATCCCTAATTACACTCCAGCAATCCAAGAGGACAGTCTCACTGGGAATCTTGATTCCTTGTAAATATAGGACAACATAGGACATCATCGTCACGGATCCTGGATCCTCTCTGGGTGAATTCATTTGCAATTCTAACAATATGCACACAGCCAACCCATTCTCCAATCGCTACTTAATTACATGATTAGTCTCATAAAATGCTGTTCATTGGAACTCATTTACTTATTTAGTGGGCAATTATAATTCTCAACAAAGTTTTAGTACATGGCTGATGTGTTTTACATGTATTAATTCCAAAACTCAAATTAGATATGTGTCCTACAGATGTTGTAGATATGGATGTTAAAATAAAAAAAACCATAAGTGCGTGTTTTTTCATAAATGTAAAAATATATTTTTATGATTGTAATCTATACTGGCATGGTTATAGTGCAATAGTGGGTACTTGTTTCCTAGCACGGCGCCCATCGCATGGCATTGCATACCGTTTTTAGTGCTGTGCTATGCGATCTCCATGTTAAATGCACAGGAGTGCTTGAGCCCTGCGAGGGGACACAGAATACATGTAAAGTAATCAGTGTCCCCTCGCGGGGCTTGCTGCGCTCGCCATGCTTCGGGTTCGTATTACGCGTCCCCATGCGCATGCCGCAATATTGCGGGCGATGCGATGTCGTACGATGGAATCGTGGGCGCCATGCTAGGAAACAAGTACCCAATAGTGTGCTCACTGTGTGCCTGCATTGAGTACATTTGGTTACTTAATTGGTTAATAAGAGAAACCTGTATGGTGCATGGGTGAGTATTGTATGCAGGTGCATGTATTTTAGCTATTGTGCGTGCTGATTGGTCTTGCAAATGCTGGTCCACTAAGCTCTTACCCTGCAAGGCTTGAGTCACGTTTTCTTGCGAATGATTTAGAGGTTGTGCACTGCAAGTGTTCGCACAGTGCTTCGAATCCACTACCCAGCACTTGTGGGCAACACCCTTGTATACGCCCCAGTTTCTGCCCACTTTCAAGGCTGCACCCACAGAAACACCCACATCACTACTACATTGGTAAGGCTCATTCGCAAGCGTATTTCAGTTCGCAAGGGTGCAAGCATGTACGGGAGATCAAACCTGCACATGCGCACTGAGGATGATACGCATACATACTGAGCTAAAAAAAAATGCACTGCTTGTGAATTCACATGCGAGCAAATCAACCAGAATAACCTCCAATGGCTCTTATTCTGGTTCACTCACAAAGGAAAATTACTTCTAAAATGGACAAAACCATGTGCACTGCAGGTGGGGAAGATGTAATTGTGCAGAGAGAATTAGATTTGGGTGAGTTATTTTGTTTCTGCAGGAAAAATACTAACTGTTTTATTTTTACATTGCACTATAGATCTCACTTTGGGTGGGATGCTGTAAAATCCGCGCCCCCTGTCCGCCGCTCTTGCGTTAAGAGCTGTCCTTTGCGATCTTGCCGGCGATGTGCTGCGGCTCCCGCCGCCTCTCTCCATTACCCGGGGCTGCTGCATGTGTGTGTGTGTGTGTGTGTGTGTGTGTGTGTGTGTGCGTGTGCGCGTGTGGGCTCTCCTCCTCCTCCCTGCACCCGGAAGAGGATACAGTGCAGGGAGGAGGAGGTCACAGGTCCAGACAGCGCTGTGCTGCCTGGACAAAGGTGAGGGGGGGTGACGGCGCAAGGCGGCGGGGGTCCGTTCGGGGCGGCGTGGGTGCGTTAAGAAGCCCATAGGCTTCTATGAGGTATCATATATTTATGTTGCATATATTTATGTTCAGTTCTATAAATGTATCAGCTTACAGCAGCATCTTTGTCTTGTTATAGCGCTGCATGAGGAACCAAACTGCTACTTATATCTAAAAGTATATTATCAAAAGTACCTGCTATTTAAACAGACATAGTATTGTATACACTTAATGCTTAGTTCTGTGAGTGCATCAGTCCACAACAGCAGTTCTTGTATTCAAATCGTCACAGTGCTGTATGCACTTAATTAGGAACCACACTGCTGATATCATTATTAATACCTAAAAGTGGATTTACACATGGCTATACTGTAATATACTTGCCTAAACTGCTTACCCATTTCTTTCCCATTGGATCTGCCGTACTGATCGCTTACCATCCACAAAACGGCCCACTTGGGGTCCAGTGTCGTGAGTGTATTAGCCCACAGTGGCATTATTTGAATACCTGCTATTTAAATTGCCATAGTTTTGTATACATTTAATACCCAGCTCCGTGAATGTATTAGCTCACAGCAGCATTAAGTCGATGCTTGTCATTCAAACCGTCTCAGTGTTGTCGATCAATGATTACGCTAAAGATCTGAACTCAAAAATTGTTAAATATTATGTAAAATCAGTGTCTGTCTTTCACCACCCTTCTACTGCTCCTTGCACGATACCACCAGCAGCGTACAGTGGGATCCCTAGGGTCAGATTTAATAGGATGAGATATTCAGAAAGTGAGAGATTTGGTAAGAAATCTCCAGTTTTTTTAAAGCAGCAATCATTTACTCTGCCAAACCAGTTTGATTTTGCAGTGTAAATGATTGCCGCTTTAAAAAAACTGGAGATTTCTCACCAAATCTCTGATTTTTTGAATCTCTCATCCTATTAAATCTCACCCATTGTGTCTACTGCTTCTGCAACAGGAGAAGATCTAGGCAATCCTGTCATTTCCAACCAGTGTGCAGACTATACTTTTTTCTACACCTCACCACCCGGGTAGTATCGCTCAACCTCTGTTCACTACAGTTATCTCTGTACACAGAGGACAGCAGCATACACCAGGGATAGAGTGAGGGAGTACTCTTTACTTACTGCCTTTATCTACTCAGGGTTCTCTCATTTCCAGGGGACCCGAGACCCGACTCTGCACTGTCTATTAGATAACAGAGCCGGGCAGGTTACCCCTGGAAACAGCAGAAACCGTCTCACCTATACTCTGATACCTGTGACGCTCTCGGGGTCCGCTCAACTGTGCATTCACTGACACTTGTCACATGCACAGGCAGCAGCCACTCCCTTAGCAACCAAAAAACTCGGGTTTTTTTACAATCTTTCCTATTCTACTACCTACTGATACTTTGGTGAAATTCATTAGTCAATTACTGTTCTTTACAGGGAGCATCATTGTATAACTTTATTTAATATTTACTCTCATACCGAGAATATATATGGATAGTGGAGGCGTTCTCTTGTCTGACAGGATCACTTAGTAGTATATTATATACCGTTACTTGAATTTAGAGGCACTTTCCTCTCGCAATCCACAGACATAGAGAAAATATAAAAATCTATTATATTTCACTACTTTCTCTTATATACACATTGTTATAAGTGTTATTTGTTTGTCTTCGTCTTTCTGTCCTTGTCTGACCCAATTATAGGGTCATGTTTTAACCAATAAAATTTAGTCTTAACAGTTACTATTTCTTAGAAGGCTGTGCCCCACCCGGGAGACTTCTTAGATATCCTCTCTTGGATATCTCACTCTTTTGTCGATTCTATGAGGTATCGCCAGGCGATACCCCCCGCAGCCAGCAGCAGCAAGCTACGCTACCACAGAGGAGAGCCAGAGGAACTTTGAACTAGAACAGCAACAACAAGCAGCTATTAGGTGAGTTATTGGGATCCCCCCCTCCCCCGCCGGAGCCCGCCCGTGTACCCTGGCTGCCCCATCCCCCACCGGCCAGTCAGCCTCAATCCACTGCCCCCCCCGGTGTGCTGGACACCAGGACAGTCACACAGGTGTCGAGACACAATCTGTGACAAGTGCTCGCACCCGCCTCCCCCCCTTCCCCCTTGAGCGCAGTAAGCTGCGGGTGATCCCCCCCCCTGTCGGAGCGGGTAAGCAAATGGGTGAGGAGGGGGGGGGGTGAGCTGGGGGTCACTGACAGGGCTGGCACCGGCCCTGCCAGAAATAATTTTATTATGCTGAAACTGAGACTGGAACTTTGGGGCAGATGTATTAAGCCTTAACAAGAGATAAATTCAAGGTGTGATAAGGAGAGATAAACTTCCAGCCAATCAGCTCCTTACTGACTTTTTTCAAACACAGCCTGTAACATGGCAGTAAGGAGCTGATTGGCTGGACGCTTATCTCTCTTTATCACCCTTGCAGTTATCTCTTGCTAAGGCTTAATACATCTGCCCCTTTGTATCTGTCCTCTGTCTCAAGCAATTTAACTTAAAATAGGATTTTGGGTACCTACCGGTAAATCCTTTTCTCGTAGTCCATATGGGATACTGGGTTCACTACTATGGGGATTGAGACCTCCGCAGGAGAGACAGGCACATAAAAGAACTTTCAGTGTGGGTGCACTGGCTCCTCCCCTCAATCTCCCTCCACTAGTCAGTTAATGAAAAAACTGTGCCGAAGAGCATGTGAGGAGTATGTGATAATTTACTGTGGTGAGATTCATCCAGCACACCCAAACGAACAAAACATATATAAGGTGAATCCTAACATCTGCAGAGGACACCTTTACTAGAAAAAGTATATCTGTGTATATATATAGACATATAGATAACCGTCCTATAGACAACAAGGCAACAAGCCTTAACGTAATAAGAAGTAGAATCCTTACAGCAGAATAGCCGCACTGAGGCGGGCTCCCGGTATCCCATATGGACTACGAGAAAAGGATTTACCGGTAGGTACCCAAAATCCTATTTTCTCTACCGTCCAATGGGATACTGGGTTCACTACTATGGGGAGGTCCCAAAGCTACCAGAACGGGTGGGAACGTGCGGAGTCTGCTGTAGAACCGCATTCCCAAACTGG
The DNA here is from genome assembly GCF_055691185.1 of Crinia signifera. Classification (NCBI taxonomy): domain Eukaryota; kingdom Metazoa; phylum Chordata; class Amphibia; order Anura; family Myobatrachidae; genus Crinia; species Crinia signifera. The sequence continues at coordinate 185,694,007 of NC_139219.1, forward strand.
GAATCCTCCCTGGCCAGGGTGTCAAATTTGTAAAACTTTACAAAAGTGTGTTGACCTGACCAAGTAGCGGCCCTACAAAGTTGCATGGCCGACACCCCTCGAGCAGCCGCCCAAGAAGTACCTACAGATCTGGTTGAATGAGCCTTTACTGAAAAAGGAAGGGATAAACCAGCTGTTGCATAGGCCTGTTGGATAGTACACCGTATCCATCTGGCTATGGTCCGCGTTGAAGCAGGTGACCCCTTCTTCTGCGCATCATAAAGCACAAAGAGGCTGTCCGTCTTTCGGATCCTAGCTGTGCGCTTGACATACCCTTTTAGGGTGAGGACCACATCCAAGGAATCAGGTATATCCGGATGTGCCGCGCTTGAAGGAACCACAATAGGTTGGTTTAGGTGGAACCCTGACACCACCTTTGGAAGAAAATGTGGTCTAGTCCTGAGCTCAGCCCTATCGTCGTGGAACACTAGGTAAGGACTACTACATGACAAGGCCCCAAGCTCGGACACCCTCCTGGCCGAAGCCAGGGCCAGCAGTACAACCGTCTTCCAAGTGAGGTGTCGCAACTCAGACCCCTCTAGTGGAACAAACCGAGCAGATCGTAGAAAAGTAAGAACCACCTCCAAATCACACGGTGCAGTGGGTGGCACAAAGGAGGGCTGAATCCTCAGGACCCCTTGTAGGAAGGTTTGTACTTCTGGCAAGGCCGCAATCTTTTTTTGGAAAAACACCGACAACGCAGAGATCTGGACCTTTAAGGATACCAATTGGAGTCCCTTCTCCAACCCAGCCTGAAGGAACCGCAGCAGGCTGTTTAGTCGAAAAATAGCCGGAGGTAAGGCATTTCTTTCGCACCAGGCAATATATCTACGCCATATAACATGATAATGAGAAGCCGTCACCTGCTTCCTGGCCCTTATCATGGTAGTGACGACAGAGGGATGTAGACCCTTGTGGACTAAGATCTGCCGCTCAACCTCCAGGCCGTTAAACGTAGCCGCTGTAAGTCCTGAAAGAAGCACGGGCCCTGGAGGAGCAGGTCTTTTCTTAGGGGCAGACGCCATGGGTCTTCCACTAGCATGGCCTGAATGTCCCCGTACCAGGACCTTCTTGGCCAATCTGGTGCCACCAGTATGGCTTCCGTCTCCTGATGCCGAAGACGCTTTAGCACCCGTGCCAACAATGGGAGCGGTGGGAACAGGTACACTAATTGGAAATCCCAGGTCCACGTGAGAGCGTCCACTGCTATCGCCCCTGGGTCTCTGGTCAGTGCACAATACCTCTCTACCTTGTGGTTCAATCGTGAAGCCATTAGGTCGATCTGAGGGAGACCCCACAGATCCACTATGGTGTTGAACACTTGAGGGTGAAGACCCCACTCTCCCGGGTGAAGGTCGTGACGACTCAGGAAGTCCGCCTCCCAGTTGTCGACTCTCGGGATGAAGATTGCTGACAGGGCCTGGACATTCTGTTCTGCCCAAGAGAGTATCTTTGTCGCTTCCCTCATGCAAGGCATGCTTTTCGTACCACCCTGTCGATTTATGTAAGCCACAGTGGTGGCATTGTCCGACTGGACCTGGACCGCCTTGCCCTGTAACAATGGAGCTGCCTGTAACAGGGCATAGTAGACCGCCCTCAACTCCAGGTTGTTGATATGTAGGCCTGACTCCAGTGGGGACCACCGACCTTGGAGGTGGACTCCCTGTGTCACAGCCCCCCAGCCCCTCAGGCTGGCGTCTGTGGTTACCAGAATCCAGTCTTGGATCTGGAACCGTCGGCCTGCCAACAGATTGGATGAATCTAGCCACCACTGTAGCGAGGTCCTGGTTCTTGTTGCAAGGCCAATCCTTCTGCGCATGTGCAGGGGGGAGCCGGACCATTTTGTCAGAATATGCAGCTGCAGGACTCTGGAATGGAAACGCCAAATTGTATTGCTTCGAATGAAGCCACCATCTTGCCTAGGAGTCTGAGGCAAAGATGGATCTGTACCAAAGGAGTCAGTAGGACCTCTCTCACAAGCTGTTGTATCGCACTGACCTTTTCCATCGGCAGGAAAACTCTTTGTTCCGACGTGTCCAGGATCATGCCCAGGAATAACATCCTTTGGGACGGAACCAGCGATGATTTGGACATTTTCAGAATCCATTCGTGGTCTCTTAGAATCTGCATGGTCAGATTGAGAGCACTTCTCAAGGCTTCTGCCAACCCTGCCTTTATTAGCAGATCGTCCAAGTAGGGTGTGACATTTACCCTTTGAAGCCTGAGGAGTGACATCATTTCCGCCATTACCTTTGTGAAAACCCGCGGGGCTGTTGACAGCCCGAAGGGTAAGGCCCGGAATTGGTAATGGTCGTTTCCTAAGGCAAATCTGAGGTAGATTTGGTGCGGGGGCTAAATTGGGATGTGTAAATAGGCGTCCTTTACGTCTATTGAGGCCAAGAACTCCCCACTTTCTAGACTGGCAATGACCAACCGCAAGGACTCCATCCTGAACTTGAACACCCGCAGGAAGGGGTTCAGCGACTTTAGGTTCAGGATGGGCCTTGCTGAGCCGTCTGGCTTCGGTACCAGGAATAGGTTGGAATAATATCCCTGGCCCTGCTCCGTGCTTGGAACTGGCACAATTACCTGTGTCTGAAGGAGCCTGTGAATGGCCCCCTGAAGGAGAACCTGATCCTCCTGGGATGCTGGAAGGGCCGACTTGAAATATCTTTTGGGAGGGGGTTTGTCGAATTCCAGCCTGTAGCCTAGAGAAATAAGACTCCTGGCCCAGGAATCCAGGCCGGAGGCGTCCCACACATGGCTGAAGTGCAACAATCTCGCTCCCACCTCGAGAGATTCTCGTGGCGGGAGAACCCTGTCATGCTGCAGGTTTAGAGGTAGCCGTGGCATTGGTACGTTCTTGTGTACCTGAGGTGTTTGGTTTCCTAAACTTTCCTCTCGTGCCTCTGTTCGCCTTGGGGCGAAACCTGTTCCCACGAAAGGACTGCTGGGAATTACCTGTGAAGGTGCGCTTTGTTACTGTGGGTGCTGATGGAAGGAAGGTGGATTTTCCTGCCGTGGCCTTGGAAATCCAGCCGTCTAGTTCACTTTCAAAGAGCCATTCGCCTGTAAAGGGAATACCCTCCACGCTCTTTTTAGAGTCCACATCCGCAGTCCACTGACGTAGCCACAAGGCCCGTCTGGCTGACACCGCCATGGCCGAATTGCGCGCGTTTATTGCGCCCAATTCCTTTTGCGCCTCACACAGGATCCTTGCGGTGTCCTGAATGTGACGCAGACTGTCGCCAATCTGGGCCACAGTCATGTCATCTAACAACCCCTCCTGAATCTGGGTTGACCAGGTATGAATGGCCTTAGCCATCCAACAGCTGGCTAGAACAGGGCGTTGAGAGGCCCCACTAGCCGTGTACATAGACTTGAGGGTAGCTTCAAGCCTTCTGTCCGCCCCGTCCTTAAGGGTGGATACACCCGGGACTGGCAGCAACACCTTCTTTGAAAGGCGGGAGACGGATGAGTCCACTACCGGTGGCTCCTCCCACTTTTTCCTGCCCAAAGGTTCAAAAGGATAAGCATTTGTAAACCTCTTGGACAGAGTGAACCTTTTATCAGGGTTCTGCCATGCTGCCCTGAAAACTGTTTCTAATTCTGCCTGCTCAGGGAAGTACACTGGCTTTTTCCTCTGAGTCATGAAGAAAGGTTCCCCTTCTGTGGATGCCTCCACCGGGAGATCTAAAACGTTCCTAATGGCCCTGATTAGTGGTTCAGGACCATGTACTGCTAACTCAGGGACTGGTTCCTGCTGAACCTGCTCCTCTCCTTCCTCCAATATGTCCTCATCGTCATCATCTGAGTCAGGGGCCATTACAGCAGCCGGCCTCTTCTGGGGCTGTGCGGGAGGAGGAGGAATGTTAAGGGTATGAAGAATATCAACTCTGGCAGATAACATGGACAATTCCCTCTGAACCCTCTGCGTTTGCTGAGTGTTAGTGGAAAGCTGTGAAGCTACAGAATCCAACAATGTCTTTATGTTTGAGGCCCAAGCAGGCTCCTGCTCGTCCGCCTGAGATGTCCCCGCAAGCTGTGGGGGCACCCCACTGATCTGGGTGTCAGCACCACTGGGCTGTGGTGACATACAAGCCTCACAAGTAACTTGGGACTGTGACTTGGGTACAAACTTGTGCTACACACCATGCAAGTAAACTTTTTTACCATGATGAGACACAGCAATACAACTCACCCCCACACAGCCACTCACGCGCACACACCACGCCACTGGTATGGTTAAACAGACTATGTGACTCTGTAGTATGTGTGCCTGTAACTAATCAGTGGGGATAAACAGAGCAATTGGGGAACCAAGTGCACCCTTAACCTGAACTCACAGATCAGGGTGAGCTGGTAACGCTATACACAGTGATTTGAACAGCACAGTGTCTATAAACAAGCCAGATAGTGCTGCAGCGCTAAATCGCTAATTAACTTGCTGTCTCTGCCGTGCTGCAAGGACCCGGATCCACCACGCCAGTGAGGAGCCCTTCTGTAATGGAGTCTTGCAGCGTGAAGAAGCAGGAAGTTACAGCGCGCGCCCAGCAGAGCCTGGTCCCGCTCTGAGCGAAGCCCCGTCCCCTTGTACATGGAGCTGGCGCTTCATCTATTTTATACTGGCACATAATGGCGGTTTGTTGAAACAACCTAAGGAGTGTCCCTGGTGGTCCAGCGGCAGCACCCCTGTGCCAGTGTCACTTGATGTGGGGTTCACGCAGTCCCTGCTTGAGAGCCGCCATTACTGCCCGTCATCATGCCGCACAACAAACGGCTGCAGAGTCCCCTTGTGGGACCCCCAGCCTGTACTCACCACTGTAGTCTTCTGACCTGTCAGGGGTGTGCGGCGGCTGGGGGGCTTGCTCGCCACAGCGCAATGCTGTGCGGTGACAAGCCCCACACAGGACCGAAATGTCCTGCAGCAGGGTCAGCTCTGCACCTGAAGAGGCCGGGGACTGACCCTTCCCCTGACACACACGAAGCAGGACAGCTGTGTAGTCACCACAGCGCCCCAAAATAATAAACTAAAATAAAAAAGTCGAAAAACTCTGGAGCATCCAGAAGCACTGCCTCTCCCTGAGGCACATTTTTCAAAACTGACTAGTGGAGGGAGATTGAGGGGAGGAGCCAGTGCACCCACACTGAAAGTTCTTTTATGTGCCTGTCTCTCCTGCGGAGGTCTCAATCCCCATAGTAGTGAACCCAGTATCCCATTGGACGGTAGAGAAATAAAGTAGTCTAACTCAGAGTACTCCTTTTAGCATACGGAAACCAGGTTAAGAGCAAATTTCATACAATTACATGGGGAAAACAATTTATTTTGTCTGGTACTTGTGTAGTTTCACTGCGCCACTTACGTAGTCAGCGTAGTGTTCCTGTCAGCATCAGCGCCGTGTTCCCGCAGCCAGCGTAATCAGCTTGTGTCTGCGACTGTGTACGTTAGCGCCTAACCAGAACTTACGCAGTTAGCGTAGTCAGTCAGCGTTACGCAGTTAGCGTCAGTCAGGGCTTGTTACATTGTGTGGTAACAATTGCCCATTTTAACCTGCCTGACATGACAGGTGTGAATGTGTCCCTGAAACACCCCCACTATCCACGTCAGTGCAAACCGTGGCGAGCACACGCGGTACGCATTCTCCCGACCTATCCACGTTGGCGTGGAGTTGATGTTAAGTGTGGCGAGCGCAGCGTAAAATGAGCCCCGCGAGGTGACGTGGATTACTTGACGTGTATTTTGCGTCCCCTTGTCCGGCTCGCCGCGCTTCGGGTTCATTTGCAGCGTCCCCTCACGGGGCTCGCTACGCTCGCCATGCTTCAGGCTTGGTGGCTCACTGCACAAGCCACACCTTATAAAATCAACTCCACGCCGACGTAGATAGTGGGGGCATGAACAAGTAGGGAGAATGCGTACTGTGTCTGCTCGCCACACTTTGGGCTGATGTAGATAGTGGGGGTTTCAAATGGAGGCATTTGCCAGTATATAACATGGAGCACTGGCAAATGCATCCTTTATTGTGCATGGGATGCACTTGCACCCCCCCCCCTTTGTGCACTAGACACACACGCTACCAAACCCCTAACCCCGTCCAGAGTTGCCGTACCCTGCCGCACGAATTACTGAGATGCACTTGCGTATGAGACGCTCATGCGTCTCAGGCAAATGGAGCGCCTCTCTGCCGGCGCCCGCATGGTCACCTCTCCGCCAGCGCAGGGGATCTGGCGGTTACCAGCGCTGTGTGAGAGGTGCTCACTAGGCTTGCCAGGGATGCCGGGGACAGAGCTGCAGCTTGCGGCAACAGTACGGTGACTACGCTACCTGATGGGGACACTACGCTGACTACGCAGGGCTGCCATTGCCCTATGCTGACAACGTAGCTTGGCGCCATTATGTGGGGTGGCGGATGTTAGAACATCTTGCCCTGTGAGAGCCTATAACCCCTTCAATGTTTCCCTCTGTGAGGGAGTTACCATAAACAATGAATTATTACAATTTCAAAAATATTTATCGATAAATACAATGAAGATTAAATGAATACACATTAAAGTCAGTTATAGGGTAGTAAGTAATTACCCTTTTATGAATCATCAACTCTCTGGGGTGTCACCCAATGTCCTCAAGGGCTTCCCTTGAACTCCCAGACAAAGAATATAATGCGTACAGTGGGCCCTATTCAGACCTGATTGCTGACAGCGGCTGATTATCGATACACTGCCCATGCGCATGGGCCACAGTGAATGTGTGTGACACCTGCTAGCAAAGAAATCCTACTACAGATGGAGCCGGCACCTGCCAGATCGTCTCCTCTGGCGAACGCGCCGGCGATAGGGACTGGGACGCGCGTGCCTCTCACGGTGGCTGGGCAGCGGCTCCCTGCCCGTCTCTGTTTCAGGGAGTCGGGTAGGGTTTGGGGGGGGGAATGTCAGGGCGGCGTGGTGGACCAGCGGCGGGGGAGGAGGCGGGAATCCGGGGCAAGCTACGTTGCCATGGGGCGTGCAAACTTCTTGTGCACGCGCGGCCCTTGCGAGACCCGGCCTCTAGCGGGGGCTCGCGATACTTTGCCAGACGCTGCAAAGACTAGGCCGGCTCCATCTGTACTTTTTACCTTCGCTAGCCGTTTGCAAGGTGATTGACAGGAAGCCAGCATCTTGGGGTGGTAACCGTCCGTATAATGGGAGTACCAAGAAACACGCAGGCGTGCCAGAAGGAATACTAGGAGTGCTTAGAATAATGTCATTGTGCTCAAGTGTTTAAGAGGAGGGTGTGTGACATCCGCTCCAGGCTGGATATGCCTGTATTCATTGCAGCTGCCAAGTAAGTCTCTGGCTACTCCTACCTTTTGATGACTGGTGCCCAGTGGAAAAATCAGTGGGGAGGGTCTAACAAATGGTTTTGGACATTCTCAAACATCAAGCACATTACTTCGCAAGGGGGGATTTCACTATAGCAGGGCAGCATCTACCTGATTGCTGGCCTCTGCTACTTCACTCAGCAGTAATCAGGTCTGAATCAGGCCCCATGTGTATAACAGGTGTGGGTTGTAAATGATAACACTTTTTTATTATATGAGCACTAAAGCAAATGCTGTTTACATGCAATAATAATACAATTAAATGTCTGGTGGCAAATTTTAATGTCTGTTGATCAATGTGATCCAGGAACTAGGGAAACTAAATATTAATCTTGTGATGTAGCTCAGCAAGTGATAAAGTACCTGTTATATTGGTTTGTGTGGTGAAAAGGGCCTACATACTGTTTTTTTTCAGATTGAGGCAGGGAGGATGGTGCCAAGTGAGCAGCAGCAGCTCACTTTAGCTGTTCGTCGTTCTCCCGCCCACTGCCCTCCTACCGGGTCCCACCTGACCCGCCGCCAGGCCGGGTGAGAGCAGCTCACCCAGCGCTATCCCACTTCCCGCCGCTGACCTGGTCCATTATTATAATGACAAACCACTTGTGTTTCTTGAAATTGTTATTTTGCATATAGAACAAATAGTAGCTGTACAGAAATTGTACAGTCTTAAATAAAAATTTAAATCTTATTTTCAATTTAATTTGTCATTTAGTGCACTTTTGTATGTTTTAATAAGTTTACTCTATTAATATAATAAGCAGTAAAACATGCAAAAAAATGGTTTTATACTAAATACTCTTTTTCTTTTTTTTTCTTGACATTTTTATTAAATGTTGCTTTCTTTTCCAGCCATGCCTCGGAGATAACGTGGTACCAACCAGTCAGTTCCTGTCATTTTTGAAACCCAGGGGTAGGATGCACAAACATCTGCTGCCCCACATCGTCGTCAGTCGCTGGCATTCTTATTTGTTGGCTGTATTACAGATTTATTGGGAACAAATGAATGCATTTGTACCCATTCGATCTTACAAAATTGACCACCTCAGTACATAGACCCGTGGTGTTTGTTACATGAGTAGAGCCTACTCTAGCATCTGTACTAACAAGTAACTTTATGTAGTTATTGGGAAGACCGACAGTTGCATCTCCTATAATGGACTGCAATGTAGAAGTGAGATTTTACATTTCTGTAAATTCTGTGATTTTCTTCCTATTGATGGAGAATTCTAAGTGACTAACATGTGACAGACAGTCGGCCTGATTCAGACCTGATATTGCTGCTAATCTGCGGTGACCAGCGATCATGTAAATGCCGCCCTGCTAAATCCCACCTTATGAATGAATGTGCTTGCTGTGCGAACAGACGTGTACGGCTGCAAATCTATTTGCAGCCGTGAGAATATGGCCAAAACTATTTGTAATCAGCTCACCATGGGTTGGCTTCCCCACTGGTCGCCACCGATCGTAGGCTCTAGTAGTAGCCAGGGACTTACTCGGAGGCTGCGTTGAAATCAGCCTTGCAAACTGATAGTAAAGAAAAAAAAAGTAGCAGGATTTAATCACCGGATGGCGTTGCACACACGCATTGTGGCCGCAAGTTCAGTCTATCGATAATTGTCCACTGTGCGAATTTGCACAGCAGCGATCAGGTCTGAATCAGGCCATATAATTGGTTGAATGCCATTTACTGACACAGGCTAAAAAATGTTTGTGTGTGAACAATGTGCTTTATTTTGTAGATGTGATGGCATAACCAGGGTTGTACACAGAGCTTTCATTGGCAAACCACTTTTTAAAATGTCATATTTTTTTGTTTGTCCACTGGGTGCTGGGGACCGCACAGGACCATGCATCGCATCAGACCAGCTGTCATTCATCTGCAATTTGGGCTCTTTTCTTGCGATTGATTGCCTGCTAAAGCTAATGCCTGCTGCTTTTGCCTTTTTTACTCTTTCAGAGTTTATGAGCCGTTTATATTAGTCGATTATATCATTTATGTGCATTGTTGCATTGGCATCTATGTAAGGTGTGTTTTGTTCACATCTGCTGCAGTATTTACTGTTTGCTCATTTGGTATTATTCATCTCTTTAATTAAATGCTTAATCCATCTGTGTTGCATTTGTGCTAGTGAGCTGCTATATCAGTTCACATAAGTTTTGTGGTCACGTTTATATCTCTTAGACACCTAGAGCAGGGTAGCTATATTTGGTGTCTATCCAGGTCTCAGTAACTGCTGTTATCTACCCTCTGCAGAATTGCTATTCTGTATGTAACCTGTATGGTTATTACTGACTTTCTTGCTAGCTAGTCAGCCCATTAGATTGGCTCTAAAGGTTCATGTGAAATAGTACAGGAGTTCCCTGACATCAGGAGTGAACTGACACATGAATCAGGTCTCCCTATTCATCACCCATTCCCGCCATCCATGAATCAAAGCCCCGTGCTGTTTCTGACTTACCACAATTACTGGCACTCGGACGCTGACATGGTCACAACATTTGTTGTAATATTCTTATTTGCCTGAGCCAATTCAGCAACCTGCTCCTCATTATCTACAAAAGGAGAGAAAGTTTTAAGGAAAGGAGATAGCTGTTCGGAGGCAATACATACTTATGACTGGCGGTCAGGATGCTAGTGGTCAATATACCGACACTGGCATCTGGTATACACACCCTGCTCCTGCCCTCTCCCTCCCCGCAGCCTGGCCCTTACCCTCCCTGCTAGTGCCTAGCACTAACCCCTGCACCCAGCCAGCTAATCTTAACATTCCTGCCTCGCTGTCTGTCCCTAACCCCCTTAAACGCAGCCTAACCATAACCTTCCCCTCCCTGCAGGTTAATCCTACATACTCCCCCACAAGTGCCAAAACCTAAACCTCCCCTTGTCTGACCTTTTGCATACTTGCCGATCAGGATACCACCTGTTGAAGTCTCGGCGCTTGTCTTCTGATGGCAGTGGCATTTCCTGTGATGGTATACTGACTATGTAAACAAGACATTTTTTCCCCCAGCTCACTGAATAGTTTTAGCAACCAATCTTGAACACTACATGATAATAGAATTCAGAGATATTGGTTACATATACCTGCGCAGGTGTATGATATGCCCCCAAGCCGCGTCAAGGCTTCTCTGTATATTGGGGGTCCCTAGCGCTATATCTAGGTGCAGGGTGTGGCACCCCAAAAACTATCATAAGCTAGAAAGTCCAGTGCGGCACGCCAGTGAGATACTATAGTGTTAATAATTAGTGATAGGAAGCCGAAGCTATATATAAAGAGAGAGATGATTGATGAGTATTAACCCCTCCCTTGCATGCACCTGAGTGCTATTACTGAACTATTTGAGCATCTACCTCTATCCAATGGTATACTGACTGTCAGAATCCTGACCACTGGGATGCTTACTGCATCTTGTCTGGAGTGTGGGTGCCCATATTTGCAAAGAAAAAAAGGATATTGTAGAAATAAAAATAAAAGACCTTGTCACAGATTGAACAAAAAAACCCTTGATTGATCTGTGGGCCAAACAAAATATGGGGGATGGGGCTTTGTGAGTGTCGGGGCGGAGCTATGCTCAGTGTCCCGGCACCTTGGGGGAAAAGGAAAAATGAAACTATTCGTTTAAGCTTGACATCGATGGCAAAACTATTTGACATCGGCCATAAACCATCAATGATTTCTAATCATCGATTGTCAATGGCCATCCCTACTCTGTCCCCATCTCCTTCTCTATCTGGTATAATGGGGGCTCTGCCTGGCGTAACTGTGTAATCGGGACTCTCTCTGGTGTTATGTGTTTGATGGGGGCTCTGCCTGGCGTAACGTGTACACTAATTGTATAATCATGCTAGACAAGCCCAGTAATCAGGTTTACACATGCCCCATCAGCAGTGCACACCCTATTGAAATGTGCCGCCCATGCCATGATGGCTTCCTGTACTTGCACTGAGCTGCAGTGCCTGGCACGGCAGCTGGTCACAGAACAGCAGCCTGCAAGTGTAAGTGATGGCAGCTATTAGGGTGATAATAGGATTAGCATTTTCTACCTTGACCGTTAAAGCAAGAACCTTGGCTCTAATGCATTACAGTATTTATTTTTAACACCAACATTCTGTGCCCACAAAGTCAAGTCACTGCTTTTTTTGTTTGTGGCGTGCCATAGCTATTTCAAATATATCAAAACATCTAGCTATGGCACTGCCAGGAGCACCCTATCACCGGCCCCTTACAAAAGAAAATGCTGTAAATGAGCAAATATACAAAATGCTTAGGAGTGTACATCCTGTCACCTAAACACATTGAAAAATCATTCAAACAAGGAGAAAAGTCCCCCGGCCCCCCACCGCCACCTTCCTAAGCTGCAAACATCACATTTGTCATCTCTAAACTCCTACATGAAGCCGATTTTAAAACTGGTGCATTTTTACAAAATTGGTCCGTTACTTTTAAAACAACATTTGCGCCGTGCTGCGTCTTCATGAATGAGCCTTAAGGGTAAAATGACTAAACAATGGCTTATCACAGCCACCGATCATTGGCAGCTTTGACCGAGGTTTTAAAAGGACAGTAGGAATTAATGCTAAACCAGATTTGTTTAGTTTTAATTCCCATTGCCATTTTAAAATCATCTGTCAAAGCTGACAAACATCGCACTAGAAACAAAACATTTATGGGTTCTCCTGTGAAGGGAAATCTTCAGGACTGATGGATATTGGAGACAAGAGGGTAGTGTTTGAATACGCTGAGCAGATGTTTCTACCACCTGCATTATAACCAAGGAATTCCAGCGAAGCAGGGGATTGTTCTTCCACAAACTGTGTTGAAGAAAAAATATATTCATAATTTTTTTTTTTTAAAGAGGATATTAAACAAGCTCTAAAGTGGACAGATAACACAGTATAGGGCCCCTAAACAATCTGTATTACTTAGAAATGAATTCGCTGGAAAAACCCAGTTGTCCTGTAACCCGCTGTTATGCTGCATTGTCTCCGTTCCTATACTAAAGGACATCTTTGATGAGCCCGGGATGTGGTCATTACAATGAAAAGGTCAACAGTTAGTAGGTCGACCACTTTTGGTCTACACATGGAAAAGGTCAACATGAGTTTTTCTAATTTTTCCCCCTAAAAGGTGGTTTTTCATACTCTATTATAATGTTACTCTATATCCATTTGGATAGTAGAGTGTCAAGCAAGCGAGTCATACACAGGGGATGCGGAACTCTGTATACTGTGTCCATGTCGATGTATGTTATCGGCAGAGCTGCACTTTGCGATCCCCGTGGCTGCCTGGACTTCCAGGTCTATGACCTGGGAGTCCATCTGTGCATGCATAAAGATGCTGGCGCCTGTGAGGCATGCTGGGAGGGATCTGCGTTGGATACCTTACACAGAAGCGCTGTGGAGAACAGCCCGCTGGGAGGGGCTTTACTACATTTATTAATGTGGTAAAAAAATATATATATAGTTTTTTTCGGTACTCTTTACCTAGAAGGGCGCCCACGATTTTGATCTTGGGCATCGCAAGGTAAAAAATCGCGTCGGTCGCATCGCATGCGACCAAAAAATCGCATGCGATGCAATCGATGCGATTACTGCAATTTCCCATAGGGAACAATGTTAAATGTCCCAATTGACCCGATTTTCCATAGGGAACAATGTTAAATGGCCCACAGAGGCCAAATAGGCACCCTGAAGTGTGAAATGGCCCCCCCCAATTGTTAACGCCACCCCACGATCAACCTGAAGCGTGGCGAGCGCGGCGGTACGCGTCCTACGACCTTTTCATACCCCCACTATCCACGTTGGCGTGGAGTTGAGAATAGAAAGTGTGGCGAGCGCAGCGAGCCACCGAGCCCGAAGTGTGGCGAGCGGACGCGGACACCTGTGAAGCCCGCGAGGGGACGCGGATACCTGTGAAGGTATCCGCGTCCCCTCGCGGGGCTTGCTGCGCTCGCCACACTTTCTATTCTCAACTCCACGCCGACGTGGATAGTGGGGGTATGAAAAGGTCGTAGGATGCGTACAGCCTCCCCTCGCGGGCTCGCTGCGCTCGCCACGCTTCGGGTTGACGTTGATCGTGGGGTGGCGTTAACAATTTTGGGGGCCATTTCACACTTCATGGTGCCTATTTGGCCTCTGTGGGCCATTTAACATTGTTCCCTATGGGAAATCGCGGTATTCGCGTCGGTCGCATCGCATGCGATTTTTTTTTTGGTCGCATGCGATGCGACCGACGCGATTTACATTTTAACATGTGTTTCTATGTAAAATCGCGGGCATCGCATCGGTCGCATCGCATGCTATTATAATGGCATGCGATGTACATGCGATGCCCGCGTTGGGCGCCCTTCTAGGTAAAGAGTACCTTTTTTTCTTTAGTACTTCCCGCCTAAAGGTGGTGTTCAGTCAATTAATTGACCCATCATACTGAATGTGTGGTTAAGAAAGCAGTTAATCTAAACAATATAAAAACAAACAAACCAGTTTCTCCAGCGCACTACAATAAAAGACAATAGTATATTTGTGAACATATGCTAAGCCACCAGCCATGCCAAGACACCTTCACTCTGTTGGTACTACACTACATGATTGCATATGACTTGGGGTGATATATTTTTGTATATTTAATTAGCCTACTCACCTGGAGGCACTTCAACGTGATGTGATGTGATGCACCATAACATTCAGCATAACCTCCAACTACTGGTCCCATCCATGCCTCTCAGAACATTGAAGTGGTAGTTGCTCAAATCCATTTATTAGTTCACCACAGGTGCATGTAAAGGAGGGGCTAATGTAGCGAAGATAAAAAAAACAAGCAAATGCCCCAAACATACTGGAATGGACTGTCATAGCTTAATTTAAATTGAAAAAAACATTGATATTCACAATGTCCGTGGTAGCATTAGCCTGCTGCGATTACAGTTAGGGCTCAAATAAGCTTACACACTATGGGCGGGATAAAAAGAAAGGTTGTGGAGCGCTTGGAGGTGGTTATAGGTGGGTTGAAATTATGAATTATAATATAAAAATAACTAAAAGGTCAATAGGGTATCACAATTCATGTACATTTATTAAGACACTAAAAAGTTGAATAAGTGAAATGATACACTTAATCACATATATTTAAAACAACACAGAAATAAGTAATAATGATAAAAGAAATAGGACTGAGCCATATACTTATAGTGTTCTCCCTTTTGCCCAGTAGCTGGATCGATCTGTCCTCCTTAATGTTGGAAGTTAGTAGTATGGGTGTCCATAAACCATGCTGGGATAATTGTAGCCACTTTGTTTTAGGAATTGCTGTCTCTGTAGATGGAACAACAGGTATCCATAGGCTGGTGGTGAATTTTCCCAATATTGAGATGGTGGTGGTGTCCCCGAGAGTTCTTTCTTCCAGTATCAAGATCAGATAAATTCATAAATAGGAGGTTGGTACCAGGCAATTGGTGGTATAGGGAGTGTCCCGCAATATGGCTCTAAGTCCAAGATATTGATAGGTATCCTGACGCATTTCGTTACCTACACTGAGGGTGGCGATACCCTGCCATGCGGAAACGGGGCAGACGGGTAATGGTACATAGGAAAATGCGGTAAAACCCCCGTTTTACCGCATTTTCCCTTTAGTACATCCCGCCCTATGTCATAGCTCTCCACTTCATGTGCATGTCGATATTCTGAATGCTGAGAATCAAAATGTAATTTTTATCTATATTAGTGTGGTTATACTTGACTTCTCCCTTGGAATGTCTAGAGACTTATATGAGAGCAGAGATCCTTGAGCATTCTGCCCACTGCGTAGTTGAATGGTCAGAATGGAAGTAGGATTCTCAGCAAGTGCATAATCATGGCCTCACGCTCTCTGTAATGGCATCGGGGCCCATTTATCACATAATATTTTCGAGGTTAGCCACAAATATTAAGTATCACCTGAATGTAAGACTGAGGGATTGCAGCAGATATCTGAGATCTTGCTGCAGTCCCTCAGTCTTACATTCAGGTGATACTTAATATTTGTGGCTAACCTCGAAAACCTAACCTTTCGGTCCCGCTGCCACCCGCATCCTCAATAGCTTTCTATGGGGGTGCGATGCTGCCCCAATTTATTAACATGAAGCAGCATTGGGTTCTGTGGCTACTGCCATTCTGAGATGTAGGTAGTTCATTGTAGTCTATTTGATACAGACTGCACTGCTGGTGGGGTGGTGCGGTCTGCGGACTGCTGGGGTGCTGTGCACACTTTGGAAGAGTGTATATACAAGTATGGACAATGTAGAGCAGGGGTTAAAGTGGGGAGTAACTGAGTGCAACTGAGTTCCATCACCTGTAATGGTAGGTGGAAGTAGTATCACCTCCACCATGGTCCTATACAATAATTTAAGGCATGGAGCTGCTGGTGGGACATGGGCAGTGAGCTGTTGGAGTCAGCTATTTATAAAGGGGACTACTGTGGGCTTTAGGCGTATAATGGGCACTACTACTGGGGTTTTATATATAGGAGGCACTACTATTGTGCATATTTTGTGTATAAGGCGCATTATTGTGGTCATTCTGTGTATAAGCAGCACTGCTGTGGGCATTTATGTGTAAGGGGCATTACTTTTGTGGACATTTTGTGTAAGGTTTACCACTGCTGTCGGCATTATGTATATAATAAGCGTACCATTATGTATATAATAAGCGGCATTATGTATATAAGTAGCGTTCCACTACTTTGGAAATTGTGGATAAGGGCCACAGTTATGTGGAAATTGTGGATAAGGGCCACAGTTATGTGGAATAACATGAATAAGGGGCACTACTGAGTTTTGTAACTTGAATACAGGGTAGTACTGAATGATGTAACATGAGTAAGGGGCACTACTGTGTAGGGCACTAGTGTGTGTTATAATATGAATCAGGGGCACTACTTTTGGTGTCATGTAAATAAGATTGTGCCTCTGTGTGGCAAAATCGGGAATTGGGGGGGGGGGAGATAGTTGGCAGGGGAAATGAGTCACACCTCTCCTAATGCAGAGTAGAACACATTTCATTTGCATCTACACTTATGAGGATTTACTAGTCTGTAATGTGACATTCAGATGAAGAGAAAGCTCAGTATGTTGATGGAACTGCAAGGTACAATATACACTTCCAAATGTTTCTTGCAACTTTAGTAGGCTGTTATAATTCCAAATGAATGACCAATATTCAGCCTAAAGAACCCATAAGAGGCAGGAGACACTGCGCGAGTTGTGTAAACTTTGTATATAGACTAGTATAAACTTTTTTTGTGCATGGTTCAGGAGCGCTTGCATCTAATACAGGCCATTCATCTCAGCAGCAATTCCCAGCTCTACCAATCAGCGGACTCCGATGATCAGCGATTTGTTAGCGGATTGGCATATTCCTACATGTTGACAATCCCTAACATTCTTTTCTGGATCAGTATCATCAAACAGAGAATTTTGCAGATGACCCAACCCAGACAATACTGCAAGACAAGACTGTGAATCTCATTTGTATGGGCCCCTTAAGACTGTATTAGGCCATTAAGTCTTGGTTTCTTGTGTATGTTTTTTTTTCTGTAATATAAGCAAATCTCTCTTTTAATGATGATCTTATGTATTTTAGGCACTGGGAAATCATGAATTTGACAATGGAGTTTCTGGACTTATAAGCCCATTCCTCATGAATGTAAAATTTCCTATTCTAAGTGCAAACATTAAACCAGATCAACATATTGCCTCTAATATTTCTGGCTATTTTCAACCGTATAAAATCTTGAATGTTAATGGTGAACAGATTGCGGTAGTTGGATACACCTCTAAAGAGACACCAGTATTATCTGATTCAGGTAAAAAAACGTTGTGCTGAATATTTATTGTACACTTTTGGACTCCTGTATTGCTAGATGTATATGACCAGTAAGTGGTCATATACATCTAGCAATACAGGAGTGGGGGGGATTAGTGGTAAGACGGGCTCCCCGTTCTCAGATGTGTGCTTCCCCAGCCATTGACCACACTCCATGTCACTGATTTAGGGGGAGATTCTCTAAGAATCTCCGCCCCCCTTCGCCTCTCTTCGCATTTATAATTATCGCATATGTTCTAACATATGCGATAATTATAGCAAAAGACAGCTCTTGCGTTAAGAGCTGTCCTTTGCGGTGAGAGTTGCCGGGTCCCAGCAGGTCCCGACGGCTCCCCCTTCCCTCACACACCCGGCGCTGCTGCTGCGCCGGGCTCCCCTCCTCCCTGCACCCAGAAGAGGATCAGTGCAGGGAGGAGGTCACAGGTCCGGGCAACACAGCTCTGTGCTGCCCGGACACAGGTGAGGGGGCGATGCGGGGCGGCGGTGGGATGCGGTAGAAGCCCATTGGCTTCTATGGGGCATCGCCAGATTTTTCTTTTTTTTTGCTTTAACCCGGCGGGGGATGCTCACAGCATCCCAAAATGCGGTAAAAACCCCGATAACGGGGTTTTTACCGCATTTTTAGCTTAGAGAATCTCCCCCATAATGTGTTGCAGGAGTATGAGGTCAGGTGCAGAGACACCCTAGCACTACAGTAGCTAGCCTCTGCTGATTGGATGTTTGCTGAGTTGTCTCCTCAGGCTCAGCTAATTGTACATTGCTGTTGATACTGTGTTATCTGAAGTCACTGTTAAGATACAGCGGTTACATATGCCAGTATTGCATGCGTTGTGAGATGTGTCTGACAGAATAATTCATGGAACAGCTTTTCACGTGTGCTCTTTTCTTGATGGCGTTTAGCAGGAAATGGGGTGTAAATGCATCAACTTCTACAGGAGACGGTTTGAGATAAATTTACTAAGATGGGAATTCTATTGCAGATGGGATATTTCCCATAGCAACCAATCAGATTGTATCTATTGTCTTCTAGATGGTGCTAAATAAATAAGAAGTAGAATCCAATTGGTTGCTATAGGGAAAATCACATCTTCAATAGAACTCCCATTATAGTAAATGTAACCCCTTGTTTCTGTTTATATGAATATGCAAAATCTGATTATGTGATTAAGGGAAAGGTATACTGTATCAAACCTTCTAAAGCAGGGGTGGGCAATTATTTCAGCTGGGGGGGCACTTAATACTTCCAGTAAATATTCGAGGGCCGCACTCCGGAAAAGGGGGTGCTGCCACTCAAGTAGGGGTGTGACCATTTAAAAGTGATCAAAGTAAGTGATCAAAGGGCCAGATGCACGAAGCTTCAAACGTGATGGAGAGTGATAACTAACCAGCCAATCCGATGCTGCCTGACATATTTTTTTAAAACACAGCCTGTGACATGGCAGGTAGGAGCTGATTGGCTGGCTGTTAACCACTCTCCATTTTTAAGCTTAGTGCATCTGGCCCAAAGGGTGATGGGGGGAAAGAAAGGGGGTGAGTGTTTTATGGACAAATTGGGAGAGAGAGAATGAGAGAGAGAAGAGCAAGAGAAAGGGAGGGGGCGAGTAGGAGTGAGTGAGTGTCAGCGAGAGACGGGGGGGGGGGGGTCTTGTGGTGAGACAGGGCTAAAGATAGAGGGAGTCAGGGAGAGAGAGACTGTCAGAGCGGGTGTCAGGGGAGAAAGGGCTAGAGAGAGAGGATGTCGGGGGGAGGGGGGAAGACAGAACGCATGTAGACACTCTCTCCTGTCATCAGTCTAACGTCACACAGGTAATCCCGGCCAGGCGCCCCCCTGATGCGAATTCCGTATCCTCAGCGGTGGTGCATGCTGTAGCGCAATGACTATCAGCTCAGCCAGCCGGACCGCTTGTCATTGTGCACTGGTGTGGAGAAGCAGGTCAGACAGAATTGGTTCACGGGCCACTTCCAGCCCGTGGGCTGAATGTTGCCCGACCCTATTCTAAAGAGCATATCGGTTGTCTATAGCAACAAATCAACTTATATTATACCTAGCATTTATACAGTATATCTGATGAATGCTAGCTAGCAGTGGATTTCTATGGCAACTACTCCACTCCTGTATAAGGTTTGATATATATCCCACTCAATATAATAATGCTGATATTTGAAATAAGATAAATACATAAAACTATGCCAACAAACATATATTCCCTCATATCATAGTATTTCCCAGTTCGACCCTTCCTATTCTCGGTCTACATCCCTCTCAAAGATCTTGCCCAAAGTAATGTTAACATTTCACTGTTGAAAATAGGTAAGAGGCCACTCCTGTGTGATTAATAAGGGGACTTGCGTGGAAATTACAACTTGAATCTAGTGTTCAAAAATGGGAAAAAAAAGGAAAAGATTGAGCAGCGCTGGGCTTCACTGAAAGAATCACTAATAACCAAATGAATTAAACAATTTAATGTATACACAAATGTCAAACATATTAAAAAATAAAATAAAAATATACATGAATATTAAAATTGATGATAAAACTGGTCAATGTTGCAACAAATCAATCCTGCATGTTTGTGTGGGGAAGGAGAATTACTCCACTATGGATCTGGTCTCTAATGAGGCCTTTGGGATCTCCAATCTCTATTGGTGTAATTGGGCCATCTTTAGAAGTTAGGTTTAAAAATGGAAATACTGTAGTTCCGGAATATTACCCAGCTTGGGATGTTGGTTGCCCTGATCTGGCCAATGTACAGTCCGTTTTAAGTGATCCACAATGGGAGAATGGCACTTCACTTGCAAAGGTGGAGACGGCAGGGTCCTGTGCTGTCTTTTGGAGTGCTGGTCCGGAACAGATGGTGAAAGGATGCCTCAACGCATTTCGGTGTCCAGATGGCACCTTCCTCAGGAGAAGTGTGTGTCTTTGGGTCCCACTGGACCAGATTTTATACCTTGTTTAATTGGCTGGGTGGTTCCAGGTAAGCAGGAAGTGACCTCATATGATATCAAATCTTTAATTAACATAAAAATAAACTTTAATAGTAAATAAATTAAATATAAAGTCACATAGGAGGGAATCCCATTTATATATTCCTAATATGTAATATACATATGATAGCACAGTAAAAACATTGAAACTTGTGGGTCATGTGACTATATTGTGGTCACATGATCCGGAAGTTCATTGGGCAGAGAGTTCACAAGCAATCTATTATAGCGAGGAGGCTGGCGCCAATCACACAAAGAAATCTGGCTTTCAGATATGATTTAAATGACTCTGCAATAGTTTATTAGACATATAAAGCTCTATTGCGCTAGTGGTCGGAAGTGCGTCATCTGCTCTTCCGTGATTGGCATTTTGTGCTATCTGGATGGTGGGCGTGTGTTGGAATAGCGCTGTCCCCTGTGTGAATGGCTTCGGCGACATGCATAGTCACCGAGCCGTTTGCAGGGAGACGGCGGCAGAGTCGGTGTCACCCATGGGAACGCCCATGAAACACATGTGTTCCCATGGGCGACACCAACTTTGAAAAATGCTGGGCTTTCCCTTATCAATGCGGGTGGGACGAAGTGTGCTAGGGCGGACAGCTGATGTCATGAAGTCAACCACCGACACTGTCTTCTTCCCGGAGGCTGCAAATAAGTCAGTCTCCACTGACTTTTATTTGCGAAGGCAGGAGAAATCATTAGATGGTCGGGGACCATATGCGGCGGCAGGGCAGGCTCTCTGGCACTCGGTAAGCTGCGATCCTTGCAATTTACCTAGTCAACCAGAATCAGCCCTATAATTTTATAAGAATGCAGTTGATAAATGTTACTTCAATGGTTATCTGTTGCCACGGGCTCACTTCCCCACCATTGTCTCTGCATCATACATCTCCCGTGTGTTCTGTACACGCCCTTATTCAGATCTGTGCGGTACGGCCCGCGTGCGGCCGTACCGCCGATGTTTTCGCTCTGCACATGCGCAGAGGTCACTCTGCGCATGTGCAGGGGAAATCGCCGCACAAAAATTTTTTACGCCGCAAAGGGGGCGTATAGGGGCGTGAGGGGCTTAATAGCCTCATTTACCTATGAATACGCCCAGCGTTTCATGGGCGTTCCCATGCAAACGCGGGGCGTATGCATGGTAATGAGGCTATGACGCCAGTGATGGGGGCGGAAAGCTGACATCGCCGGATGTCAGCTCTCAGCCCCCATACAAGCTTTCACACGGACGATTGTCCGTGTGGTCTAAGCTTGCGGGAGCTGCTGGAGCGTGCGGCCCTGCCTTCGATGGTCGCCGACCATCGAATGCAGGGGGCAGCTCCCACCATGGTGGAGGCGTACGCCCCACCATTTTCATGCAGATCGCCAGCCGTCCGCGTACGGACGGCCGTGGCGATCCGTATTGTAGGCGGGGATTGGTTTGTGCGGCCGGAGCAACGTATGCGGCTCCGGCCGCACAGACCAGAATAAGGGCCTAACTGAGGCTGTGCATGCCAGCTTCTCTAAGGCCCCCATACACTATACTATTTGGGCCAACCAGCGATTGGATCCACTATTTCAGGCATTCCATGATAGTTCATAAATTATGGTGGGAACAGGCTCATAAGAAACTATTCCACATATTTGAAACTAGTTTTCAGTCATTGGTGGTTGAATAGGGTAGAACAAGTCCTCCATTGATTGTCATTACTTATTTGTAGCTACTGTACATTTATTGGCTTTAGTTGAATTTATTTAATTTCTTGATTTCATCACTTTTTTTTTTCCAGGGCCAAATTTAAGATTTGAAGACGAGATCTCTGTTTTGCAAGATGAAGTTTCAAAAGTGCTAACACTTGGTGTAAACAAAGTGATTGCACTGGGACACTCAGGCTTTGAAACCGATAAACTGATTGCGCAGAAAGTGAGAGGAGTGGATGTAGTGGTGGGGGGACATACAAATACATTCCTTTACACAGGTCAGTTCTGTCAGCTAGCAACCTGCTTCTTATTTCTTACACTTGCTGCACTATAATGTCATGAATATTTGGTAGAGTTAACACCATTCAAACTATGTAAAATGTTTGCTATTTAAGGTAATCTGGAATAGGGAGCCTTGGGGGCGGGGGCTGACTGGTGGCAAAATGATCACATAGAACCGCCTTAAAATATGTCTGTGAATCAGAAGCTGGGAACCCTGGGTCCGATGTATCTCTTGCAGATAGCACAGCCAGGTGCATGTGCAAATACGAACGATGGTGGTTGCGGCTACCAGGTAAAATCAGTTGGAGGCACGGGTTGCTGCTTGCACTTGTACAAATAATTGAATCTACTAGCATTAAGGAGTACACAGATTTTGACAGCTGCCCACTCCTATAGCCACTGTGCATGCAACTCAGAATCAACCCCGGTATGCATAGCAAATGTTTATTAAGAGACCTTAATGGATGAGGATTCCTACAGTATATAACTTACTTGTTTTATGTTAAGAAAGAGAAACAAGAGAGCATAACACCCTGCAAAAGCTCAGTTCACTTCCCGAAGCATAAATCTTCCCTCATGAATCCTAACTCATGCCATGACACCATGGGGAAGATTTACTAAAGATTGGGTGCTTTGCCCATAGCAAGTAATAAGATTTTGGGCGGGATGCTCTAAACCAGAAATGCGGTAAAAACCCTGTTATCTGGGTTTTTACTGCATTTCTGTATTCTCTAACCCCCCCTCTGCAGTGGCAGCGCTGCGGAGGGAATTGCCAGCAAAAGCTGGCGATCCCCTGCAGAGGCCTATGGGCTTCTTACCGCAGTGCTGTGTGAGGGATCCGTCACGGTTCCCTCCCAGCATGCCCCCCACCGTCCCCGTCACTCTGCGCATGTGCAGACGGACTCCCGTCCGGAGCCGCATCGCAAGAGCTGTCCCTTGTGTTAATGATCGCATATGTTAGAGCATAGGCTATCATTAACAATGCGAAGCCCAGTGGAGGGGGCGATAAATGTTAGAGCACCCCGCCCTTTGTCCGTCTATCATTTTCTAGAATGCAATACAGAAATGAGCTACAAACTTTGGTAAATCTACCCCATATCCCAACCAAATCCACAAAAGCATCTAGTGCAGATTTAGATAACCAGTGGCACAGACAGGGGAAAGGTACTAATTACATGGGCCTGGGCTTGTTGGATGGGCTCAGCATGGGATGTGGGTCTGTACACCCCTCCCCTTACTTGTCAGCCAGCCACAATCTCTCTCCTTGGTCCTGCACATACTGCTCTGTGCTGAGCTGTGCTGCAGTGGGTTCAAGGAGGCAGCTGCTTCAGTCTCCTGTTTCATCTGCCTGCAGGGGGGTTAGTGATCGCACTATGCCTCCTACCTGGATCTGCCCCTGGCTAAGTGGTACTCTGTGCCCCCTCTGTGGAGGTCCCAGTAGCATTTTTATACTTTTTCAAGAGTCATGGTCAGACCTAGTGTTCAGTCTAGCACCCTGCATCTTCCAAAACTTGTGCAGTTCCTCTTCCCTGCCTGGGGTGTCAACCTTGCTGTGGTTCTTCCAGCATAGTGTGGTCTGTATTTCAGCACGGATATGCTGACCAGACCTGTGCTAGAATCACCATAGCACAGAGCGACACCCCAGACAGGGACAAAGAACTTCATGAAGTTTAAAAGGTGCGGGGTTCCAGAAAGAACATGTCATGTGCATAGGGACTCCCGAGCCGCAGACCTAGTAGTCCAGCTCCAGAGCCGCTTTGCAAAAGACAGCTTTAATCGGAAGAGCTTTCCTTTGCTTTATTAGTCGCATATGTTAATGCATATGCAATTTAAGAACTATGGTGTAGATGTATGAAGTAGTGGTAAGGGAGGAGAAGTGATCATGTCTGGTACTTTATCAACAGCCAATCAGCTTCTAACTGTCCCTTTTTAAAACCAGCCTGTAACGTAACAGTTAGGAGCTGATTGCCCGGTGACAAAGTACCAGGCACTATATCATTTCTTCTCCCTTATCACTGCTTCATACATCTACCCCAAAGTACCCAGGGAGGCACTAAAGTCTGTTGGTGCATGCCGCCCAAAGTGGATTATTTTAAAATACACTTAGATTCTTTTATGTGTCTTATATATTAGGGCAGGATATACTAACAGCAAAATGTGATTACAAAAAAAACATTTTGGGGACTTACATCCCACTCTGTCACCCTGAATAATTTTAGGTTTTCTACAGGGTTCATGATATTTGTTTTATTATCTCACAAGACAACAATTTGGGTTTATTTGGTGACAAAGAAAATGTTTCACCGTATCTCCTTAGGAACATATTGCGTCAGATGTACTAAACCTTGAAAGGGGATAACGTGGAGAAGAAATAACCCAGGTTGGACCCAGGTCGGACCCAGGTCAGCATTGGTGTAAAAGGGGCCAACCCAGGTCCAGTAACACTGGTCTCCTACCCAGGTCCTGACCAGGGTTGAACACTGGTTGGACCTGGGTCATGGGCGGTGTAAATGGTCCCAACCCAGGTTGGGACATCCGGGTAGTGCTGAAAGCATACCAGTAGTGCTGGACGCCTTTCCACAGTGCGCTGCAGTGGCAAAATACAGCAGGCAGGAAGGATACGGGCAGTGCACACAGAAATCATAATTGGATGCAGTATCATGATATTATTATTATTTTTTTTGGGGGGGGGGGGGGGGACTGGGGAGCACATGGGAGATTCGGTCTGCTGCTACAGGGGAAGCGGCTGGGGAGAGCACATGGGAGATGCTGCACTTTTATACCGCTATGTGTGCTTGAGCACTGAATAAAACTTTTTGAAAAATATTTTACAAAATAAACAAACCAACATTCTTCAAAGCTAACTAGTCATGTCTTTTAATTTTTATTTTAAATCATTGAGGGAAGGTTGGCTGGCAGTTTATCAGTTCTTAAATGGACATTTTTAATGTCATCCATAGGGAAAAGCAGTGCTGACCCAGGTTCAGTGTAAACGGCGCAGACCTGGGTCACAGTGCTGTGTAAATTGGGTATGAAGCTGGGTCCAACCCTGGAAACTCCTGTGTTCAAAGACCAGGGTCCAACCAGGGATTTTGGTGTAAAAGGGGTATAATAAACCAGCCAGATCCTAAAACCCAGCTTGTAAAATGCATGTCAATCTATTAGCTACCTTCCCAGCCAAATACAATTCTGCCTGGTTTATAAAGTAAGAAAAGGTTGGGTGTCCCTTATCCGGATATACCATATCTGAAATGTTCCCAAAACCGTATATTTTCATTGCACCATTGTTTACGTGTGTACCCAGCTTTACCCAGGAAGCTGGACAAATACAATATTTGTTTTCGGTACTTGTGTACTAGCACGGCACCCACGATATTTGGTCGCACAACTTTTAATCGCATGGCATACACCCGATGCACTGCGATGCGATTTAAAATTGTATAAGCCCCCTATACGATGTTAAAATATATAAACACCCTAATGGGGGCTTACAATGTTAAATGCACCCCCACGCCACCCCCACTATGAACGTGAACCCGAAGCGCAGCGAGCCTGCGAGGGGCGGCGGTACGGGTCCTCCGACCTTTTCATACCCCCACTATCCACGTCAGCGTGGAGTTGATTTTATACAGTGTGGCAAGCGCAGCGAGCCACCAAGCCTGAAGCGTGGCGAGTGGACACGTAATACCTGTGAGTAATACGCGGCCCCTCGCTGCTCTCGCCACGCTTCGGGCTCGGTGGCTCGCTGCGCTCGCCACACTATATAATAACAACTCCGACGTGGATAGTGGGGGTATGAAAACGGCGGAGGACGCAGGCGTGCTGCGCTCGCCACACTTTGGGTTCACGTTCATAGTGGAGGTGCATTTAACATTGTAAGCCCCCATTAGGGTGCTTATACAATTTAACATCGCATCGCTTTGTATGCCATATACAATGGTATACAATTTTAAATTGTATACCATCGTGTGCCCATCGCATACCATCGCATTCCTTATGGTCTGCGATGCGATGGGCGCCGTGATAGTACACAAGTACCTTATTTTCACTTAATATCATTGGACAATTTACTGTTACATGTGTTCTATTACAGGTACACCACCTTCCAATGATGTCCCAGTTGGGGAATATCCTTATATTGTAAAATCAGACGATGGACGCTCTGTACCAGTTGTTCAAGCTTATGCTTTTGGAAAATATCTTGGCTATTTAAATATTACTTTTGATACAGAAGGAAATGTCTTACATTCTTCTGGAAATCCAATTTTGCTGGAAAGCAGCATCCCAGAAGGTCAGTACATGTTCTTTGTAAAAACAGAAATAAAGTATTACTTATGTAACCATAAAGTATTCTACGTGACTGCATCTGAGAAACCGCTTAACCTAGATGAAATTCCCAAATCACCAACAGGTCCTATTTTAAGCAGATCCTTAATTTTGCTGAGGTGATTTAGGCTGGGTACACACTAGAATGATATATAATGCATTCATTTGGTGAATATATATTGGAGGCATTATTGTCAATTACAGCACAGCCAATACAGACACAGACAGATTAAGACCTTACAGGACCCCAGGTATCTCTCTCTCTCTCTCTCTCTCTCTCTCTCTCTCTCTCTCTCTCTCTCTATCTATCTATCTATATATATATATATATATATATATATATATATATATATATATATATATATATATGTCTGTATGTAGAAAAGAGAAAAATGAAGCGCACCAATCAGCAATAAATTTATGAAATGTTTACTTGTATAAATGCTGACATACATAGGGTTAAAAGTAGAAAGCGTGCCGTGTGGACAAAGCAGTACAGCCGGACCAGGCGCCGATGGAGAACCGCAGGCAGTAATCAGTTGCAGATGGAGCGCATCAGGTACTCAGCAGTCAGCCGGGAGCTTCCACAGGTTACAGCACAGACCAGGACGTCACCACGTCGGGAACAGGTAACCACGCCCAACGCGTTTCGTCACAGCTACGGACTTCGTCAGGGGGTGACGAAGACCGTAGCTGTGACGAAACGCGTTGGGCGTGGTTACCTGTTCCCGACGCGGTGACGTCCTGGTCTGGTCCGTGTTGTAACCTGTGGAAGCTCCCGGCTGACTACGGTGTACCTGATGCGCTCCATCTGCAACTGATCACTGCCTGCGGTTCTCCATCGGCGCCTGATCCGGCTGTACTGCTTTGTCCACACGGCACGCTTTCTACTTTTAACCCTATGTATGTCAGCATTTATACAAGTAAACATTTCATAAATTTATTGCTGATTGGTGCGCTTTATTTTTCTCTTTTCTACAAGCATACCCCCTTTGGATTCGTGGTTGGATCCTTGTAGTGGAGCTGCACACATTTATGGGACAATTGGACCTATCCTGATATAAAGACTGTTGGACTTTTTGCGCTGGGTATCTATATATATATATATATATATATATATATATATATATATATATATATATATATATATATATATATATATATATATATATATATATATATATATATTGATTATACATATATATGTGTGTGTGTGTGTGTGTCTGTGTATATGTGTGTATATATATGTATGTATGTGTGTGTGTGTGTGTGTGTATATGTATCCATGAAATAGGTATATGTGCTGCGGTGCCATCCAATTGTAAGTCCACGAGGGGTGGGGCCAACAGACAGAGAGAAGGAAGGAGGCGGCACTCGTCAGGCTGAATAATAGGTGTCCTTTAATCCTACAGTATCGGGGTTACCCCCCGTCGTCAGGGATGGACAACATGCACACAATGATACATAACAGAAGTGACCTTATAAAAACACCCAGACAAACCACACCGCCCCCCAACCCCATTAAAATCAAATTGAGCTCACCTGCCGGACATGGGAGCGTCCTACTCAGCCAGGTGAGAATGGAAATGTCCACCTGACAGTAGGCGTCCCTCCGGTCCAGCTGACTACTCCATACATCGGTCCCCTCTCATGTGCCTGCCAGCCCAGGGAGCGCACTACAGCAGCAAACGGGGACGAACGCCCGGAAGTGCCACATTAGATATATTCATGTTTGATACATATATATGCTGTTGTTTTTTGTTGTCTAGGTAACAGATTGGGCTCTGACTATCTATGTTACGTTTCCCTGTCCCGGGCGCCATCTAGGGGTTGGCACTGGTGCATGAGACGGGAGATGGTTGGTGGAAGTGAGGTAAGCATACTGACACTTCCGGGCGTCCGTCCACGTTTGCTGCTGTAGTGCGCTCTCTGGGCTGGCAGGCACGTGAGAGGGGACCGATGTATGGAGTAGTCAGCTGGACCGGAGGGACGCCTATTGTCGGGTGGACATTTCCGGTCTCACCTGGCTGAGTAGGACGCTCCCATGTCCGGCAGGCGAGCTCAATTTGTTTTTAATGGGGTTGGGGGGCGGGGTGGTTTGTCTGTGTGTGTTTATAAGGTCACTTCTGTTATGTATCATTGTGTGTATGTTGTCCATCCCTGAGGACGGGGGGTAACCCCGATACTGTAGGATTAAAGGACACCTATTATTCAGCCTGACGAGTGCCGCCTCCTTCCTCTATATATCTATATATATATATATATATATATATAATCTTATATATTTAGCCAGATCTGTCACTCATCCCCTGTGTGTATAACGTTCCCACACAGCGTTCGACACAAACCCGCCCCCCCTAGGGAAAAAGACTAGTGTGATACACATCGCCTCCCCCGCCCAGCCAGGGCTACAGTACACGTGAATATTTTACGAGTACAGAGCAATTAGTCAAATGGGCATATATATAGTTCTCTGTAACTGTAAAAGAGAGCGCCACACAAAATATATATAAAAATATGGTACTTCTTTACTTTCACGGCGCCACTCTAGATAGGACAGATAGGATACTAGATAGGATACGATTTGTATGCGATTTGACATAAGATATCGCATAAGATATAGGATAGGACAGATAGGATACTAGATAGGATACGATTTGTATGCGATTTGACATAAGATATCGCATAAGATATAGGATAAGATTTACTATCCATTTCATTACCCCACTATCCACTAGGGCGTGGAGTGAGAATAGAATAGTGTGGCGAGCGCAGCGAGCCACCGAGCCCGAAGCGTGGCGAGCGCAGCGAGCCCCGCGAGGGGACACGGATGTTGTTTGAAAGCAAGTCCCCAATATCGCATGCCATTTGCATGCAATTCCATAAAATACATTCCGTGTCCCCTCGCGGGGCTCGCTGCGCTCGCCACGCTTCGGGCTCGGTGGCTCGCTGCGCTCGCCACACTATTCTATTCTCACTCCACGCCCTAGTGGATAGTGGGGTAATGAAATTGATAGTAAATCTTATCCTATATCTTATGCGATATCTTATGTCAAATCGCATACAAATCGTATCCTATCTAGTATCCTATCTGTCCTATCTGTCCTATCTGTCCTATCTAGTGGCGCCGTGAAAGTAAAGAAGTACCAAAAATATATATTTATTAGCTTAATTCAATCAATAGAGAGTATGATTTATAAAAACGAGACTGCATATAGACTTAATCATGCATACATAACATAACAATGACAATAAAAAACAGCTCCTCAATCCTAATTTGAAAAACAGATGATATTATCTGTTATAACCAGCTCCGGAGTTGTACCATTACTTATGGAAATATTTGATTTATATATCGTGAAAGCTCATTGAAAGATAAAGTCTCTCTGAGAAAAGGGAGGAATTGGGCGGTTAACCCATCGGAGCGAGTTATATATGTAGTCCATGGTACTGGCACTCTCATCAGTGTTGAATAGTTTGCTGGGGTGACATTCCAATGTAGGGCACTTGCTAAAAGGTCACTACTTTGTATAATATCAATAAGAGGAGTCACTCACCAGTCTTCAAGTAAATCAGAGGGTTTTAATCAGGCAGCATGGCAGAAACAAGGGGCATCAACGTTTCGGTCCACGTCTGGGACCTTTTTCAAGTTGGTATACAAGAGCAAATGCCTCACTATTTATGCTACTATTGACCCGGAAGTGCTTAGTTAGCTACAATCAATCAATTAATACTGACAATAGATACTATCTGTAATGTAAACTCCTCAATAGTATACCACATATAAGCGCAACATCATAAAACCAAATATAAAGTGCAAGTGCTGTTTGAAGAATGTTGAAGTTTCTATTTCTTTAACACTTAGAAATAGGTCTAAAAACTCAATACATTTCTTGTTAAAATTGTAAGTAAATGTTAAATTGTAAGTATTGTGATTTAAGATGATCCACAAATGATTTAATGGAGCACTCATCCCCTGCCCAAATAATCATAATGTCGTCTATATAGCTTTTGAACAAAATCACATTACTAAAAACATCATTGTTAACAACATTGGTCTCCCAGTCACCCATATAAAGATTAGCCAGACTTGGGGCACAGATCATCCCCATCGCCGTGCCCCAAGTATGGAGGTACCAATCTCCCAAGAATTCAAAATAGTTGCGCTCCAAAACAAACTTTAAACAGTCACAGATAAATTGGATCTTGGTATCACAAAAAACACTTTTTTTTGCATAAAAACCTTCTTAATGACATCAATACCTTTTTGTTATGTGGAATTTTCGTATATAACAATGACACATCAATAGTGCCAATACAGTACTTATCCTTCCATTGAACATTTTTCAAAATCTGCAGCATATGTGTTGAGTCTTTTACATATGTCTCGAGCAAAGGGATGTAGCTCTTGATATATGCGTCCACAAACTCAGAAAGCCGGGACGTCAAAGATACGATGCCGGCAACAATCGGGCGCCCCGGGGGGCATTCCCGATTTTTTGTGCAGTTTAGGAAGGTGATAGAATGTTGCTGTATTGGGGGTTTCATTATGCAAGTATCTATATTCATCAAGGGTGATGCTTTTTTAGAGGATGGGTGGACGGTGGCACTCACGTGGACTTCTTCAGTATCAAATAAAGTTGAGGCGATTAACACCTTGAGCAGTTCAACATTTCATCTTTATTTATCAAAAACTTCCGTCTGCCCTGAGGGTAAAGATTACAAATAGGTGGCAACAAAATGGGTTTTAAGTGTAGGGTAAACTGGCAGCATACTTGCCTACCTGACCCTCTCCATGCGGGAGAAAATGCTCTGTTCCTGGACTTCCCTGGTAATGTATGATTGCCAGCACCTGTGGTGAAACACCTTTACCTAGCTCCCCACAGGTGATGGCAATCATACATTACCAGGGAAGTCCAGAAACAGAGCATTTTCTCCCGCATGGAGAGGGTCAGGTAGGCAAGTATGACTGGCAGCAGTCGGGCCCCTAAGAAATTAATGCAAGAGCTGTTTGTTGTGCAGGAGCCCCAGATTTGGGAAACACTGAGTTTGTAGTAGCTATTCTAGTCTTATGAAGAGTTTTAGAACGTGAAGAATGAAGTGAAGGATTTTATGCAAGTCTGGCCAGATTTTTAATGTGGCAGTAATTTACACAGCTTAACAAGATTGGTCTTGCAAATCAGATCTGATTGCAGTACAAATTTGTTTGGAAAATGGGCAAAACCATGTGCACTGCAGGTGGGGCAGATGTAACATGTGCAGAGAGAGTTACATTTTGGGTGGGATGTGTTGAAACTGAAATCTAAATTGCAGTGGAAAAATAATGCAGCCAGTATTTACCCTGCACAGAAAAAAAATTACTCACCCAAATCTAATAGTGTGTACACACGGTTAGATTTGGCTTCTGATGTTCCCGATATAGGGAACATCAGAAGCCACATTGCATGCTTTTTTAGGGCTTCCGAGCCCGATGCACGCTCCTGTGTGAGCGCATATCGGCAGCCAGATAGAGAGGGCAGGCAACACTATATAGTGCAGATCTGCACTATATACTGTAAATTGTGCCCCTCTGGCATGCCGTGAGATGTGAGTCCCGATGCGATATGATCGCGTCGGGACTCGCATCTCAAGGCAGTATCTGCCGTGTGTACACACCTGAACTCTCTCTGCACATGTTACATCTGCCCCACCTGCAGTGCACATGGTTTTGCCCATTTTCCCAAAAAAAATTGTACTGCGATCAGATCTGAATAAAGGCCTATGCCCTTAACATGCTTTGTTTTTCTCTGTGCAAATATGATTCATAATTGATATTTTGTATTGTTCTGTTAAGTTTGGACATCTGTGTAAATTATATTTAGTGTACATTTATGAAATACAATATTGAAAGAGGTGTCATGATAATGCATTAATAACAAAGGATAATTAGACCTAATATATACATTGTCTTTATATAATACTCCTGCCAGTTGATCATACTTTGCATCAAATAGTAATGGTGTGTACACACTTGTACAATCCCCCGCGATTCTGACTATATAGTCAGAATTGCATCGGTATCACACGCAGATCGCATGCAGATCACAAGGGGTTTAACCCTTGCGATCCCGATGCGCGCTCCCGTATCGCACGGCAGAAAGTCTTGGCTGCCTTGAATATATAGTGCACATCTGCACTATATAGTCAAAATTGTATGCCATCGCATGCATACCATGCGATGTGATCTGATCGCATCGGGGATCGCATCGCACGGCACATCTCAGGTGTGTACACACCATAAGACCATGGCTCCCATACTTTTCTTCCAGACTTCTATGCTTTTAGCTGCTTAATTTTAAGAAACAAGGAATCTGTGAGCTTAATGTTATATTCGCACTTCTCTTTGCCATGAGCAGGGAGGGATTTAGGAATTAGGACGCCCCTAGGCACAACCGTAATTATGACCACCTTCTGTCCAGTTTTATTATTTCATTTGTCTGGTAATCTGTAATCATTATGTATTGCAATAATAAAAGTTATGAACTATAGTAATTTAATTTCATTTTAATTCTGTATATACATTTACTAAGTAGGACGGCTTAAAGGGGTAGTCTGTGCATAGCCTACCCATTTACACTCCACTCAAGGGGGTGTATGGTACAGTAGAGGGAAATATTTTGAAGTTACTGCTAAATTTTGGACTGACCGTACTTGAGACAAGCTGCCAGGTGATGCCCCAAACAAGTGTCTCACCTAGGCATGTACCTCGTGTCAAATTCACCACTGGTCATGAGGTAAACTGGAGAGGTACAAGAGGGGGCCACCATGTTTGTTACTACAGTGGTGTATTCTGCTTTACTATATATTCTGAGCACTATGGGGGAAATTTACTAAGATTGGAGATCTATTTCATATGGGATGTTGCTAGTGGCAACGGTACTTGTTTCCTATCACGGCGCCCATCACAGGTGATCGCATACCTTAAATTAAGGTATGCGATGGACGCGACCGACACGATTTCAGGGCTATTTTTAGCCTTTTCCCCGACAATTAAAAAATCGCGTCCATCGCATGCCTTAAGTTAAGGCATGCGATGCGACCGATGCGATGAACGCGATTTTACATAGGGAACAATGTTAAATGGGCCAATGGACCCGATTTTTCATTGTATACCCACCCTTATGGGTATTTTACATGTGAAATGCCCCCCCCCCCCCTCGACGTTAACGCCGACCCATAATGGACGCCAACCCGAAGCGTGGCAAGCACACGTGGGGCGGTGGTACGCTTCCTCCGACTTTTTCATACCCCCATTATCCACGTTGGCGTGGAGTTGACTTTATATAGTGTGGCGAGCGCAGCGAGCCACCGAGCCTGAAGCGTGGCGAGCGGATGCGTAATACCTGTGAAGTAATGCGCGTCCCCTCGCAGGGCTCGCTGCGCTCACCATGCTTCGGGCTCGGGGGCTCATTGTGCTCGCTACACTATATAAAATCAACTCCACGCCGACGTGGATAGTGGGGGTATGAAAAGGTCGGAGGACGCGTACCGCCGCCCCGCTCGGGCTCGCTATGCTCGCCACGCTTCGGGTTGGCGTTCGTCGTGGGGTGGCGGTAGCAATGGGGGGCATTTGACCCATCAGGGTGGGTATACAATGAAAATTGGGGTCTGGGGGGCATTTAACATTGGGCCCAATGTAAAATCGGGTCTCAGGGACCATTTTATATTGGTTCCGATGTAAAAATCGCATCGATCGCATGCGATTTGGTTGCATGCGATGTGATCAACACAATTTTTTTGGACCCGATGGATAAAATCAAAATCGCAGGCGCCGTGCTAGGAAACAAGTACCGTGGCAACTAATCAGAATCTACTTCTTATTTGTTTGGCACCTTCTTTGGCATGGGATGAGCAACATCCCATGTGAAAGAACTCCCATCTTCGTAAATTTCCCCCTATGGGTCTTATTCAGATGTGGTTGGAGCTGCTATCACAGCAGTTTTCTTATATATATATATATATATATATATATATATATATATATATATATATATATATATATATATATATATATATATATATATATATATATATATATATATATATATATATATATATATATATATATATATATATATATATATATATATATATATATATATAATATATATATATATAATATATATATATATCTCAGCGGTGGCACTCGCTGGACTTTCTAGGAAGAATGCAGGCTACACAAGCAGATACTGGTAAGCTTTTGGATTTTACTCCTTCATCAGTGTCTGATGAAGGAGTAAAATCCGAAAGCTTACCAGTACCTGCTTGTGTAGCCTGCATTCTTCCTAGAAAGTCCAGCGAGTGCCACCGCTGTTATCTATATTGCATTACCGGAGGGTCCGTGGGAGGCACCGGGGCAGCTGCTATCTCCATTACACTGGAGTGCCTGTTTTCTCTTTTATATATATATATATATATATATATATATATATATATATATATATTTATCTATCTGTAAAGTAGTGCAGCATGAGGATTCTATTACAAGCATACTCCTCCTGCTACAGCAGTTATCTGAGCTGTATCTTAGTAGGCAGCATAGGATCACTGACTCCCCATTGGATGGCTTTAGTC
The DNA here is from genome assembly GCF_055691185.1 of Crinia signifera. NCBI lineage: Eukaryota > Metazoa > Chordata > Amphibia > Anura > Myobatrachidae > Crinia > Crinia signifera. The sequence goes on from NC_139219.1 coordinate 185,729,146, forward strand.
CCTCATTGGGACATGCAAGCCGCTTGTTGTAGAGGCCAGAAAGTTTTGATCAAGAGACAGAGATCCCCGGCCTCTTTCCTTCCCCTGAACATCGGCAACACGCCTCAGTATTTTACAAACTGCCCACTTTTGAACAACCCCTCCTCTGCAAAGCAGCAATCAGTTCTAGCCCTGGGCCAGACTACGTGCTACATGTTTCCTTTCCGTGACCTCTCATACCAACAAATATTTCTATACATTCAATACTCTCATGCCATAATTCCAGGGTGCCCCAATTAAGAGAGAAATAAAACTAGTATAGTCTTGTTTTGATGATGCCTTTTTCTCAGAAACCTCGTCATTTAGAGTAATTGCCCACTTTTGAACAATTGTGACGTTAATCATAATATTTTTAGTACTTGTTTCCTAGCACGGCGCCCATGGCATTGCGTACCGTTATTAGTGATGTGCGATGCGATCTCTATGTTAAATGCACAGGAGTGCTTGTACAATGAAATATCGCATATGATTGCATGCCAGCAAATGGCATGCAATGCGATATTTCATTGTACAAGCACCCATGACATGTGATGGGTGTTACAATGAGATGTAACCCTCAGTATCCACGCCATCCCGAAGCATGGCGAGCGCAGCGGTACACATCCTCCGACCTTTTCATACCCCCACTATCCACGTATAGTGTGGCGAGCGCAGCGAGCCACCGAACCTGAAGCGTGTCGAGTGCACGTGGAATATGAGCCCGAACCGTGGTGAGCGGACGCGAAATACATGTAAAGTAATCAGTGTCCCCTTGCGGTGCTCGCTGCGCTCGCCATGCTTCGGGCTTGTATTCCGCGTCCCCTCGCCACGCTTCGGGCTCGGTGGCTTGCTGCGCTCTTCACACTATGTAAAGTCAACTCCACGCTGACGTGGATAGTGGGGGTGTGAAAAGGTTGGAGGACGCGTACCGCCGTCGCTCGCCACGCTTTCGGTTGGTGTTGATAGTGCGAGTGGCGTTGACCCTAAATGATGGAATCACATTGTAAGCACCCATCTGTGTGCTTGTACAATTAAATTGGAATCACATCGCATGCCGCAATATTGCGTGCGATGCAATGCGATGAGTTGTCGTACGATGGAATCGTGGGCGCCGTGCTAGGAAACCAGTACCATATTTTTTTTTATTTTGTCAGTTTATAAACTTGATCTTTTTGAAGTATATGGGTGTTATATGTTATGTCCATAGCAGAGGATGTTATTCTATGTAATCTTCATGAGAAATGTTATCCTAATACTAAATGTGTTCATTGTGCCTTGATTAAAGGGCCTATGATAAGCAAGCATAACATTAGAGGAATGGAATTGTAGCCTAATCACATCTTGGCAGAGCGAAGTGATGGGGAAAGGCCAAGGCTGCAGGATAACTTGTTTCCAAGGCTTAACCCCCAATATAAAATGCTGATGACAAAGGTTGATGGTATTAAACTATATACTGTATATAGCACCTAACATGTTAACGTGTATATTTCTACATATCACCTGAATGTATTTTGCATGTGTCAACATTCAGTGCATATTACATACAGTAGTGTGCCACAACACCTTGCTGCTTGTGTGATGGTATATAGCACATCAAATACTGTAGATGGGACAAATACTCATCTGGACAAAATATTGCATATTGTATAAATAAATGTTGAATGTGTTTGTTTTCTAGATCCAGGGCTTTTAGCAGAAGTTAACAAATGGAAGCAGCAATTACTTAGCTTCTCTGCTCAAGAAATTGGAAAAACCTTAGTATTTTTAAATGGCTCTTCCCTGGAATGTCGATTTCGGGAGTGCAACTTGGGAAACCTTATATGTGATGCTATGGTAAGGGGCCGTTAATTAGCCAGGAAAATAAGTTTTGCCAAAAATGGCCGTGGATTGTCAAGATCACAGCCGGATACTGACAATCCACAGCTGTTTTCCCAGACACGCCCCCTTTTCGCTGATTGGCAGGCGGAACATTGATTCCTGCCTGCCGATAAACTGGCGAGCAGAATGAAAATGGACCAACTTGCCCCCCTTTAGTAGTGAAAAGTATGCCTATAAATATTCATAACCCTTTTGGTTTATAAAATTATGTTACTGGACTAAACTCATACTGTAGCTAGAAATTACTAGGCCCATAGAAATCCTTTTAAGATGCCAAAACTCTAACTTGTTGCTCTAGTGCTCAGCGGCGTAAGTATAAGTTTTGCTCCAAAATTTGGGCAGTGCCCTCCCATAGTTAACCCCCCCCCCACATACACACAGTTAAACCCTCCCCCCACGGCACAGTAAAGTTAACCCCCCCCCCTCCCCGCCTCACCTCTCCAAAAGCCACTGTAGCAGGCACCTTGTCTGTGGTCCAGGCTCCCCTGTCTGCTCCTGGTTCCAGCATCTATTGAAAAGGGACCATCACAAAATGTCCGCCCCCATACAGCAGACAGTTTTCTGCTGTATAGGGGCGGACATTTTGTGATGGTCCGTTTAGATTAGAAGCAGAAGCCAGGAAGGTACGGGGAGCCGGCACCGCAGACAAATCTTCTGCAGGTCCTGGGCTCCAGCCACAGGTGAGCTTCTGGCAGGCGACAGTGGCATTACAATAGCCCCACAGATCCCCGGTGCCCACACTTATACAGCTCCTCCCCTCCACCGCGATGCCTGCAGGGCTGTTGTTACGCCACTGATAGTGCTTCTCCAATATTCTTGGGACACATTAGCAGTGCATATTTTCCATTTTTCCATGCTGGAGCACAGGTATATTACTGATACACATTTGAAAAATCCGCAGTGGTTCTAATTTTTTTACTTGATAGGCACCTGGAAAAAAATGCACACTTAAGACGTGTACACACAGGAAGATTCTTCCGGGCAATTTTGACTACATCATCAAAATATCTTAGAAGAGTAGGCGGAATCGCCCGTTGTGTACACAACATCTTCTGGACAAATAGACAGAGCAGGCAGCGTCTAGTGAAAATATTCTTGCCTGCTCTATTTGTCCAGAAGATGTGTACACAACGGGCTGGGGAAAGCAGGATGTGGAAACCATCTAATCTCTGACAGCTAACTACCACTTGATTACACACAGGGCTAAATCTAGTGTTGAGTTTCACTTATAAGTGTTGTTATTTTAAGAATTTCCAGTGCTATTCAAGAAAAAGGTTAATACAAGTTGAGTATCCTTTATCCAAAATGCTCGGGACCAGAATTTAGGATAACTGATTATTCCGTATTTTGGAATATTTTTATATTTGAACGAGGTATCTTGCATTTATGTTCTATAAGCACATCAAACACATGAAATACACACAAATATATTTGTTTGTACATGAAACAAGGTTTAAAACATGAAACAAAGTTTGTGCACAATATCAGACACTGAATTAAAATGCCAAGCAATCATGTCCTTGCACATATTTAGAGCCAGTTACATGTTATTTCCCCAGTAGTGCCAGTTACAGTTGTCTCCAGTAGGTTTTGGAGACGGTTTTCAGAATAATTTGGATAACGGATATTTAGATAAGGGATACTCAACCTGTAATATGAAACAGCCATAGTCCCTTTGATTATAAATTCCTAGGTAGAGCATCTTTATATAAAATATTTAGCCAGTCTTTCAATAATTGAAAATTTGCTGTGATGGGTCTCTTGATATATGTATATATTTTTTTCTTACTTTTTTTATTTTTTCTTTGCTCATCTCAGATTTCTAACAATATTCGAAATCCAGATGAAGTTGTTTGGAACCATGTTTCTCTCTGTATCATAAATGGTGGTGGAATAAGAGCATCAATTGATGAGCGATCCAGTAATGGTGTGTATTTACATTTACTGCAATGTGTGTGATTGGGTTTGCCGGATGACCTACCGACAGTCGGATTTCCAACGATTAGTAGACCGACATCGGAATCCGGACTGTTTGTGTATATCTCACTAAATGGGAGATGTATCATTCATTGCAAATATATAGCAATCATATCTCCTTGACTCCACAGTCATGCCGGCAATTATGATCGCCAGTGGCCATTATTACCTTCTTACTGTGACAGCATTTACATCCACTTTCTATCTCCAAACTTTAGTAAATAGACCCTTAAATCCCTTCCAGGTTTCAGACCCGGGCTTGAAATGCACATTTGCAGCCACTGGCCTGTGTATGCGTATGTGTCCTCTAAAGAAAAGGGATTTTTACCAAAAGAAGCCTGTGGTATTTTCTGTGGCTAGCTGCGTGAGGGCGCATTGTAGTCCTATAGGTCAACATAAGTGTACTTCCCAAAAGAAGAACTTCCAAATTGATTAGCATTCATACTGCTTAACCATGCAGAATGCAGAAAGTGAGCAATAAGGGTAAGGCTGTATTTACTTAGCAGTGAGTCAGGGACTGGCTGGTAAATTTAACCTGGGGGCAAACACAAAGTCCTGGGCCACCCTTAAAATGTAGTTTTGACTATAGAACAAAGGCTAATTTAGAAACCGGTGAAAGCCATTTGTTGATTAAAATGTTGTTGTTTAAAAAAATCTGTGGCCAATAGGAAAGAAGGGTATAAGGCCACGATGTTTACAGCTTCAAAGAAACATACACGGTACAATGTGGCCACTATAGCGCAAATCGATGCATGCTCCATATTGAAACTGTACAGATGGCCTCAGCTTGTATACCATTATTAGCTGAAAGTAAGTTACATTTTTTCTGGGTTCCAGAATGAAATTATGTAGTATTATTAATAAATAGCTTCTAGAATTTCTTATGCACAGTTGTGCAGATGTCACAAATAGGAGTTTGACTAATACAGGAAAAACATGGTGGAGAATGTTGATCTTGTCATATTTAGGAGATCAGCCTGTATCTTATAACCATTGGAATTTTCTATTGCCTAGCAATATAGTTTCAAAAAAGCCTGTGAAATAACACCGTTTTAATTCAGCACTTTTTTCCCATCACTGGCATACCATGTATAAGTGGATTTAACATCAAGTGGTATTACCCACTTAGCACTCGTTGAAATTCCATCTCGTTAGCTTTGCCTGTCTTTTTATTTAACACTGCCGACACTGCACTCCCAGCCACACTTCTCCTGCTCCCAGGTTCTGTCCCATAATGCTGTGCGGCTGTCTGATTACTGTAGTAACCAGTTGCAACCCGTACATAACTAATCAGGATCTATTCCATGAATTAATATTGCCACCTTGAAATGAGGATACATAGGATTTTCTGAAAAAAACAGCCATAGGCCTAGTAGTGTTTTTTTATGTTGACACATTTGTATGCAGAGCTGTGTGTTTATCTTTTATTTGGCACATTGTAAGGGTGGATTAGATAGCACATTGCTCAAGTTGGATTTTCCAGCATCCAGTTGATCTTTATGCAAATATTTTAGTTAGAAATCCTTTTAGGTCTCACAAGCTGTTTCTGCTTGTTTTTAAGTACTGTGATCAAGATTTAAGCGTACGCGTTAGCTATGCTTTATTTCCCATATGCTATGTGTCTGTTCATAGTTCTGCATCTAAAATGCTGAATCTTTTTTTATTTTCTGCCCATGCCTTGGAAATGTTGAATGCTTAATTACTCACCTCAGCAGTCACCTCCTTTAACAAACAAACAAACCAAAACTCATTTTGTGAATAACACACAAGCTCCGTTTAGTACACAATAAGCTTTTTATTCCACGTCTAGCAATGTATGCATAATTCAGATGACTTCACTTTTCTGAAATGCATTCCCAAATAACAGTCTGTTATACTGGTCATGAAAACTAAAAGTTAGCATGGACTCTGCTGAACACAGTCAAATATGGAAATATATCAAATGTACTAAATTTATTATTTCTGTAACTAAAAATATAAAGAGACCACACTTTTTAATAATCTACTATAAGAAAAATACTTAACTATAGCAAAGGATATAATTTGGCAAGACAATGTGTTATAAAAGTTGGTGTATTTTGAAATCCTGTGATTACCATTTTGTTTTTGCAGAGCAGACAGAAAAATATCAAATGGGGAAAAAAACACATAGGATAACGCATATCCACATATGATAATGCATATCCTTCGTGTGTGGCCTACAGGATTCTAAATGCTGCAACCTTTGAAAAACAACTCAGAGCTGTATAATTTTGGCAAGCAATAGCGATTTTAAAAATAGGACGAACGCTTTTGAAAACCAAAGACAAAACGTTGCAAAATAGCATGTCTGTATTAATTCAATATGCGGCCATACTGTACATATTAAATTACTTCAGAATCTTTAATTGTCTTGAAATGTACCAGAAAAAAAGTTGTAAAAAAGAATTAGAAGGTAACGTTAAGCTTTTTTTGTTACATGGAAGTGATACCATAACGCTACGGTTAAACAATGGGATCATGTTTTACTTCTGGAACCAAAACTTATAATATGACTTAACATGAAAACAAAAGGCTATAAATATGCAAATTAATTCCTACACAGATAAAATAATCCACACAATATAGTAAGTATAACTACACGACTCCATTTTTTTTTTTTTTTTTTTTTTTTTACTGTATATGCATGTAAATAATCAGTTAGACCAAACAAATATTAATAATGTAATTTTATGGTAATTTTTTTGTGGCAGATCTGGTTTGCGACCTTCTCCTCTGAGGGACAGGGGTGACGAAGGGAGATTTTTGGGAAGGGTGATAGTTACCAAGATGCCATAAGTAGGGGTGTGAGGGGTTCCTAGTCTGTTACTAGCACCCTGCAGACCGGGCCTCTGCTGGAGAATTGTCTGGAGTGTCTTTTTAATGCTCCATACAGGCCTCCTTCAGTCTGTGCACCCCCAGAGCGTTCTCTCACACTTGTGTTGAGGTCATTGTTTCGCATTTGCACTCATCACATTCCATCAATATCTATGGGATTTTTTTTATGTAGAATTTACACAAATGATACCTAGTATTTTCAGAAGATACCATTAATGTTTTGACTCCTTCTAACACATTCCAATTACTAATTATAACACATCAACAAACAAAATAGATTTAAAAAGGCAAAGATGCAACAAAGATATACAGTACTTTGTGATTCTTGTTTCTTCAATAATGCATAGCTTCAAAATAATAATAAATAAAAAAACAGAACTGAAGACTACTGAATTAAATAGTCATTAAATAGTCAAAACATTATATGTCACACAAGATGGGAAGAGATGTGGGCTTTAGACACCCCCCCCCCCCCCTCATTTGTGTTATCACTAAACCATCTACTAAGGAGGCACATTGTATGAAAGAGGAGACTCTTGTGGGGAAGGGGGGATTATTTTATTAAATTGGCAAACTCAAATGAGAGCTTATAACCAATCAATTAAAATAATAAATTAGCCAATTTAATGGGGGAGATAGGGCACAAAGATATCACCAGACAATAGCTGCCAGTGTCATAACTTGATGGGGGTGTGGCCACAAAATTGTTCCGATTCACATTACAACCCACAGTAGGACCCCTTATACACATAGTGCCAGGTAGAGCGCCTATACCTTATTCTTCCTATTTACTCTCCCCTTCCACCCACAGGGTGTACTATCATTAAAAAGTAAGTGAGATAGACTGGTAAATGTCCTAAAGTTTCTAAAAAGGAAAGAAACTGTTGCACATAGCAAACAATCAGATTCTGTCTATCCTTTCTCTATTGAATCCTAGAAAAGGATCGACAGAATCTTATTGGTTGCTAAAGCAACAGCACCTTTCATTTTTAGAAACTTTAGTTAATGTACCCCTTTCTCTATTTTGCTATTCTCAACACAATGGGGATCAGTGCTGTTTGCTGTAATGTATAAAACAGCCAGATCAGCAGCTATCAAAACATACAAAGACAGCCAGTTGGGGTGAATGCAGAGGGTGTACCCAAACAGGCCAGATTCCTTGGTGGGAATCAAGTAAGTAAGATTTCACTACATTTAAAATGATGTTCAGACATATTGTATTATTTTGGTGCATCTGGCTGTGTGTACAGACACTCTCTACACTTGCTTCTGGGGCTGAGGTCACAGCTGATTCTGAATCTTGACCTTCACGTCGAGCAGCCAATTGGTAAAAGTGTACACCTGGTTATCAAGCCCCATTGTGTGAAATGCGCATCCAGCTCATGCCCAACCTGTGCACAGACTGGCACTTCAGATTATTCTATTATATATGTATTTATCTGAAACCTTCCCCCTTAATGACCTGAAATTAATTTTCAGTCTTTATTCCACTTTTAAGATTTAAGCTCATACTTCTCTCCTATTGATATTTGGACTTGGGCCTATCGCCCACACAGAGCAAACCATTAAGAGCTGCTTGGACCTTAAACCCTTGGCAACACCTTATGGGATGGGCCCAATCTCGTCTGACATGGCAGCAATACCATATAGGGTCTGACCAATACATGAGTGGGGCACCATCAGAGAAGACCAGGTACTGTCCTTCTCAGATAGACCACCCCTCCAAATACACTGTGCAATATTCTTATATCAATTTTGTATTGCTCTCTGATACCAGACATCCATTTACTATTACTTTCCCACAGGCTCTAATTGTTGATGACACCAGGTACTTTCCCTGACCTAGCTTTGCCACCAGGGCGGCTTGGTGTCATCCAGAAGCAGCAGACAAGCATTTCCCATCCTTCTATTCATATTTACTTTGTTGACCTTGGCACGCTTAACCATAGGCCCATGGCTGGTTCGCAGACACCAACAGAAACCTATACAGGTCCTGACACTTACCTACTTTCTGTTCGCTTCCTCTTCATTCTTTACCACTCAGGCTCTCATTGTCCATAACCCCATGTACCCTCCCTGCTCTGGTCCACTGAGCATTATTTCCTTCCAGATAGTTATACTTTCCGCTCTTGGCACACAACCAACTGTTCACAGCCAGAGGCACACGGCTGGATAGCAGATACCAATGGAAAAGACGTATGGCCTCTGACACTATTATCTTTCTAGTCTTTCTCCTTGCTTAGCTCCCAGTCGACACTTATCAAGTTTCAGCCCTTACCAGGGAATCGTTCTTACATGTAGGTCGACCCTCTACAGTGGACATTAGGCCACCAAATAGTTTTTATCTAACAGGGCCTCCCGCCCACCACTTTTTTTTAAATAAATATTCGCATTGTGCCTTATTTACTTACCAGACTCTGGTGAATTATTCATGTGAATTGTGACACTGGAGAGGGTTACCTTTCCAACAGCCTATAACAGGCATGATTGATTTATGTTGGTCTTTTAGATTATTCTCTTTGATAGTTTATTCACATTATTAGTAAATAAATACAGCACAGAACCTAAATCCTTTTGTTGAAAGCATGTATACATACCTGGATCAGCCGGCGCTAGGGCGGGTCCACTGACATGTCAGTCAGGTGTGTATTTGGCTTTGCTGCACACTGCAGGCTGGAGCTGACATCACACACCCTCCCATAAAATGCTTGGGCACGTCTGCAGGGGGGTTATTTTTTGGCATTCCCATGAAATGGCCGGGTACCACCCCCAAATGTTTCCTGTCAATCATTTTGTGAAGGCTAGCGATCAAAATAAGTATCGGTAATTAATCGCTAGACTGCATCATGCATGCACATTGCGGCCCAGATGCATGCACAGTCTATCGATAATCGGTTGCTGTGTGAATTTGCAGTCGTGTGATCAGGTCTAAATCATATCCATTGTATCCTTGACACTATTTTACAGTTATGATAATTTTTTCTTCACTATATAACATAGGGTATACCTAATAAGTAGTAATGACCCAACCTAAATATTGGGGCCAGTGAGCCACAATCATGCTTTCCAATGCCGATGCTCTTAATTCTTTTCAGGCTTTGCTCAAAAAACAAAGGTTGTGCTCTATTTTCTGTGTCTGTCTGGTTTTTATAATAAAAGTATTCTATTAATAGACTTAGAAAAGTGTGATAAATAATACTTGTATAAATTCACAGGAAGCATAACGACTGAAGACCTGATATCTGTGCTCCCCTTTGGAGGAACATTTGATCTGATTGAAGTCAAGGGATCCACCCTATTAAATGCATTTGAACACAGTGTACATCGTTATGGTGGTAGTACCGGAGAGTTTCTGCAAGTTGGTGGTACGATACATTTTCATATTTGTTATGTCCATGAAGAATACCTAGTTCATGGATTGTGCTACAATTAATGATTTTGTAAAATGTGAACTCATTATACCAGGTAAGTCATCTTAGTGTCTGCTGGATGATCTCTCCTGACACCTTTCTATCCGCTGCTCTCTCCTGATCCCTTTCTATCCGCTGCTCTGTCCTGATCCCTTTCTATCCGCTGCTCTGTCCTGATCCTTTTCTATCCGCTGCTCTGTCCTGACCCCTTTCTATCTGTTGCTCTGTCCTGACCCCTTTCTATCTGCTGCTCTGTCCTGACCCCTTTCTATCTGCTGCTCTGTCCTGACCCCTTTGTATCTGCTGCTCTGACCTGACCCCTCTCTGTCTGCTGCTTTGTCCTGCCCTGCCTGTCTCTATCACTGACTGCTGTTCCACACTAACCCTAACACTCAGGGGCGGATTTATGGGTCAGGCCGCCCCTATGCACAAATTTCTGGTCGCGCCCCCCCTCCCTACACTAGGTAAGTGTGCTACACGGCATCCTGCTGTGCACTAGCTTACCCTTTTCCGTGTGATTGTTCGTGGTGTAGCGGTACTCCAGTGCACAGGGATGCGCACTGTACTTCCGGGTTCAGCAGTGCTCCCCTGTGCTGTCATCAGAAAGAGCCGGCCTGCTGTGGATTCCGGATGGTTCCAGGTGGCTGCGCGCGCACACAGCGCGCTGCGTGTCCATTTCACCGTGCTCGGTTAGCAGCATTGCCTCTGACTCGCTCAGTCAGCACCGCCGCCGGGGCGGTGACATGGACAAACCGCTGCGGCCTTGCCAGACTACCAGTGTGGGCCTGGTAACCATAATTTAGCCGCCCTTAACAGGTGCCACCCCTAGGCCCGTGTCTCACGGGCCTAGTGGCAAATCCGGCCCTGCTAAAACTATTATTCTGGAAAATTCCCCCAGGTAAAAGCCAACTGGCAGTGCAAATAGACTCATATCACTTCTGTAACACACACTCTTAGTACAACCATTTAGTTGAACAACAGGTAAAATAACTTTTGCAACTAGCCAGTGCAGCAGTTCTCAACCTGTAGTCCTGACTCCAAAGTGGGTTCTATTAATTTCAGCATGTGGTCATGATGTTGCTGACAGTTAGGCTGAGGACTACTTTTGATGTCTCGTCAGCGATCCGAGGAGTCTGAAAAATCGGTAGAATTGTCTGTTATTTTTGAGATCATAAGGCAGGCTTCCTGCCATCCTCTGCCCTGTCTACCACAGGGTCCCATTGCAAAATAGTTTGAGAACCCCTGAACTATTGTATGGTTATGCTAATGATATATATAGAGGGTGAGCACACTGAAAAATGGTGTAACTCTGCACCTGCAGAAGTATATAAATTATAGTATTTTGTGGTGGCCACTGTTCCATATAGACCAGAACAGGACCATAAGCTTCAAATCATGCAGTGGCTAGCACACTCTCAGTTCTACAAATTAAATAATGTGCTCCCAATATCGTTAAAATGTCATATTTTGTTTACTTCTGTCCAAAGAAGTCTAGATCACTAATAGTGGAAATAAAAATTGCTAGTAACTGGATGCGTGTAAATGGAGTGTAGCGGCAACCATGTGCAAACCAGGTATAGTGGCGAATGAGAATAGTAAAGGATAAAGAAAAAACATAAACAAAAAAAAATAAAGTACAATAATAATGATAAAATAGATTAAAAAATAAGATGGACAAAATGAAATAAAAGATATATATATATATATATATATATATATATATATATATATATATATATATATATATACACACGTAGTGGGCGGCACTCATGAGCCTCCACAGTTATACATCAAAGTGCAGGTGCAGTTTAATGTTAATGTTTCGGGGAACGTGTCCCCATCCTCAGAACCATTTCATTTTGTCAGCGGCAAAACTGTTTCAAACTTGCTGGATATGGAGGAGGGAGCTATGAAGACAGATTGGATGTAGGGGCAGATAGGGACTGGGGGTGAGGTGCATAGGTCAAAGTGAAAGTACAGTACATTGCAGAAACTGTCAATTTGACAGGCTTTTAACTAGTATAGATCATATTTATCAAGTACTAAGCTGTACTCTGTGATGTATGTTTGCAGAGGACTTTTGGGGACAGGTTCATTTATGTACTGTGCAGGGAAGGCAGACACTCACCCCATCCTATTGCCAACATAACTGCTTAATATGAAAATAATAATATTGGATGGCAAAGGTAGCCAATACTGTTCTGCCTGGGGGCACATTAAAACCTAAATCTGCCCTTGCCTAAATTCCCTTATGTAGAAGCTACGGAAGTCAATTCCGGGGCATTTTTTTAATCCCGGGACTCTGGATTGAAAATTGCTCATTCCCGGGATCCCGGGATTGGCTTCCCTAAAAAAAAAAAAAAAGCCCCGCATGTTTACTTACATGGAGCCCGGTGGGTGTCGCCGGAAGGGTGGGCCGGGAGCCGGGTGGGTAGGCGGGGTCTCCGGGAGCCAGCCAGCATGTCCAAGACAGGAGCAGGCAGGAAGACAGGTGGGGAAGAGAGTTCTCCGTGAGCTGGGTGGGTGGGCGGGGTCTCCAGGAGCCAGCCAGCACGCTCAGGACACTTCTTATGGCTATTTCACACGCTCCGGCTCCTGCCGGGCGGCGAAACCCCGCACTGCCAAATGCCATGCCGCACACAGTAGTTGTTAATGTCCACTCACATGGGATGGCCAAGGCCCGGCCGCCCAGTTGCAGCCGGATCCCACCACTGAAAGGGACGGGCTGTGGCCATCCCCACCATTGTAAACTGCTGTGTGCGGCATGGCTTTCTGGCCATGTGTGGTTCCGTGAAATAGCCCTTATCGTGACCTATGACCGCTGCCGGGTACAGGGGAAGTTGGGCAGCGTCTGAGCGACGCTCAGAAGCTGCCCGGCATTAGACTGCACATGCGCAGTCTAATCCCGAAATCCCGGGATTGGATACCCCAATCCCGGGATTGAAATCCCAGTGTTTTGGGACCCAAATCCCGGGATCCCGCCGATCCTGATCCCGGGATTGGCCACCCTTAAAAACATAACAGGGTGGTAGCAGGATAATTGCATGTTTAAATTAACAAACTGACCTCCATGTATCTTTTTTGCAAGTAACACAAAGTGATTCATGTTATAAAATCTTTAAGAAAGGATTGCACCTGTAATAAGGTGAAGAAAAGAATTCCAGGAAAGCAACATTACAGTTCCCCACAAAGATGGCTTATATTGATTTGATGTTTTTTGTTTTATATATAGGTATTAAAGTTGTGTACAATATAGATAAAGATCCTGGAAAAAGAGTTGTCAGGTTAGACGTTATTTGCACCAAATGCCGTGTGCCGAGATATGTCCCAGTTCAGATGGACGAAGTATACAAAGTTGTTCTCCCTGAGTACATTGCTAATGGTGGCGATGGTTTCAGTATGTTAAAAAATGAAAGTTTGCGACATGATAGTGGTAAGTGTTCAAGACATGTCACACAAAGCTATGAGTATATACCCACATTTGTTTCAGTGATAGTTTACATTTGCAAGCACCTATCCCCATTACAAAATTACATTTCACTCACAGAAGGCAAATCATAAAAGGGAGTATAACATTTCCTAAACATGTACAACAAGTAGTGGATAAGTGGAATATCATCCCGTCAAAGTTGGTAGAGGCTAAGACAGTAGAGCCGTTTTGCTTGGGATGACATATCTCAAGAGTGGCTACCTGAAGAAATTGTTTTTGTTATAAAAACAATGTTTGCACTCCTTTTGGAGTCCCCTGCCAGGGTTTTGTCCTCAGCAGCTAAACAGATGTTCCCACAATTTTTAGCCACATCTGGATGACAATTACCTGTATGGACAATAAAGTTTTTTTTTAAATAGAGTCACTTTTTAGGCAAACTGGATCCTTGAAAGAGTGACAACACGAAACGCCTTAGAGCAAAGGAGAGTACCCCCGATGCCAGCAGTAGCCAAAAAACTAAACCTCACGCCGGCAAACTAGAGCTCCACTGCCCCTCGCCACGCACAGAGCTAAAGACTGGAAGCTGCGGCTGAAGATAACATCACAGCCGCTGAGCTGACAGACAGGCATTCCAACTGGGAACTCCATCACTCCAAAGGCAGTGTAAACATTGTTTTTATAACCATTACTCACAGTGCTTCTTACACCAAATGCAAATTACCATTATATTGGAGCTGCTTAATAGCATAGAGCGCGGTACACTTATTTTTTATAAGTTTATACTTACAAAAAGCTAAGGACTTTGCGGTTACCTACAGGTTAAAAAAGGGTTGACTCAATGGGTCAAGTGGTTCTTATCTGCCTTCAAATTATGTTTCAAATATAGCATATAGGTTCCCATTCACTGGCATCTATAACGGGTGCACACATTTTTTCAATACTTAATCTCTGGAGCCCCACACCGGCAGCAACATCATTGCATTAACCACTGGTAAAATGACCATTTTCCTGTTTCATGTATGCACAGTAGGAGAATCACTGGGAATATGGTGCAGTGGCCATATTATTGGAGACCTTCCTATGCACTAGACTCTGCTAGAGTGCTAGGGTCTCCTAGTGCCCAAACTCCATTGCTCTGCCTGCTACAGAGGAGAGATGGAGACTGCACACTGGTGTTCCCATTGTTGGATCAGTGAGGAGTGACTATCATTGAGTAAAGTTCATGTGTACCAGATCACTAAATGTCAGGATTGCACTTTAAAAAAAGAATAGCGGAAAAGAAAAAAAACCCTCTATTCTATCTTCTATTCTTTCTAAATGTTTAAAGTGTAAGTCCATTCACAAGGCGTGTGTGCCTGGTTTTAGGCAAACTAATAGATCTTCCTCAGACAGCGGGTTTTTGGTGGGTCAATGAGCCGCACAGGAAGCTTAGGTAATTAAAAAGTCCAATGCTGTGTACACACTACCCAATCCCTAGCGAGATTGTTAGCGACAGGACCTGACCTTATTGCCCTACACACTTACCGATGCTGACTGCGACAACGTGGGGGGGGGGCATGCTGCATGGCATTGCTAGTGTCATCCCCGATTGACCTGCATGTATAGACAATGGGGGATATATTCTATTGTGTACACTGGACGATTTTAAGAAGTTGCCATGACTTATCATTATTGCCACATTTATTTCAAATATCATCTAGTTTGTACCTGGCAGATCTCTGAGCTGTTACCTCAGACTGTCTGCTGTGTACAATATGTATAGAGGCATAGGCAGCCCTACACATACATCCAAATATACAAAAATAATTATTGCTTCTGAAGTTCTGTATTTGTATCAATTCTTACACACATTGTAAAAGTCCCATTTTTGTCATCCTACTGTTGGCCTTGAACAATAATGGAAGTAAATGTATTATGTTTGTTTTGTTCCCTAGGTGATCTTGATGTGTCTGTTGTAGGAAATTACATAAAGAAAATGTTAAGGGTTCACCCTGCTCTGGAAGGGAGGGTACAGTTTTCCAATGAGGACTCTAGAAGTTCATCATCCAGTTTCATCTTTATGCACACTCCCTTGGTGTGGATTACAACTCTTATTGTGTTGGTACATTCACTATTCTGATCATTGTTCTCAGTGACCTAAAACATGCTAGTTGTAACTTTTATAAGGATTCAATAGTCACTTTTACTTCTCATAAGTGACTTACAGACTCCCAAAAGTCTTCATTACTGCCATATACATTCTGAACTATATTTTGGAATCTTTTATCTATGCACCTTTATAAATGTGACCTATTCTAGAAACAGTACTGTACATAAAATAAAAATAAACCTTTTCAACATTTTGGAAAGTATACATTCCAATAATATTCAAAGAATTCCAACATAAACCGCTTTGTGAGACATTGAACAGTTTGCTGTACTGTATTTTGATATCTTTCACGACTTTTCTACATGTATTCATCAATCAAGAAGATGAAGTTTACAGGACTGGCACTTAGGGAACCCTTATAGTATAGACTTACAGTGTAACTATCATTATTACACGGAAACATGTCTGCTACTGCACTATTGTATAGAAGTCTGTTTACTTCACTGTTCAATTTTTTTTAATATATATTTGTTTAGATATTTTAGTTGTTAAAACTGTTTTTGGTACTTATGTATTATCTGGGCTCCCATGTTAAATGCACCCCATTTTTTCATACCCCTACTATCCAACTACGCATGGAGTTGATTTTATATAGTGTGGCGAGCGCAGCGAGCCACCGTGCCCGAAGCGTGGTGAGCGCAGCGAGCCCCGCGAGGGGACGCGGTCTCATAAGAAAAACGGGAGTCCAGATATTACATAAGTACCCTGTTTTTTTTATCACTGACAATAGAGACAATGTAGCTTTATTTTTGTTTACACACATATTGTTTTCAATTATACTACTGTAGTACCCTCATCATATGGTGATTTTAGGATTGTTATAATGTGGGTTAATTGCTAGTCAGATGCATTTGCTTGTACCTAATTTAAGCTTGGTACACACTAGAAATGTAAACAATGCAATGTCCTCTATGATTTCCCTTGAACTCCCGGACAAGCTATATTGGACCAGATTCAGAGCCAATCGCACAGCTGCGAATCTGCACATGGCCGATTAACAATACACTGCGCATGGCCCATATTACACATGCGCGAGGCCGTCCTGCAATGGAATCCTGCAACTATTTCTACACGCATGCCTGTTCACAGAGTGATTGACAGGAAGCTGGCGTCTGGGAGTAGAAACCAGCTGTTTAGTGGCAGTGCTAAGAAAAATGCTGGCGTGCTGAAGAAACTGCTGGAGTGTCTGGGAAACCGCTAGGCGTGCCAGAGCATTTTAGGGGATGGTTTGTCTAATGCCTTTTTGCATTGCACTGTTAAGTAAGTCCAGGGCCACATGGGCCAGTGTAAAAATCATTTGATGGTGAGCCAGTCAGGGTTTGGACATATTCGCACAACAGCCAATGTATGTGTAGCCATAACCATTCATACGCACAGCGAGCACTTCACAAGGGGGGCATTGTTAATTCGCAGTCATGTGATTAGGTCTGAATTGGGTCCATTGTGTGTACACAATGAGCTATTTTGCAAAGAATAAAGTCAGTGGTCACATCCAGGAGTGTAGCTGTCATTGACTATATCAGATTGAGCTGTATGTACAGAGGACATAGCTAATGACCTGCAGGAGCATGCAATTCAAAATAAATATATAGTTCACGCTGTACAATCACATTTGAATATTCCCGGATTGTTGAATAAACAGAAATATAATTTTTATTAGTACATTTATATAGCATTGGATATGATGATAATCATAATTGGAAATAGAAGTCCAGCATTTTAGAAGCTGGTAATTGTTGATTTGTACGTCTGTCTACTACAGTGTTTTGGATGTTTTCTCTATATTCGTCCACACTTTGTATATACCTCATGTGTTTGTACCAAAGAACCATGAACTGGAATAAAGCTGTGCTGGTATCTGTACAGGCAGTGGCGTAACTAGAAATTTTGCTCCCCCCAGCCAAAAAAGTTTCTGGCGCCCCCCCCCCCCATGCCCCTTAAACATTACGTCACACATCATAATGCCCCTTGCACTATATGCCACATGCCGTCATTAAACTTATACTCCACAAATCTAAATGCACCTTACACTATGGCCTGAATTTCATGCCGCCCGAGTTCAGTGCAGTGCGAGATATCCGCTGAATTCTGATGTTTTTTAAAGGGGAATTAACTTACTAGGCATGGTTTGGCATGGTTTTGCCTTGTAAGCTAATTCCCCTTTAAAAAAAATGTCAGAATTCAGCGGACATCTTGCACTGCACTGAACTCGGGCGAGATGTCCGCTGTCGACGAAGTCGCACTGCCGCCAGAAAAAGGGTGTGACCTCACTGAGAGGGGGAAAGGCTTATTGGGAATAATGCTCCCACAAGCCATGCCTCCCGTTTTCATCACTATGGAGGCATGCTAAGCGCTCTGTGAGCTTCTGGCATGCCCCCAGCCCCTCATACAGACGCTAACGCATGGACACGCAGACGGCGACAAACAGACAGATACTGACAAATGGACAGATCCTAAAACACGGGCGCTGACAAGTTGATACATGGACGCCGACACAGACACATATGTTGACACATGGACACTGAAAGACGCCTATACACAGGGATACGCTGACACACGGACTGCACATAGAGACACTGATGCTGACAGACGCTGATATCTAGAGACATAATACAGACACCCAGACACTGACACAAATATGCTGACATGTGATGACACAGACACTGAATGCTTTGCATACCACTGTAGAAAACCAGGTTTTGAAAGAGTTAACCTTATTGTTGTGTTCAGCTCCTGTGCTGAAGCCTGTAGAAGGGGAGGGCTCTGTAACCAGAGTGCAGAGTGCAGGGGAATAGAAGGCAGCCGCTGGAGCAGGACAGTCAAGAACAGAAAGCAGGGAGAGGGACGATTCCTTAGCTGCCTAGCCTGCGCGGACGGAGGTTGTGTGTACTGTGTACACAGACGAACTTCCTGCCTGCAATGCTGCTGCTGCTGGGAGGAAGGGAGGGAGAGAGACGGAGTGAGACAGGACGGACCTTACCTCAGCTCTGCAGGTTAGAGTGAGAGGCTTCTGGCGCCCACGCAGCCCCCGCTCCTCCAAGCAGTGGCGGGGGCTGCCTTACACAAGTTACGCCACTGTGTACAGGTTATTTGGAGATGTCATGATTTTAAAATGTATGCACAAGAATAAGACATTCTAACGCAGTGTCAAATTTTATTGCTTCAATAAAAATTATATAAAAAAATAAATAAAAAAAGACATTCTAGAATAATTTTGTATCATGTTTGTCTCCTGTATCTTAAGCTATCCACACACGGTGCGATGTGGGCTATCGATTTTGACTATATGGTCAAAATCGATAGCCCACATCGCACCGTGTTAGTGCAAATCACACCATATTTTGCAGCACCTGATCTCAATGTGCGGCTCCACAGCATCAAAAGTAGAACTATACTGTGCAGCACGGTTCCTGGTCCAAATCGTCTCGGGTTTACACATCATAAGCTTGCTCATTGTCACATAATATAAACCTAAAGTCAGGTAACATCCAATATGGATGTCTCTGCTTAGCGTTACTGAATGCATATGTCATGTGCTTTACTTCATTGGCAATATATAGAGTTGTATGGATGCAAAATATTGTTTTGCATAAAGTTGGTTAACTTATCTTAAGCCCAAAGTGTATACTGTATTTCCTCTCTGCCTATCCCACCCATTCCCATCTACAGAACACTGCTTTATTTCCTACTGTTCCAATGTGCCAAGGATTACATCACATTATTGAGTTACTGGCCTTGTAGAATGAGATCCTGCCAAGATTAACAATTTTGTTTGCTAATAGTTAGTCATTGTAAAACTGTGCTTTAGGCTAAAAACTCATACATGCAGGCTTATATTTGCCATTCATTCTGCAAAATACTGCATCATTGAGTGCACATCTGTGTCTTCAAGTATCCTACTGCTTATTCCACAAACTTTTATTCTATTTTAAGCTAGCCAGATGCTGGCATAGCCGCTAATTATATATATATATATATATATATATATATATATATATATATATATATATATATATATATATATATATATATATATATATAGGACTCCAATAATGAGAGGCACACAATCCAATCTTGTCACATCAAGTGTATTCAGGCAGCTTCACATCAAGCGCTTTCGGGGGATGCAACCCCCGTCATCAGGATGACAGCCCTAACAAACAAAAAAGTGTAATCAATCCTCCCCCTCCCCAAACACAAATAAATAGAGACACTAATTACTCACCTGTCCAAGCGCGCGGACCTCAGAGCTGCACGATCTCCAGACGGACGCACAGTCACTCACTTCCTGTGAGCGTGTCATGAACTGTGTCTGGAACGCATCTCCTGCGCTCCAGACTCGTACTTCCGCGTTCCAACAGGTTGGAGGCGCGGCATCCTCCGCAAGAACAGGCTGCTTCTTCTGTTACCGCAGCCAGGACAGGGAGCACTAACACGACAGAACACCAGCATAATTAAGACAGTGAACCCACAACCACAACCCCAGCCAATAATACATTAATGCATATACATACAATATATGCATAAAAAATACACAAAAAATACAAAAAAAGAAAAAGAAAAGTACAATGCATACTGCCGGCTGCAAACCATAGAGCCCTAACATAACACAGTGAAATCCTCCACTGTGAATGGCCGTAAACTGACTATGTCAATGTACATACAAAAGTAGCAATATTCAATAGAGAATTAAACCATCATTATAGGGTCAGATTAAGTAAGACTATTCCAATTAATCTTATCGTTGAGGCCACCTGGTTTGGTGGTCCCCAACCTCAGAATCCATTGGGTCTCCCTAATAAGCAATTTTTTTGCCCTATCCCCACCCCTAATATTTTGTGGGACCTGGTCCATGATAAAATATTTAAGGGATGAAAGTGGATGCCCCATTTGTTTAAAATGACGTGGGACCGGTTGGTCCACATCTTTTCCTTTCAGACTCAGGTCAATAGATGACCTGTGAGCCGCCATTCTTTCTTTAAACTTGCGTGTAGTTTGCCCTACATACCAAAGGCCGCATGGGCAAATGATTGCATACACTACGTGTGTAGAAGAGCAAGTGAGGACAGATCTAATGTCATATTTCTTGTTGCAATGGGGATGTGTAAAATCTTTACATTTGATAATGTACTTGCAAGTTATGCAAGTACCACAGCTGTAACACCCCGGGGGTTTAAAGTAAACATTAGGCGGTATTGTTTCAGAGAAACCCGAGATATCGGCATGGACCAAACGGTCCCTCAGGTTCCTACCCCTGGTGTACGCTAGGAGTGGTCTGTGTTCCTTGAGGCCAGGTAGTTCCGTGTCCATCCGAATGATGGGCCATAGTGCTCAAGATGCCCTGCGAACAATAGGACTGGACACAGAAAATTCATGGACCCACTCAATTTTTCCTTCTGTTTCTGTTTAGGACTCCACAGAAGGTCTGGATCCATGTCTAACACCTGTTGTTTTTGTGTCAGAAGCAGATTTCTATCGTACCCTCTTACCAAAAACCTATCGACCATCTGGTCTAATTCAGTAGAAAGTTTCTCCCTGTCGCTAGTCAATCGCGCCACTCTCAACATTTGTGACAGGGGCAACCCCTTCTTCAGGGAAGGGGGATGGTGGCTTGTGGCCCGTAAGAGGGTGTTTCTATCGGTACTTTTTGAAAATCTGCTGGTACAAATAGTTCCTTCCTTGATCTCTACAGTCACATCAAGGAAATTGGCCTTACACTCACTGTATTCAAAAGTAAATTTGATATAAACACTCCTCGAATTAATGTCCCGCATCAGGTCCAGGAACCCCTCCTCACCCCCCGGATTCTGAGGTTGGGGACCACCAAACCAGGTGGCCTCAACGATAAGATTAATTGGAATAGTCTTACTTAATCTGACCCTATAATGATGGTTTAATTCTCTATTGAATATTGCTACTTTTGTATGTACATTGACATAGTCAGTTTACGGCCATTCACAGTGGAGGATTTCACTGTGTTATGTTAGGGCTCTATGGATTGCAGCCGGCAGTATGCATTGTACTTTTCTTTTTCTTTTTTTGTATTTTTTGTGTATTTTTTATGCATATATTGTATGTATATGCATTAATGTATTATTGGCTGGGGTTGTGGTTGTGGGTTCACTGTCTTAATTATGCTGGTGTTCTGTCGTTTTAGTGCTCCCTGTCCTGGCTGCGGTAACAGAAGAAGCAGCCTGTTCTTGCGGAGGATGCCGCGCCTCCAACCTGTTGGAACGCGGAAGTATGAGTCTGGAGCGCAGGAGATGCGTTCCAGACACAGTTCATGACGCGCTCACAGGAAGTGAGTGACTGTGCGTCCGTCTGGAGATCGTGCAGCTCTGAGGTTCGCGCGCTTGGACAGGTGAGTAATTAGTGTCTCTATTTATTTGTGTTTGGGGAGGGGGAGGATTGATTACACTTTTTTGTTTGTTGGGGCTGTCATCCTGATGACGGGGGTTGCATCCCCCGAAAGCGCTTGATGTGAAGCTGCCTGAATACACTTGATGTGACAAGATTGGATTGTGTGCCTCTCATTATTGGAGTCCTGCATATGTGTTGTGGAGTGCACCGATCAAGTTGTGGAAATAATTGGAGTGCCGGCATAAAAGGAATGCTATATATATATATATATATATATATATATATATATATATATATATATATATATATATATATATATATATATTCTTTTATGCCGGCACTCCCAATAAACTGGAAATCCAGTCTGGTGCACTCAAAAAATAATCCAATATCAGTCCAATGAAAAGAGGCACACAGACGTTTTTGCAATAGAGGAAAACTCTAATTAGGCATAATCGAGCGCTTTCGGGGAAATGTACCCCGTCCTCAGGATACCTGCCACAAAGTATGCAAAACAGCCAACATACTTTGTGGCAGGTATCCTGAGGACGGGGTACATTTCCCCGAAAGCGCTCGATTATGCCTAATTAGAGTTTTCTTCTATTGCAAAAACGTCTGTGTGCCTCTTTTCATTGGACTGATCTATATATCTATATATATATATATATATATATATATATATATATATATATATATATATATAAATTTCAGGTGCATGCGAGCCTTAAATCTGCCTGAAAACAAACCATAATAATGAATGGGATCATTACTGAGTACATTATGAAATATGACCTTAACTGTTATCAGTGTTCATGGTCCTCTTTCAGGTACAATACCAGGGATTAGATAATGAGGATACTTGGTCCTTATGGAATGGCTGAATCTTATCCACTGTGACCATTGATCCAGACAATTTGTAATATTTTGTAATGAGAGCAGGAAATGTAATACTTTCTCCTGTGACACTACATATATATAGTTGACCTTCACTAAACCTTGCTTTCATGTCAATACAACCATTGAGAATCTTACTTGTAAATGTAAGAAGAGCAGAAGGATTTTGCTGCTTTCATAGAGGAGATGCACTACAGTGGTTAATAACCCCCTGAGGCGTAACTCTGGAAGGCAATGGAGTCATCTGCCGCCGGGCTCCTGTACCCAAGGGGGCACCTCTCCTCCCCTGTGAGTTTGAAACAGTTAATTGAAAGCCGTCCATATTGCTTCTGTGACTGACTCCACTTCCTAGCAGGACCATAGATACATCACATTTGCATACACATGTACACATACAGTATATTTATGTAAAGTTGGTGCGTGTGGTTTTTTTTTGGGGGGGGGGGGGGGCAATATTTATCTTGCCTCCGGGCAACTGGGACGAATTTATACCACTGATAACCGCTTGGCCCATCTAGCCTGCTATAACCAAACACAAGAATCACCTATATTCTACATTCCCATTGCTGACTATAATTAATGCTCACTACATAAACCGATGAACAGTTAAGTACTCTCAATATCCAAGTGCCTTGCACATTGTTTTTGTCAATGAACAGTTCATTTGACATCTACAAAACTATATATATAATATATTATACAATATATAGAAAAAAAAGAAGAGGGGAAGGATAAATAACATTTACACGTCTGCCGTACACCTAATGTATTACACACTTCCTTTAGCATATGAAAGATGCTACTGATCTTAGAGCATTAAAGGACTTTTACTTCCTAGAATGTTGTAAGCTTTGCCAGTGAGGACAGGAAATTACGAATCCACCTAATGATACTGTGCTACCCAGAGGGAGCCTCTGGTGAATTTGGAAATATGGCAGATGTAAAGAACAGAGAAAGCTACTTCCCTTTGCATCTGAGTAGCTTCTGTGTAAAACTGGCCTAATGCTACAGAAGGCTCATACATTTGCTATTAAGACTGAATGGCAGATGCAAAGATAATAGGCCATGAGCCTGTGTGTGCAAGACAAGCTATACTTTCTGTACAGGCCCAAGGTATATAAAAGTAGAAGCAGCCCTGCCAACATGCAGCAATAGGTATCTTGACAACATGAGCAACCTCAAAACAAGCCAGACATTTTATGTAGATCTCCATAACCCACAGGCAATTCTGCTGCATGCCCGGCTAAGGATGCCTGGTTTCTCAGATGCGTCTGACAGTACTCCGTATAAAGTAAATGGAAGTACATGAAGTTGCTATGACTGATGTCATTTTAAGTGTAAAATCATCAGCGGCTCTAACAAAATGATGAGCACTTTATAGTACTTGTTACTTAGGGTGGGATGTATTAATATACATCGCCGCCCTTCACCTGCCAGCCGCCGCGATGCTGCCGCATATGTACTAACATGCGGCTAGCATCGGGTTGCGGTGACGGAGACCCCCACGATACCTGTGATGTGGTCTGCGGGGGTCTTCGTCACATCCCGGCGGCTGGCAGTGGAGGAGATCAAAGGAGGACGGGAGGGGGGGCGCGCGGGCAGCGATAGAAGCCCATAGGCTTCTATAGGGTATCGCCACCCTCTGGGTGGTGATACCCTGCCAGGCGAAAATGGGGCGGACGGGTAATGGTAAATAGGAAAATGCGGTAAAACCCCCATTTTACCACATTTTCCCTTTAGTACATCCCACCCTCAAGTACAGTGGGGCAGATCTGCCCCTAACGTTTTTAAAATAACAGGTCTCGCTTCTCCTGAATAATGTGGAGAAGTGGGCACCAGTTGCGGCTGAATGTATTACCCCACCCCCAGCTTGATAACTCATGTTTCATCCCTGTAACACATGAAGAATACACTGAGACTACTCTCACCTCATCAATAAACCCCACATTGAGAATACAGCAGGGGGAAGTATATATATATATATATATATACGCCTAAGTAGGGTGGCCAATCCCAGGATCGGGGTCTTGGGATTTGGCTCCCAAAATGCCGAGATTTAAATCCCGGGATTGGGATTTTGGGATTAGACTGCGCATGCGCAGTCTAATGCCGGGCAGCATCTGAGCACTAGCTCAGACACTGCCCTGCTTCTCCTATACCCGCCAGTGCTGTACTGTGCAGCGTGACGAGGTCAGATGTCACGCTGCCCAGGAGGGCTCCTCACAGTATCAGCACACCCGCCCGCCTAGCAACCCGGCTCTCGGACATACCAGCACGCCCGCCCACCCAGCAACACGGCCCCCGGACATCCCTGCACGCTCGCCCACCCAGCTCCTGGCCCCTGCACATATCTGCACGCTCGCCTGCCCACCCACGCAATTGTAAGTACTGTAAATAGGCAGGGGCATTTTTTCATTAGGGAAGCCAATCCCGGGATTGAGCATTTTTCAAACCCGAATCCCGGGATTGGAAAAATGCCCCGCCTGAGGGTGTTCTGTATGAAGTCCGGCGGTTATACCGCTCATTTACTGAGACACTACGTTTATAAAGATCACTGCAAATTTAAGAGTGGGCACACCCTGATATTAAATTGATACACACAGTGACATCCCTGTATGCAATCTAGCGTGCTACTGTATTAATGAACTACTGACATCCAAAAAGTCCAGGCAGACTTATTGCTTAGCTATGGATACCCATAAAACTTTTATCATATAGCCTGCCGGACGTAAAGACGAGCAAGACCTCTCATGCGATATCTTATAAAAGTGCATAAAACTGTGAACACACTTGTAAGCATTTCAACAGGTTGCAGAAGTGGCTGATAAAATATTGCAACAGTTTGGTGATTTAGATACTGTTATATTTGTATTGGAAGCCACAGAGAACTGCAACCTTTATAACTCTTATATAATTGAGCTCGAGAATCCCTTTGAACAACAGCTGCTCTATAACATAAGATATTGTACTAAACAATATTAGAGAATAAAGTAAGCTAGTAACACACATCTGTCCTTCTCTCCTTTTTTATTATTATTACACAATAATGTTTCTATTCTTTATTCACTTATCTATCATTTTAATATTTCACTAGACAAGGTATTTTTTGGCTCTTAGTTATAATAACGAGAGACAAATTTTAAGAAATAATAAGAAAAGTTAATTTTTAAATGATCATCTGATCCTCAGTGCACCCTAAAGGATACTTGCTTTTTTCTTTGCGGGTGTTATAGGTCTGTGAACAAGTAGTGGGTAGCACCTCCCAGATAAATAATATGGAAGAACATTTTCTCAAAATTCTGAGATTAATAGGGGAGAGGGATCATATCTAAGTGATATATGGTACTGGTGCGGGAATTTTCTCTTGTGGCGTATGTCTATTGTATGTAGTGTGTGTGATACAGGGGACTGGGGATCCATTTCTGGTTCACACGTAGTGAATTGAATTTGACCCCTGCCACAATGGTTGGGGTTTGCACATTTCTGTGCATGTGCAATCCCCGACTGCGAATGGCCTTGGCAATTTAAACTGTCGCCGGGTCGTTTGCAGCTGGGAGAGAGGGATGGGGTCGGTGAAAGGGCTGGGACCTGGTAATGCCCAGTGTTTTATTGGCATCACCATGAAAACACTGGGCATTCCCATGGGTATGTGAGCAAGCAGAGGCCTGTAGAGGGTGGGCAGCTGATATCATATGACATCAGCCGCCCGTCTTTGTCCTGGTGGTCTCGAATATTAGTCAGTTGAGACTAACATATTTGCAAAGGCAGGGAAATCATTCGGTGGTCATCGACCATTAAATTTCTCCTGCTGCAGGCACATGCCAGGGGAAACGGCAGCAGGAGGCGGTTATCCACCGGGATGGCGTCACAAGGACTCAGTAAGCTGCGAGCTTCGCAGTTTACCGAGTCAATTACAATGACCTCCTGGAGGTGTGGCTGCACAGAGTCAGAACTCTGGGAGGCAATGGAGTTCTGCCACCGGGCTCCTGCTCCCAAGGGGGCACCTCTCCTCCCCTGTGAGTTTGAATAAGTTAATTGAAAGCCATTGATATCGCTTCGGTGGCCAACTCCTCCTCCTAGCAGGACCTAAAATGTCACATTCTCTTTATTGTAAACATAATATCCATAACATAAATACATATAAGATGGTGTGTGTGTTTGGAGGGGCACTAATTATTATCTTGCCTCCAGGCAACTGCGACAAACTTACGCCACTGTGGCTGCACACTACGTAGATTAGATCTGTTTAGCTGCTATAGATTTCACAACTGCTGTAGCTTCATGTAGCTCGATTACTAGCACTTATGCAAGAGCAAATAGCTGTATGTGTTGGGTAACTGCAATGTAGTAGCTTGCGAGTGCATTTACTGGTATGACCAAGCTGCACCATGTGCCTTTTAGATACAGGGGAAGTACAAGAATGACAATGCGCACATAAATCACATTAGGAATTTTCTATCAGTGGTATGATGTTCGAATATGTGTGTTGTAAATCCTTTGTGTGTCCCTTTCTTTTCCCAAAATGCTACTTTTTAATGTCATTCATCAATTTCTTCGTATGAACCTTAGCTTCTTTTCTGATTCTCAGTACTGCTTCTCTTCTACCTTTCAATGCCATCCTCCACTGTCTCTAAGATCTCTAAAGGTGCGTACACACTAGGTGATAAATTCCATGATATTTACAATAACAATATCTTCATATCTTCTAGTGTGCACACTGGTAGGATGGCGGCATTGGCAAGTGCATACATATTTGCCAATGCCGGAGTGGGCCATGCTGCGTGTGGGGGAGGTGGGCAGGAACCATGTTGCAGCATGGTTATGGTTAAGGGGGGAAAATTAACTATGCATGGGAGCACGCATTGTTAGCGATATTGAATGTACACACTAGATGATAGTAAAAGATGTCGCTCAGGAGGACCCTTCTTTTACTATCTCGTGTAGTGTGTATGGGGCTTTTCACTCGCTACCCGATTCCCCTGAATACTACAGCGTTACAGATTGACCATACAATTTCCTTCACAACTCTCAACTCTAAAATTTAAGCTTTGAATTCTCAGTGTCCAGAGGGATTAGCTGCCCTGAGTAATCTCTTGTATGCACTTGTTTTTTTTATCCTAATTGGTTTGTAGATTTTCCGATGTACAATTTAGAATGTTTTCTGGGCAGGAAACTATATCCTTTGCTTCCTGCTGAATACATTGCCTGGCTATACTGTATTTGTTTTTATATGCGGTTTGACTTTTTGTATCATTGTTGATAATTATGCATATTCTCGCTCTCATTATTTTATTGTGATCTATTCTTGGTCCCTAATAATAAATATTGAATATGTTATCATGTATGGACAGATTATGGAAGCTACTATAAATATTTTCATACAAAAAAGATTATATAACAAAAATAATTCAGGCAGGCACCACTGAAATGATCATTACATAGCGGGATGAATGTAAAACACACAGCTTACCTTATATAGTCAGAGCTGCTTGTCACCATCTGCTTTTGCTCTCTCCACATATTACTGATGACAGTAGAACAAAAAGAAATGCTATTTTACTTTAATCCTTTTTGTATAACTGTCGGCATGTGAAACTATACATACAGAGAATATGACAACCGATACATTATCCATTAGCTGCAAAAAGGTAAAAAGATTAAATATTAGACATGAATTTTAAACAAGTCATTATTGGTAACCTTTACTGAATGTTGTCAAAGTTTATAATTGGCTCAATGTCAGCAAATTTATTAAGCCACAACCTACATTCTGCACTATTAGGAAATATAGTGGTGCCGTATTTGTTACAGAAACCTTCAGTGGAGGCAACTATTCACCCAAAGACCCAAAATGTGTACAATTCAATCCCAAATCTATGTCTCAGGAGTAAAACAGCAACCAACAGAGTGACACAGGAGGCCCTTAGTGTTTAATCTGTCCACTGGCATACTTATGGAATACATAGGTATGACCGGCGGATGGTATGCATCCTATTAGAGGGAATCCCAACCGGTATCTGGTAAGTATACTTACCTGCCTTTCTGGCTGCACGTCAGAAGGCTGGTTTTGGTATTACTGCTGGCATCACGTCCACTGGGATGTTAACCGCATCCCATACTTACTCCTGCTGAAAACTATATTTTAAACCAGTATTTATCAAACTTTAGTCCTCAATACAACAGAACAATCCTTTTAACCTTAAGCTTCTGGTGTCAAGTACCAGGCTGTCAAAGCCAGACGAGGCAAATCATGGTGACAACATGGTCTTTGAAGAAAGATATCTGTCCTGAATATGAGCATACAAGTGTCCTTGTGGCCAATATGGAGCAATTAGAATGACTGGAAGAGCTTCCCTCTGTACCCCTGAAGCATTTGTGGGATCGTGGGCAGTGGTGGAAACTGCCAAGGGGCCATCATGATGTCCACAAAACCTGCCTGAGGATCTTTGGCATGAGCTCATTACCAGGGAAGCTTTTTGTTGAATCGAGAAGCCATTGGGCCTACAGTATGTCGGGCCAAGTCCATCTGAACACCAGAGACAGAAAGATTTCCTAATTGAGCTCCCATTCCCCGGGATAGACCGGGTGACGACTGAGAAAGTCTGCTTTCCAATCGTCCAGCCTGGGAATGAAGACTGTCTTTTTCACTGGTGCCCAAATCTCCACCCAACAGAGAATGTGGGCTACATCTCTCATGGCTCTCCAACTGAAAGTCCCGCCTTGCTTGTTTACTTAAGCAATGGCTGTCGCATTGTCCAACTGTATGCGAACAGGGTGTCACTGAAGAAGGTCCTGAATATGGTTCAATGCATTGTGAATTGCCGAAGTTTGAGGATGTTGATTGGTAGCATTACTTCTAGCTTAGACCGCCTACCTTTTAAGCACAACAACCTGTGAGGCTGGCATCCGTGTTTACCGCATTCCAAATCCAGATAGAAAACAGAGAGCCCTTGGTCAGGTTTGGTATGTAAAGCCATGACTGGCGCGACTCAGTCGAACAGGTGGAGAAGATTTGTGTCCAACCTTAAGTCTGTTGGGGAACAATGACACAGAATCTAATGTCTGGGCATGGAAAACTTTACTGCTTCGATGGTAGCTACAATTTTTCCAAACAACTGCATCGGAGCACTGACACCTAATGTAACTGAAAAATCGGGTGTCAAAGAGGAGCCCTAGGAACACCATCATATGTGATGGTAGAAGTCTTGACTTGGGAAAAATTGATCAACCAACCCAGGGATTGGAGTGTATACAACATCAGTTGTATTGCAACTGAAACAGAGCCTAAGACAGGGCCTTAAGTATTAAGTTGTCCAGGTAAGGAGTGATGTTGACAAAAGCCTAAAAGTGGTACTGATAAGGGCCCACTGCAAAGCATAGGTAGAAGGTAGTGGTGCCCTTTCCAAATGGGGATATGCAGGTATGCGTCCTTTATATCGATGGAAGCTAAAAATTGGTCTGCTTCGAGGGCAAGGATGACTGAGCTGATAGACTCCATCTTGAATATGTCTAAGCCTGGGTATGGGTTCAACAAATTCTAAGGATTGGGGTAAACAAGATATTTGTTTGTCCACCAAGAATAGTTTATAGAGTATAATCTGAGACCCTGCTATTGTGCTGTGGCAGGCACTATGACCCTGGAAAGAAGAAACTGCTTGACATAAGGCCCACAGTCACTGCCAGGGCCGAGATGCGAGCCTGCAGGGAAACAAAATCCAATAAGGCATCAGTAACATAGGACAACACCTTCATGACATGAATGATCAGAGGGAGGATCGGAGTAGGATCCTTATATTATATGGCGACACAATCTGTGTCATTCACTCCTGGACTGCCCTAATGACCGAAACACTAGCCATGATGGGATAAGGGGTACTCCGGTCAGGATGAAGAAGGACATTAAGATAAGATACGGGTAGTACAGGCAGTATGGATGGTGTAATGGTTAACATTACTGCCTCACAGCACTGAGGTCATGGGTTTGATTCCCACCATGGCCCTAACTGTGCGGAGTTTGTATATTCTCCCTGTACTTGCGTGGGTTTCCTCTGTGTACTCCGGTATCCTCCCACATTCCAAAAATATAGTGGTAGGTTAATTGTCTTCCAACAAAAATTAACCCTAGAATGTCTGTGTGTGTATGTACATGTGGTAGGGAATTTAGATTGTAAGTTCCACCGGGGCAGGGACTGATGTGAATGTTCAAATATTCTCTGTACAGCGCTGCGGAATATGTGTGCGCTATATAAGAAACTGTTAATAATAATATGATAATAGAAAAAACAATTAAATCTTGATTGCTTAGCTTTCACTTATATTGCAATATTAAATATATTGGGTAAAGGCGCCAATCTGTAGCTATGAGAACACCCCATTGTGTCTCATACTGTACCTTAGGGCCCATACACGTTATGCAATACTGTACAGCACAATATTGTATGATGTGCACACACAGGGCAGCCAAGAGGAATGCCGGGGACCCGGTAAAATTTTGGGGGTGTGGCCTAAGTGTGGGGTGTGGCCACCTCCCACGCTTTTGCCACGTCCCCAAAATGTTTAGAGGAGGGTGAAAGAAAACTCTAAAAACTCTAAACTCAGCAGCAGCAGCAGCACACACCTACAGCATGTGCTGTGCTGACAGTAGGCTCAGCATGAGCTCACACGCTGTCAGTGAGATGCACATGCTGAGCCTACTCTCAGCACAGCACATGCTGTAGAAGTGTGTGCTGCTGTTGCTACCTTGGAGGGACGGAGGGGGAAGGGAGGGGTCAGACCAGGGCCCCTCCAACAATCCTGGGCCCGGGAAATTAGTACCCGCCCCCCCTCCCCCTCTCGGCTGCCCAGTGCGCACACGATCTGTCATAAGATGCGCACTCCTCTGCATCTTATGAAATATTGGGGCCTGATTCAGACCTGCTCGCTAAGCTGCTTATATTCGCTGCCTAGCGAGCAGGAAAATGCCTCCCTACTGACCGATTACCCTGCAACACGATGCAAGCAGATGTGTCTGCACAGAGGAGGAATCATTCGATGGTTACCCATCATTCAATGATTTCTTCTCGCTTCGTAGACAAAAGCAAGCCTGGACTTACTTTTATCTTGTCCGTTCTTGTGGGTTCTGATGTCATGTGTGTCATGTTATTTGAATGAGTGTTCCCACCATTTCTGTTGGCATGCCGTGAAATGACCGGCCCATGTCTGTCAATCATTTTGAGAACGCCCCAGCGAGTGTAAAACTCACCAAAGGCATTCACTCGGGGGGTTTGCGCATGAGAGACTAAAGGGCAGACCCCCACCATCTGGGACGGGACCGAATATGGACCTGTATGAACAGGTCTGATTCGGCTCCATTGTCTGATGGTGACATATTGGATGATGCTCTGCACATTTTGCATAGTATGAGGTATACGATGGAAGATATCTTATGTCACATCGTATAGTGTGTACTTAAGATATCACATGTCCAGGAGAGCAAGGGAAATTGTATACAATATTTTATCATATCCCTTTGTTCTAATGTGTACATAGCCTTACTGATCACACCAAATGGAAACCTTGTCTATGTGTGACAGGCGCACACAAACGTGTTCACAGTTACTGTGTATTCCTATAAGTTCTCAAACTCAGTCCTCATGACCCCACACGGTGCATGTTTTGCAGGTCTCCTCAGAGAATCACAAGTGAAATAATTAGCTCCACCCAGGGCCGGTGCAAGGCACCGGAGCGCCCCAGGCGAGTCGGGGTGGGGGCCCCCCGGTGTCGGTGTACCTGTTGCGCCGTCTAGGGAGCGGGCAGGGGGGTCCAGGCTGGCGTCTGACAGGAGCCAGCCCTGCAGTGGTGTCCTTGCCGCGCGGGTACCTCCTGCGGCGCTGAGTATAAAGCTGGCGGCGGTGGGGGGTCCCTTCAGTGAATAAGAAATCAATAGCGCTATGCGGCGGCGCGGGAAGCGCTTCTGTTTTGAAAACACTGGCCGCACGGCGCACGCTGATTGGCTGAATCTCACCACCACCAGCTTAAGCTTTATACTCAGCGCCGCAGGAGGTACCCGCGTGGCAAGGACACCACTGCAGGCTTCTGTCAGAAGCCGGCATGGACCCCCTTTGCACGGGGGGCGAGGGGCGAACTGCTGTCCTCCAGTGGCCGGCGCCCTAGGCAAATGCCTAGACCTGCCTAGTGGTGGCGCCGGCCCTGGCTCCACCTGTGGATCTTTTAAAATGTGCCAGGTGACCTGGAAACCGTGAACTGTGTGGACCTGAGGACCGAGTTTGAGAACCCCTGCTATAAGGCAATGACAAGTGGGCATTAGTAAACTATCGGACTAATGACTTCCCTCACCCTAAAGTAGCCTACCATACCTATTTCTGTATCTGTTTCCTCTCTTTCTCCAAATGGCAATAATTTACTCTGCTTTATGGGCTGAAATTGCACACATCTACACAATTACACAGATCAAAACAGGTTTTTCTAACTTCCACCTAGTATCCTAATCATATCATTTTTAACCTTAAGAGTCATTTCTAGTTCCCTAATGGGTCTACCATTTGCTATGGAAATAAACTGCCATCGGCTGTAATGCCACTTCTGCTTGAGTAGGCAATTAGTGCAATATAGTCAGACAAACACAGTCACATGCACCTAGAAAGTTCTTTGAATAAAGGAAGATATTTAACACAGTCCATCTTGGAGGAAAAGGGTTTAATTTACTCAACATACAGATGCCATACAGTCCTTATCGTCATTCACCCTATGGGCCAGATTCTCTTAGCTTCAAAAGTGATAAAATGGAGAGTGATAAACAGCCAGCCAATCAGCTCCTACCTGCCATGTCACAGACTGTGTTTGAAAAATGTCAGACAGGAGTTGATTGGCTGGCTGTTTATCACTCTCCATTTTATCACTTTTGAAGCTTAGAGAATCTGGCCCTATGTCTGTTTAACTCCTCCATTGCCATCTTCTCATTCTATCAACATATCTGCCTAAATATTAACTTTTTTTCCTGACAATTGCTATCAGCTTTAGGAATAATAAATTCTCAGTGCCTCAGTCTCGACTAGGGTTGCCACCTCAGGCATCTTGGATTCCTGGAGATTTCCCCCCACACCCCTTCATGTGAGCGTGCGCTCCTGGAAAAGTGGGCATGGCTTTGTAAACCAGGCATGACCTCTTCAGAAAAGTGGGCGTGGCATCTAATACAGACATGTATTGAAGTCTCTATTGTTACATTTAATAACACATTTCCCCTACTGACAACTCCTACACAGAGATACCTCATACATCCTCCCCTCACCCTGACACCAGTGACAACAACTTCACAGCAAACTCCCCCACCTCCTCACTTCTCTAACATGCATTTCTGCCCCAAACACTGACTGTCCATGAACACAAATCCCCCCCCCCCCCCCTCAACACTGCCCTCACCATTTCCTCAGCTGACAGCACAGACGGCAGAGGTCCCCTGGGATTGATACACAGTAGCAGCAGGCTTATCTCTTCTCTGTGGCTCAGTTTGGGAGGAAGTGCTGCTGCAGCATCCTAAGCTGTTGGCTGCACAGTGCTCCTCCGTCTTATCTTCTCCCGTGGCCCAGTTTAAATATTTCTGGAGGTAGAGGGAGCTGTGGGGCGGGCAGCAACTCGCAAGTGTGCATATTCAGTTGGGAGGCTGTGGAGGCTTTCAAAGTCACCCAGATTCCGGGAGAATCCCAGAATCCGGGAGACTACAAAAATGTCCTGGAGAGATGCTACCAATTCAGGGAGAATCCAGGAAATCCTGGAGAGGTGGCAACCCTAGTCTTGACCTCGCTGGACATTTATGAGCAATGGAAATGTCACTATCCGAATCCAAAATTGAGTATGTCTAAAGTTTTAGAGTAGGGCTGAGCAATACAATTTTTCTTCAGCTGCTGACAGGTTTATTTGTAAAGAAAGTTTATAGCTATAATGAATGTGGACCAGGACTGCATAGAAATGCCATTGTTATAAGTTATGTACAGTACTTCCTCCTCTTATCTGGTGTTCTATACACCAACTGTCTCTCAAGATTCTAGAACAAGGTTTCCAGGTGACCCCAAGTTCTATGAATATACTTATTACACCATGTTTTACGGGACCCTCTTTAGACAATAAGAAATTTTACATACTAATTCCTTTCTCCCAATATTTTTAAGGAGATGGTCAGTTGCTATTCTTAATAATCTTTCACATCAGTATCACCATTGGAGCATACACATTCACTCAAGGGCCCATGTTTTTTCTCAGAATCCAATTAACCTGCAGTCAGGGACATAGAGAGCTCAGCCATGCCCCAATATAATAAACAGGAGGCATGTCAATGCCACCTAAAAATAATTGTGCTCCACAGGGGGTACCATTCAAATAAAGGGGGCAGAGTGGGTGCAGGGGAAGGAATCTGCTTTCTACCCTGCTTGTCTCTCCTCCTCATGCAATCTTACATGTGAGAATTGAAAGATGGCGTATGTGCACTAGAGAGCAAAAGACTCTTGCATAGTGCAGGAGGGGCAATACAATAACATCTTATACTAGGTTTTACTTCGGTTTTAAGTTTGCATATTCATTTTTTTTTTACTTTGTTACAAAAAAAGTCCCTTAATATACAGTATGGGATATGACCACAACCAGTAGATCATTTATCTGAACAGGTCGTATCCGATGTATGTGCTGCTCTGCTGTAGCTGTATCTGGAGAAAATCCTTCCAGCACAATTCAACAGACTTCCTTCTCCTGCTAGAGCAGCACCCTGGGAGTTTACTTAAAGAATTACATATATATAGTCACACATGCAGTGGGGGGCACTAACACTAACCTAACTAACTAAGGGCCCAGTGATACTGGAAGTTATGGTGGGGGTTCTCTTACCACTAGGGAGGAGGGAGTCATTTTACAATGTGGGCCTATGGACATGAACGGATTTGTGTAAAAGAAACTGTCAGTTACTGTAGATGGTTAAACTATTACTTAGGAGGTGATATACTAAAGGCATACTGCAAGTTGCAGAGAGCTTTGCTGATCTGTACACTGAGCTAACTGTTGTGGCGTAACTATGAAAATTGCCGTCGCCTCCTCTAGCATAAAAAAACGGTCTGCTATAAGGGGGCGGACATTTTGTGTGGGAGATTTTTTATAATAGCAGCAGGAGCCGAGCGAGGAGGAGCGCCGGGACCGCAGAGAAGTAGATCTGTGTGTCCCGGTTACAGAGGCGGCGGCAGGGTGCAACGGGGGTAAGGCAGGCAGCAGCAGAATGATAGCCCTGCAGACCCCTGGCACCCACACTTTAGATGAGATGTTTTCGAATATACTGTATTTACTTACCAGCGGGTTGTCAAAGACGCCAATCATCAACAGCTTAGAGCAATAGATAGCTTGTTGCCTAGAGGTCATCCTCGACTCTGAACTGTCCTTTGTTCCCCACATTCAATCTGTCTCCAAATCAGCTGCACATACTTTTTGTGCTATATCTCATCTCATCGCAAAAACCGAGATGCGATGAGAAGCGATGGTACTTATGTATTATCTGGGCTCCCATGTTAAATGCACCCCATTTTTTCATACCCCTACTATCCAACTACGCATGGAGTTGATTTTATATAGTGTGGCGAGCGCAGCGAGCCACCGTGCCCGAAGCGTGGGGAGCGCAGCGAGCCCCGCGAGGGGACGCGGTCTCATAAGAAAAACGGGAGCCCAGATATTACATAAGTACCGAAGCGATATTGTATACAATATTGTATACAATAATTGTAATGTGTATGGGCACCTTCTGAACTGTCCTTTGTTCACCACATTCAATCTGTCTCCAAATCATGTTACATGCATCTAAAAAGCATATCCAAAATACCACCCTATCTCACATACGACACTACCAAATCTCTTATCCATGCACTCATTATATCCCGCATTGATTATTGCAATAGTCTCCTAACTGGTCTTCCCAAGAACAGACTCTCGCCACTGCAATCCATTTTAAATGCTGCTGCTAGGGTGATCTTCCTAGCATGACGCTCATCATCTGCTGATCCGCTCTGCCAGTCCCTTCATTGGTTGCCTGTATTTTAACGTATTCAATATAAAACACTTCTACTCGCATATAAAGTTATTAACCATACTGCACCAGCATATATCTCCTTACTTATCACAAACTATCTTCCATCTCGACCACTCCGCTCTGCACATGATCTGCGTCTCTCTTCTGCGCGAATCACTAGCTCCCATTCACTATTACAGGACTTTCATCGGGCTGCTCCCATCCGATGGAATGCCCTTCCACGCACAATAAGACTCTCCACTGGCCTCCAAACTTTCAAGCGTTCCCTGAAAACTCACCTCTTCAAGCAAGCCTGTCATATTTAAGTACCACACTCATAACCCTCTGAGGCACTTTTGTATTATATAGCTTTTCCTCTGCATTTGCAACTTGGGGTGCTACTATGCTATTACTGGTGCCTGTCCTTGTGTTTCCCTCCTATGTCCCTATAGATTGTAAGCTTGCAGCAGGGTCCTCTTACCTACAAGTTTGTCTGTTGTTACCCAGTTATTTTATCTCTTACAATTGTAAAGCCCAACGAAATCCACTGCGCTATATAAGAAACTGTAAATAAATAAATAAAGATAGCTTCACTTTTTCTATCCAATGGATCTTTTAAGGTGGTGGATGGTACAGGATGGTCGGACTGTTGGCTATGCTGCCAACAGTAAATATGGCCACGGGCAGCCGTGGCTTTGACCAATCTAAAGATGGCCGCGGCCGCCCGGTGGTCGCTTTTGGTGACGTCACTCGCGACTGGAAACACCTGATGGCACCCGTGAGCGGACTCGGCTGCAGCATGGCACAGAAGCAGGGTAAGCGGTGTTAGCACCACCCCTGCCAGTAGCGTCTCCATCCCACCTGTCATTAGCGATACTATCTCCCCGCAACCCCCGCCACTACTACCCCCCCAGGTCACTAGCACTAATACCACCACCCCCTTGTCACTAGCGTTACTAGACACCCCCCCGGGTCACTAGCGCTAACACCACCCCCCCATCCCACCCCTGGTCAGTAGCGCTACTATCACACCCCCCACCCCCCGCCCCTGGGTGCATCCACCTTTGGTGGAATCTCCAAACACTCTGTGTCCTTGTCCCTGAAATGATATAACAACCTAAGCTTCCTAGGGTCCTGTACATTTGTATCAGGCTTCAACATAATTTACTTTAATTCCTCAATAAAATGAGAAAATGCAGGAAAACTGTAATCTGGGCCCTTTTCCTTTTAAATAAGTAAGTGGAAGTTGATACTAGTACAGAGGCTTCCTCAAGCTTTAATGTCTGGCAAATCACTTTAATAAGCAGTTTGAACCCAGTGTCTGGAGAAAAATCCTCTTTCAAACCTAAAGTGTCTTCCCAATCTGGTTCAGTCTCTCCATCCTCCTGCGAAGAAGCATCTGAATCACATACATCACACAGAAAGAAAGCAGGGGAGGATGATGGTCTGTGCCTTGTAGCGATGGGGCCTGAGTAAGTCACCATCTTATTTAGGGAAGTGGTCATTTTGGACAAACACCTGCTCTCATAACAGGCCCAGGGAGGCTCCTCAGCTGCAGCAGAGTAGGGTATAATGTCAGAAACGGCTACTGCATTATCAGCACCCTGAGCCTGCCATAGGTTTGCTATAGCGGCCGCCATATCTCTGGTCCACCAGGCATATCAGATTGGACTGCCACGGTGCCTGGAAGCAACACCGCAGAGGTCGCAGTGCAGACTGAGCAGAGTTCCAGGTCTAGGCAATCTTTATATAATTTCCTGGCACATTGTGTACAAGCGAAATAAACAGCAGAACCTGTTTTGATTTTAGACCCGTTGTATGGCTTTCCTGACATTGTAACGTGAACAATATGTTTTATCACCAAAATTGTTATCCTAAACAGTGCCCTCAACTTAAGTACAATAGTGAAAATTAGCCAGAAGCTATGGGGGTTATTCTGGTTGGTACAGTGAAACGTGCGTACGGTCCGTCACACCGTGCGTTTTCCGTACGCTCACGGTGAGGACAAGTCCGCCCACAGAACAGACGCACACGGACGGTCACAGACACCGACAATGTGGAGTGGCGTACACTTGAGTGTACGCCACTGTGCATGGACGGATCTCCCTCTTAGCCACCGATACCTGGTGTATATGTGAGCATACGCCACAGTGCACGGATGGGTCTCTTGCCTTTTTCAATGGAAAACTCAGCGTGTGTCACCGATCGTGAGAGGAAGCGTACGTTCGTGCACGGTGGTGTACCCTTCACATATATGGGCCTGCAAATATTCCCTTTCAAGCTTAATTGTGTCAATTACTTAATTTGTCCCAATTAAGCTCATGATTGATTTCTATTAACTAGATTGATTATCTTAATAAACACCGTAATAAAACATCATTTTAACCCTCATTACATGAATATTTATTATGTTCTAATGTGGCGCTTAACTCACTATCTATGTGTCCCCAAATATTTTTTTTTTCCATCAATAGTTTTTATTGAAAATATTTTGTTCCGTTAACCACGGAAAGGGAGAGGGTACAGAAAATAAAATGTGTGGGGGGGGGGGGGGGGGGAGTCCGAATATACTACATCAATTAAACAGTATACATTTTAGTTGACATTATAGACAGCAAAACCAGTGGTACAATCAGTGTGACAATAAAACAGATAGGGAAATAAGCTGCTCAGAATTGTTAGCGGGGTTATGCTGGGTACACACCAGGATGACTAGGGCCCGATCCCATCAATCTAGATCCAATTCCGACCAATTGGATGTAGATTGTGTGCTGATCGGGCCCTTTTCTGACCTGGTGTCCATAATTAGAACAAGGAGTTCCTCATGGAGTGGGTGAGGTAGGCAAACAAGGGGGAAAAGTGACATTTGTGTAGGAATGCATGTGTCCTCCAAAAACAAACAGTGATGACTCCCCATAGTTCTTGGTACAGGTGTGTTAAAGATGTGTCAGTCGGCCAAGCATGACAAAATGGTTTGTGTGCAAAATGTTCTAATATTGTTCAAAATAAGACTTTATAGGCAGATATTGGGATCCTTTGTTAGAGATATGTGATTGCAATAATGTGCTTGGTGGCATCTTACATCCTGAGTGTGCTACATAAAGTTCATAGCAGATATGAAAGTGTGATGTGCACGGTCAGGTTCAGATCTTTATCCGGTGTGTTGAAGAGGCAACAGTCAGGTGGATTTAACGAACAGATACAGATTTATTGCTTACAATTTATCAAACGCAGAATTCTCACTCTTGACCTACCACATGCTGCTCCCACGAGGCCAGTCGTACAAATCACTGCCATCAATAGTAATACTTCAGCATATTAGTACTCACAAGACAACTGTGCCCTACCTAGCACACCTTGGCATGAAACAGACTTTAAACATACATTGTACAAAACTTACAAAGGCAGACAACTTCATGGTTACTTTGGACGTCTCCAGGTGAATAATTAACTTACTCTCATAAATCACTTTATGCTGTAGTTTACTTTTTCTACTAAACAGGTTTGTTATACCTATACTACGTGGACCAACGGTACCGGTACCCAACTAATGCTCTAGCCACAAGCCTAAGGTTTGGCCCGTCCTTTGAAATCAATGTACAAGTGTTCGCGCCAGGCCTCTCCTCCAATCCCCGCCGGCTCTTCCTGCCCGTCCATCACTCCGGGTAGGTCCCGCCCCCTTCAGCTCCGGCGCTTGTGGGGAGGTATTTAACCCCCTTGCTGCCGTGATTAAGTCACGGGGCTCTGGCTGCAGTGGGACCCGCTGCGGGGTGCCACAAAAGTGCATAATGTATGTTCTTGGGAAAAAATATACAGATTGTGTGCAAAATAGTGGCCATGGCCTTAGGACATTGCTCCACCATTGCAAGTAGAAATTGAGTCCAAAAACATCATTGTGGTTTATGTGTCTTTTTCATAATAAAAAACTTGTATGTTTGTGTTACAGTGAAAAAGTTGACATGTCGACTGATTTGTGATTTGAGTGTCCTGCTTTTTAAAGTAGAAAAATACACTTTCTAAATGGGTGTAGATCAGGGGTGTCAAACTCAAATTCATCGGGGGCCGCATCAGCAGTTTGGTCACACTCAAAGGGCCGGTCCCCCAAAAAGTACAAATGACAGAAAACTTGTACAAGGTGTACTTTAAAGCAGTATGAAACAGGACATGCATATAACAATAATGCGATAACAAAAATGGTGGGCCATCAAACACAGAGCTATGCTGCAGAAATTTAATTCCACATCCAGTACTAATTATATTGAGGTGCAGGGTTCAGTGGTAGACAGGGACAGAAGGTACAGAGCTGCCTTAGGGATGCTAGAGGAGGTGACACCATTTTGGGAAAGACATTTTAATGTGGGCTAGCAAGATAGACACGCAGCGACTAGAGGAGAGCATGGCCTGGTGTGTAAATGTCACCCTCAGTGACAGAGATCCCCAATACAGCGACCAGCCCGAGCTATACACTACTAACCTATTTCAGTCAGCCGCCTTGCACACATGGTTACCGCTACTACCAGCAGTCAGCTGCGTGACGTACCAGTCCCAGCAACCAACCCCGCAGCTCCGGCGAGCGAGTGCGTGCGGGGTGGGGGGTGGGTGAGAGGAGGTGGCCTAGGCACGAGCTGGGACACACTGCCCCTGCATGCTATCTCCTCGCGCGGGCCACATGACGAGGTCTGGCGGGCCGGATTTGGCCCGCGGGCCTTGTGTTTGACACCCGTGGTGTAGATGGTTATAAAATAACTACCTGGACATATATAACCAGGTATTAGAATGAATATTACCTACAATTAAACCAACCTTTACATGTAGAGAAGTGTAGAAAGATAAGCTTCCAATGTGTTTGAGGGCTATGTGTGGCTTGCAGGTAGTGAAATAATGGTTTTCACTTAATAGCCTGCAGCATTGCTTATTACATTCAGGTGCATGTGTTTGACTAGTAATCTGCATTAATTAGCAGACCCAGGCATCCGCTCCCATGCGGTATCTCTAGGGGTGGTCAGGAGCACTCTTTGGTGTCTGCCTGTTTTTGGGCCAAAATGCACGGTGCGTTCGCCGATCGAGGCGGTTGTGACACCGTGCATTTTGTGGGCACACCCCCGTGTACGCCCATGTTTACGCCCAGATTTCCTCATTATTCTGGCCGCTCCCATAAAACCGCCCATATGCCGCCCACAATGACCGTGCTCTTGCGGACGGGCTTTTTCGCACCGAGAGACCCGTCCGTGAGCGGTGTGCGGTCGCCGCACATGCGCATTGCGAAAGATACACATGCGCAAATGAAATAAAACCCGATCGACCGTATACGGTCCCACCGTACCAAACAGAATAACCCCCTATGTGAGTGGCAAAAAGATAACACAGTAAAGTTCCAGTATCACTTGGCAATATATTGTCTGTGAGCTAAATACAGTCAGGGCCGGTGCAAGGCACTGGAGCGCCCCAGACAAGTCGGGGTGGGGATGCCCCGGTGCCGGAAGTGGGGGCGGGGGGTACCTGTTGCGCTGTCTGGGGAGCGGGCAGGGGGGTCCATGCTGGCGTCTGACAGGAGCCTGCAGTGGTGTCCTTGCCGCGTGGGTACCTGCGGCACTGTGTATAAAGCTGGCGGCGGCGAGGGGTCCCGGCAGTGAATAAGAAATAACTAGCGCTATGCGGCTGCGCTTCTGTTTTGAAAACACTGGCCGCACGCTGATTGTCTGAATCTCCGCATAGCCTGGCAGATAGAGATAGTTATTTCTTATTCACTGCAGGGACCCCCCACCGCCGCAAGCTTTAAACACCGCGCCGCAGGTACCCACGTGGCAAGGACACCACTGCAGGCTCCTGTCAGAAGCCGGCATGGACCCCCCTGCCCGCTCCCCAGACGGCGCAGCAGGTACCCCCTTTGCACGGGGGGCAAGGGGCAAACTGCCAACCCCAAGTGGCTGACTCCCTAGGCAAATGCCTGGACATCCCTAGTGGTGGCGCCAACCCTGAATACAGTGCACTGTAATAGTCCCACATGTAGAAAATAAAATCAGTGGGCTAGATACTGAATCCCACATATCGGAGATAAAATCAGTGGGCTAAATACTGTGTCACTAAAAGTCCCACATTACTTGCTGTACGGTCTGTCCCTGTGGCCCTTATTCTCATTGAGTCAGATGGCTCCGAGTGCGGATGGACAGCCAATGGTTGGTGTTTGCGCATGTGCAGAGGCGTATCTGCGCATGTGCGAATGCCTCACACGTACGAACACGGCGTGTGGTCCGTGCAGAAAATGAGCAGGGGGTGGAGAGGGGCGTAAAGGGCTAGTTGGGCTCATTACCATATGCGCACGCCCCGCGTTTCATGGGCGTTCCCATGAAAACGCTGGGCGTACCTATGGTAATGCGGCCGTGACGCACGTGTGGGGGGTGGACAGCTGACATTGCCGGATGTCAGCTGGCCGCCCATATCCCTGCTTTCCTGTGGTGAAATGTCCAAGTGGTCTGGAGCACTCGATGCTGTCTGACCACTTGGTCCATCATTCGATGGTTGGCGACCATCGGAG